>NC_056751.1:733412752-733732752 GCF_019279795.1 Protopterus annectens
GTAATTGCATTTTGCAGACAGAAAGGAATTCAAATTTTTCCGTACCTGGACGACTGCCTGATTCAAGCAGAGAGCAAGGACATTCTTCTAAAGCATCTAGCGTTTGTAAAAAAGTTATTAAGTTGCCTGGGGTACACAGTAAATGAAAAGAAATTAAAACTAGTGCCCTCACAAGAGTTTATATTCCTGGGTGCCAGCTTGAACACAACGGCCCAGATGGCTTATCTCACGCCAGACAAGCAAGGACAACTGACTCAATACTTTCAACTGATGGCAACAAAGACCCAACTCCTTGCAAGAAAAGTTCTGCAGGCCTTGGGTTATATGACTTCCTGCATACTACTAATTCCATATGCCAGACTGCATATGAGGAAACTACAATGGTACCTAAAGAATGTATGGTCTTAACACTGTCAAAGTTTGGAAACAGTTATACCACTAATCCCTTGCCTTCAACAGGAATTTCAATGGTGGGCTCAAGCTTGTCACCTCAACAAGGGACAGCCTTTTACACAACCCACAGCCAGGCAAACACTGACAACAGATGCATCTGATTACGCCTGGGAAGCACACATGGCAGGCAAATGTATTCAGGGCACGTGGCCCGCAGAACAAAGGCATCTTCACATCAATCAAAAAGAGATGCTAGCTGTACAAAATGCCCTTATAGCCTTCAAGGACCTGCTGCATCCAGGACAACTACTGCTAAAGACAGACAACACCACAGTTATGTGGTACATAAGCAAGGGGGCACTCACTCCTACCCCCTATGCAGACAAGCCATGACCTTGTGGAACACAGCTATAAACCTTCAAGTTCATCTGCAAGCACAATTCCTGCCAGGAGAGAAAAACACACTGGCAGACGACTTAAGCAGAAACCTCATGGATCCCCACGAATGGGAAGTGAATCAAATATTCAGAATGATAACACAGAAATGGTGGAGCCCGGATATAGATCTGTTTGCATCCCCAATAAAGTGCCAGCTACAAAAATTCTGCACAAGGAGTTACCATCCACAAGTATGGAAAGTGGATGCCCTCTCAGCTGGGAGAACCTACAAGTATACGCTTTCCCACCACTACCTCTTCTGCCAAAGGTACTCATAAAAGCCAGGCAAGAAGAGCCAAAGATAATTCTGATTGCACCAGACTGGCCACGCCAGTACTGGTACCCAGTCTTAAGGAGCTTAGCACAAGAACCACCCTGGATTTTGCCTCAAATCCCACATCTGCTGACTCAGGACAGCAATCAAATACTACACAGCCAGCTAAAGACCTTAAACCTAGCTGCATGGAAGATTCCTTAGTCAAGCAAGCAATGCCTCTCTCCAAGGCTGTTATGGATGTCTTTCTGGAGGCCAAAAGGCCTAGTACCAGGAAAGCCTATTCGGATAAATGGAAGAGATTCTGTGCCTGGAACCAAGCTCACAGCCTTGACACACTTGTCCCAAACATTCCTCAGATACTACAATACTTAACTGAGATGCTGGACAAAGGCCTGTCCTTCTCATCCATCAAGATCCACGCCTCTGCCATCTCTGCTCATTACAACACGGATCCACCAATTTTTTTCTAATCCTCTGTTAAAACAGTACCTCAGAGGGGCTAAAAACATAAGACCGCCCCATAGAGCACCTACTCCAACTTGGGACCTCAACTTTGTTTTGGAAAAACTAACTTTACCTCCTTTTGAGCCAGTTAACACAGCAGAATTAAAATATATCTCTTGGAAAACTGCTCTGCTCCTGGCAATAACATCAGCACGAAGAGTTTCAGAATTACAGGCACTAATGGCAGTGGAACCTTTCCTCATTTTCCACCAGGACAGGGTGTCTTTAAGAACTAACCCTACATTTATGCCAAAGGTGGTATCCATTGTGGCTCTAAACCAAACTATTCACCTGCCAGCTTTTTATCCTAAACCACAGAATAAAGGGGATAGACTATTGCACTGTTTGGACATTCACAGGCAGTTACGCTTCTACTTGGACAAAACCAAAGCTTTCAGAAAATCTGAGCAATTATTGATAGCATATGCTGCAGGAGCACAGGGAAAAGCCATTTCAAAACAGACTATTTCAAAATGGATAGGACATTGTATACGTTTCTGCTATACACACCATGGGAAACCTGTACCTAGCAGCATTACATCTCACTCCACTAGGGCAACAGCCACTTCAACTGCCTACCTCAGAGGAGTACCTACTAAGGATATTCTGGAAGCAGCAACTTGGAGTTCTGTACATACCTTCACCAAGCATTACCATCTGCCTCTATACTCTAAATCCAGAGCTGGCTTCACCACTGCAGTGCTGCAGGGCCTTATAGCCACCCCTAATGCCTTATAGAACCAGCCACCCTACCTCAGCTTTGGGATTCTACCCAAGTGTAATGACTGCAGCAGTGTAACACGATGAACATAGTACAGTTTTGTACCTACCATAAATGTAGATGTTCGAGTGTATACACTGCTGCAGTCCAGGTTACCCTCCCTCCTTCCCTTCTTACTGGCTGGTACGTACCTATGTCTTCTACCCTTGCTACCTATGGGGAGTATTTGCTGGTAGCTGTAAGTTGTTTTTTGCTTTTCTTATGTATGTTTTATTAGCAATTGGAATTGCCTACCTATTTAGAGGCACCTGACATCTGGGGCAAGAAAAACTGAAGAAAATGGCGTCGGCTGCATCTTGTATACCCCTGTCGCACTGATGTCAGGGAGGAGGTGACAGCAACCGACGCCGGACCAAGACTTTGGAACTCAGGCCAACTGGGGAACCGCCTGACGGCTGGATAATCCAAGTGTAATGACTGCAGCAGTGTATACACTCGAACATCTACATTTATGGTAGGTACAAAACTGTACTTTATTTATAGTTTTCAATGTTTTGAGATTCGATGTTATGAGTTTTAGATGTTTTGAAGTTTAGATGTTATGGTCTTGATGTTTTGAGTTTAGATGTTATGAAGAGTAGATGTTTTGATAGGTAACCATATGTGTATATATGTGTGTGTGTTTGTGTATATGTGTATGCATGTGTGTGTGTGTGTGTATATATATATATATATATATATATATATATAGTATATCAAATTAAAAAAAAATAAGGTTGTACAAAGTCTTGTAGTGTACGGAAAAATATCTCAATAAAACCGCTCCAACACTCAAAAATATCAAAATGCAAAGTCATTTTGTTGCATGCTTCATCCAAAAAATCATTCCAAGATTTGTTTTTCAGCACGTGTGTGTGTGTAAAGGAGCATCATCACTTTCATCGATCACTGCAGATCAGCAACATCACTCACCTAACTCTCAGCTAAACATTCACTGATTGAAAAGAACAGCAGAAGGTCTTTTCTGATCAGTGAATCTAAGTAAAAATAAATAAAAAATAAATATGACCGTGGCAAGCATCATTTCAATAGTGAGTGGTACTGCTAAGGAAAGGATGCTTTGGGGGTAATGTGGAAGATTAGAGTTTGCGGACAAGGTTAAAGTGGGCAGGGCTTTGGATCACCCTGTCCTCTTTAACCATAACCCTGTACTTTACCTTGAAAGAAAACCTTTTCCTAATATTACCACTAATCAAGACACACACACACACATTGAAGACAGATGAACATTCAGAGACCCACTACACTAAAATTATCCCTAATCCATTCCCAGCTCTAACTCTAATCAACAGACACTCGAGCAAGAGCGCACGCATGCATTCTGACCCACAAACACAACTCTGAAATTATCCCCTTACTTAGTCTTAACCTGCTAATCAAATGTTTAGTAAACAAACGTTTTGCAAAAAGGATCTGTAGTTATTGTTGACAATGTTAAGTTCTACTAAATATATAGTGGGCACAGGGAGTTTAGTGTGACCTCCAGTTGGGTTCCTAATTGGAGGCATGGTTACAAGGAATGGAGATTACTTGTTGGTTACCAGACCAGTGTCGCGTGTCTTCCCTTCTGTTGTCAGTGAAAATGGTGTAATTAGAAGCAGAGTGATGGGGTACTGAAATTGTCTGAGTAAAGATTCAGCAGAGTTTAGGGATTGTGAGCATGCACCCCTGCTTCTAGTTGTGTCCACGTGTTTCCTGTACAGATATCGAAATGAGCAGTGGGTAAGTGTTTTTTTTATTATTCATAGAATTAGTAGGTCCTGGCTTTTGGTAGACATTTCCATGTGGCAGTACTATTGTAATTATAAGAAACTCTGTGTTTTTGTGACTTATAAAAAGTTGTTTTGAGGCTTAATTTATGAAGCTGGTCTAAAATTGCATGCTGCTGTAACTTACTGACTTCCTACAGTAACAGAAAACATCTGCTCCACTGATCTGTTTCACGGCTTGTTTTAATATAATATAAAATTAAATTAAATTAAATAAATAAATATAATCATGGTCAAGAAGGACACTGAAGCTGGCATTTACCAGGGGAGTTGTCTGTTGCATTGTTTTGCTTGGGAAGGCTCTTGAACAGTAGGCAGCACTTGAACTTTGAATGTTTTGTCTTTATTAAATATGTGTTTGTTTGCAAATAAATGCTTTGTGTTTAAAACCAAATGTTTCAGGTGAACTGTTTAGAACCTCACCCTCATTTACCTGTTCTGGCAACCAGTGGTTTGGATCATGACGTGAAAATCTGGGCACCAACTTCAGAAACCCCTACAGGGCTTAATGGCTTAAAAGAGGTAAGGTGAATTAAAAAGTAAACCTTTTTAAGTATTCATTGTGAAGTAGCAGTGACTTGTGTGTTATTGTTGGAATTAAGGGTAGCAGTACATGGTGGTATTTTGACAAAAATGCCCACCAAACTATTTATTTGCTGTCCGAGTTTCTGCTTCTTTGAAGTTTAGGGTTTCATGTTGCAGTGTATTACATTTCTGAAACAGTAATGGTCAGAAAAGTTAAAAAAAATAAATTTTAACAAAAACAATGCACTGAAACAAGAGAGTCAGCTTTTAGACATGACATGTCATTTCTTAGGCTGTAACATGGTAATGAATAAAACCTGCTTGTAATAGAATTGGTGTCACAAGTTCATTATTAATTTTAGCAACACTTCTTAAGCATAGTTACAGGTCAGGGAGAAAAGCCCTTTAGTTCACACTGATTCTTACCTGCACAGCATGACAGTGTAGCAGGTAAGTTACCTCACACTGTTCTGCACAGTTCATAATATGAAGAACTTAAATGGAAGATCAAGATCTAATTACTACTGTGTTTGAACAGTGCATTGTTAGCATAATGTTTATAGGTGTCCTTCAAGTTCTTGTTGCATGTATGTAATATTGTCCTTTTTTCCAACACAGAAACATTTGCATTTAGAGATGCCAGTATTCAGAAGACCCGAAGATCTAAGGTTCTCATATAAAGAGCTGTAGTAAACATTTAGTTTCAGAATGTACATTTATTTTTAACATCCATATAAATGTTGTGCCCTAATGGTATTTAAATGTAAGCACTACCCACTTCATTAATTCATTCTTGCAGATTTAACACTTTTGTTTCCATGGCCTGGAAGGATAACCCTAGACAACCTGAGTTTGCACTGGAGAAGATGACCAGGAGGGTAGGAGTGAGCAGATGATGCTGGTTTGCCCATTCTGGGCCCATTCGTCTAGTGCTGACTGTTGCTGGAGTGTTGGAGTATAGCATTCATCATGCTGTCAGGGAACGTGTGCTTGGTTCTACAACAGTGTGTCTATAAAGTGACCATATGAGGGGTGTATGTAGGAGGGGTAGTATAGCAGACATTTGCAAGAGAGAGAGACTTGGGAGCTGTTCAGAAACCCCCTGATCTCTGTCTGGATGACAGATAATGGGCTGATTTGAATCATAAGAGTGCTGATGCTGGGCTGCCAGGAGGATTAAAAAATGCAGTAAAACTGCATCTCCATCTGTTATAGGTAAAATATTTATTACCTTCTGTGTTATCTTTCTTAGAATCAGATAAAAAACAGTGCCATTTGTGCCCACTTGACTCACTTTTCTGCTGCACTGACTGTTAAAAGTTGACACGTACTTAAGCTGCTTAGGCTTCAAAGTAATTCTACTCGCATATGAATTACTGTTCATAGAACAAATGTGGCAGACAGCATTTGTATAGTCTCATCTGGTTCTTCTAGCTTTAATCAGTAGTGGTAGATAAATGCTCAGCAATGCCCCTCTCAAAGAAATGCTTTCTTCGTATTGTCATACTCTGTTTTTTTTTTTTCAAATTTAATTTTTATTAATTTTGATATAGATAAACAAGAAACAGCTTTGTAACCGTTTGTAACGCAGAACATTGCAACAATGAAAATGGTGGTACAGTTTCGAATACAGCAATGTGATAATAAACAATAACTGCAATGGACCCCATTAAGTAGGAAGAAAAAAGGAATGAAGTGTAGCCATTTATTAAGAGAAGAAATTGTAAAGTCACTATATATAGACAGGCATAGTAAGGGGGAGATAAGGAAATCATTTACAATATTTACAGCATGGATGCCGTTGCAAATGTAGAATAATGGGATGACTTGGTGAATATAATTGAGAGCTAGACTGTGGAGGGTGTTTGGTAATTATGAATTAATGGAAATACTTAAGGATATCTTCATGGAATTAGATTAAGGTACTTGGACAACTTAAATCACTAATAGTACTTAAATTCTCCAATATCAAAAGTGATGAACAGGAGATTAAAAACAACCCAAACAGTCATCAAAATCTTATCTCCCAAGCATACAAGTTAATATCAAGCATCAAATACCAGTCATCTCTCTTACACTCCAATTATTGGAATGAATTGAATGTCAAAATCTCAACCGAATCCAAGTATGAAAAAATACGCAACACTATGAACTTAACTCCCTTTTTAAGAACCTAATATACACACAGCTGTTATACTCATTTGTTATATATCTAATCTCACATTGACAAACTAATCCTTGGTTATATTGATGAAATGTAGTGCTTGGACTTTTGTACACAGGGATGTTTTTTGACAGCAGTTTCCTTTTCGAACAGGTGGGATTCCAGACAGTTATGTTTATTTGTAGAGTTGTGGACATATCCAAAATTCTGTGCTTTCTATAGTTAGTTCCAGTTGAATTAAAGTGATCTCTTCCATAATTTCTAAAATTCCATGTGAATTCCTTCAAGTTATCTAATCCACCTTTCCAGATAAGAGGTGTTTGTGTAACTCACAGTGTGTTTAATCTTTGAGGTGCTGAAAAAATCCCCATCCACTCCTTAGATGCCAAATAATTGCAAGTGTTGTAGAGAGCTATAGTTGTACCCTTTAGGGTCCCTGAAACTAGTAAACAAGATCCTTTGAAAAGGAACATACAGTGGATATAAAAAGTGTGCACGCCCTGTTAAAAATGAAAAAAAAAAACACACAATAAGTTGAAGCACCTTTTGATTTGATTACAGCATTCAGTCTTCTTGGGTAGGAGTCTGTCAGCATGACACATCTTGATTTGGCAATATTTGCCCACTCTTCCTTGCAAAAGTGCTCCAAATCTGTCAGATGGCAAGGGTATCTGTTGTGCACAGCCCTCTTCAGCTCATCCCACAGATTAATTGGTTTTAGGTCTGGGGTCTGGCTGGGCCATTCCAAAACTTAAATTTTCTTATGGTGATTCTTTTGTTGTTTTGGATGTATGCTTGGGATCATTGTCGTGTTGAAAGGTATAATTCCTCTTCATCTTCAGCTTTCTAGCAAACGCCTGAAGGTTTTGGGCCAGAAGTGACTAATATTTGGAACTGTTCATAATTCCCTCCACCTTGACTAAAGCCCCAGTTCCAGCTGAAGAAAAGCAACCCCAAAGCATGATACTGCCACCACCATGCTTCACAGTGGGTGATGGTGTTCTTTTGGTGATGTGAAGTGTTGTTTTTGCGCCAAATGTACCTTTTGAAATTGTGGCCAGAAAGTACAACCTTGCTGTCATCAGACCATAACACTTACAAATTTTAGCCGGACCTGGATGTTTTTCTGTGTAAGAAAAGGCTTTGTCTTGCAACCCTACCCCATAGGCCAGACATAGGGACAATATGGGAGATTGTTGTCACTTGTAGTAAAATCAGTACTTGCCAGAAATTCCTGCAGCTCCTCCGGTGTAGGTCTCTTGGCAGCCTCCCTGACCAGTTTTCGTCTTATCTTTTCATCACTTTTGGAGGTACGTCCAGTTCTTTGCAACGTCACTGTTGTCCCATATTTTCTCCACTTTTTTATGACTGTCCTCATTGTGTTCCGTGGTGTATCCAATGCTGTGGACATATGATACCTTTCAACAATGAGATCCCTTTGATGCTTTGTAACCTCTCTGCAAACCATGGCTTTTGCTGTAGCAGGCAACTAAGTAAATGTCAGGAAAATCCTACTAGGACAGCTGAACTTTATTTGGGGTTAATCAGAGTCTCTTTAATTGACAGCAGGTGTGTACCCAAGAAGACCGAATGCTGTAATTAAAGCAAAAGGTGCTTCAACAAAGTATTAGTTTAAGGGTGCATACACAAAACAAAGTATTAGTTTAAGGGTGTGCATACTTATGCAACCAGCTTATTGTACATTTTTTATTTTTTATATTTTTTCCCCTAAGAGATTTGTTTTTCAATTGAATTGTACAGGTTATAGGTCACATTAAAGCTGGAAACGTTTTGAAATGATTTATTGCGGACTCATTGTTTTTATATCACAAAAACCTGGCATTGTAACAGGGGTGTGTACACTTTTTTATATCCACTGTGTCAGTACAAAATCACAGAATGATGTATGTACATCACTAGTGTAATATTGCAGTATTTAGAAACCATCACATCCCATCTTTACCCCTGTGATGTTCAGTACTTAGTGTGCTGGAATCTTAAAAAAGAAAAAGCTCTGCTATGTTAGCTAGTAGCTCTGATAACAGTTGCAGAACATGTTAGTTATCCTTTATAAAATGCTATGCACAGGTTATTAAGGAATTTACTAAATTAGTCATCCATCCTTCCACAACCCATTTTTCCCATTTTTGTGTATGGGGTCAGGGTATCATTTCAACCGTAACAATCATCTAGTGCCAAGGTTTACACCTCCAGGAAGCTAGCCTTTTGTGATCTTTGTTTATTCAGGGATCCAAGACATCTCGGTACATTTTCAGCTAGGTTCCTGTTTAGGGGTACAAAGCTTTGAACAGGGTGGGTTAATATTTTGTTCTCTGTCACAGTGAAACTTGAGCCCAGTAATTTTGTCTTACTTCCACACCTTCTTCGGGTATCAGACTCTGTAAAAGTTGTCCGATGACCTTTGAACTGAGGTTAGGATCAAAGAGGTGCTGGAAGAGATGCTTCTGAGTCTTTCCCATCAGGCTTTGTCATAGTCCAGTGTAAATTTGCATTTGGTAATGTGGTGGCCTTTGCAGTGGGCTCATCCATTTGCTGTGCCGGATGTTGTGTCCTAGACACTGCCCCATAACGAGAAGTTGCACGGGTATTCGAAGACCTAACTGAAAATGTCCACAAGAGGAAATCAGTGGTGATTGTTGAAGGATTTCTAAGATGCCACTGTTTTTCTCAGTATCCCATGAAGAAGTCCATTTGTAGTTTGGAGGGTCTTCGAGCATCATGAAGTGTTGTCTCCCCTCAGTAAGACCTCCTAGAGGATGACGAGGATGACTCCATTGTTGCAGCAGTAACAGTTTTTTGTATCCTGCTGGACTGCCTTTGGGAAGACTGTTCTTTGAGTCTGACTTAGCCTTGAAGAGCCACCAACATTGGTCCTGTGGGTAATTAGCAATCACTACTGATGACTGCTTCTTAAAAGTGGTTGGTGCCCCTCAAAAAGAGGTCCATTTAGGGACAATGCAATCTTAGCAATGTTCATTGCTTCTACAGTAACAGTCAGTCATCTGCAAAGGGGTTTATAAGGCCTGTTTTCTCTTCAGAGAAAGGCAAAAAACTTCTGCTTTTGCCTTTTCCACATTTTGAATGTGATGGATGAATTTTGTCCCATCCTAAATATGTGATTTCAGTGAGAATATCTGTTACCTGAAATTTTGCCTAGTGACTGTCCTGAGATCTTGTCAGTGTTGCAGGTGATAACATAGATGGTGTCACATGTCACCCGTAGAGTTCCCCCACCATCCCCACTCTGTTTAGGACAGGCAGCTGAACCATCCTGTACTGGAACTTTCATTGCAGAGTTCTCTTAACAGCAGTACAGATACCCTCACATTGCAGAACTACAGTACAGTTGAATAGAAAACAAAAAAAATGAAAAACTTAGAGTTGCCGTCTTGTGGGACATGTGCATGTTGAGCTCTGTAAATACTGGCTGATGTTGCCTTTCATTCCAAGCTGTATAGTTGATTTTTCTTGTCATCTTAGTTATCCATTTGCTGCTTGTACAGATTGCCACCAGGAGCCCCTTTACTTTTATCGTATCGCTTTGTCCCATTCCACCCTTCTGCACCAAAGTAAAATCATCTAAGGGATGCATACTTCACCCCTAGAATGTGGTTTTCTCACATTAAAGCTGACTGCAGTTAACACATCATATTTTACTTTAAACCAAATGTTTTCAGCAAGAATGATATCTTGTTAGTGTAGTTCTGACCATGACTTTAGCCGTCTTTTAGCCTTGTAGTTAACACATTCCTTGTTGTGGGGTCTGCCATATCTTAACTGTTTCTGCAGACATTGGTTTGGTCCCCCTTCCACTCCCCTGCTGCCATTCTTCTGACATCATTTCTGACTTAGTTCATAGCTCCACCCTTTTCTTTGCCACTTGATCATTGTGTGCTCCACTAAACACACCCCATTGCACCACTTCTCTTGATGTGAGTCCTTCTCCAACATGTATTCTCAGTGCAACAGTCAACACCTCTTTTCTGTCTTGGTTCCCTCACGACATACTTGGATAGTTTTCACATTCTTAAACACAATGAACTATTATTACATAATTGTTATGTTATCACTCAGCTGACCATAGCATCAGTAGACAAATGTTTTATGAATTCCCATGCCATAATGCTCTGCACCTATTTGTAACAGAGACCACAAAAATGTATCCCCACATAGTAGGCTATTATCCTAACATTTACTTTTTACCAGTGCCCATCTTACTAAAACCATATCAGCTAATAACATCACTACACTAGACCTAGCTGTATAATCTGTCTTATACAGACCTAGTAAACCTAAAGTATCTGCAATTCAAACTGCTTTGACTGGTACTAATACCTAAATTCAAACCAAAATTCACCTAAACATCAGCACATTCCATTACCTCTTCTACTGCAGTCTCATGGAGATATCCGTTCCAACACAGGCCCATTTAGTAGCACCCTGACAACACTTTCATGTATGGAAAAACTTTGCTGGCTTAAAGATATCCCATATGGATGTGGCAGCATGTATACATTGAAGCCACTGAGCTACACTCCTGAATAACAGCCTACTCCCTGGACATACTAACTACAGAAACCTGGTTAAAACTGCAAATAAAAATAGACATCATCCCAGTAGGATATGACACAATTTAAACCAGTGGTAACACTAAACAAAGCCAGCAGAATGTCCATTATGCACTTCAAAATCCTTAAATCCTGAAATCTTTAAGCTCTTTTTAATGCAAATAATTACAAAATGCATGTTTGACACCACTGTATAAACTTATCAGCAACATCTCTATATCAGAAGACTTCATTTTGTGGGTAACAGAAACCATGAAACAATGAGAAGACATAGACAAACTCTAAAGCGTCTTTACCCAACCTCACCCTTTTTGGCAAAACTCAATTTGTCAAACTGTCTGACAAGGAAAGCGTCATTGACTGGACATTAGCTGATGATTCTAGCTTAATAATGCAAGCTTTGGGATATTACCTAACTTGATGTGTTGCTCTTGCTATACCATATGGGGTAAAACCAAAACTCTTTAAAAAAATACAGTTTAAGCAGGTATCACGCCAAACTCAACAAAGAAACATTCATATCACTTAATGCAGCTGGACTCTCTGCCCCAAAATAATTCCTGTCAATAGATGAAACTGTTGTTTTCATTGACACCTTTCTCACTATACTCCACTCACTAGCTCCACACTTTAAAAAATCATTCTGCAGTATCAAACAGCATTTGCTAACAAGTAAACAAAACTTGGAAAAAGTTGCAAAAAAACAAAGCAAACACCAGCCACCAACATTGCCATAACATAAGAAACCTAGATAAGATGCCAAGTAATTTAAACAGGAAAAAATGACTGCACAAACCTAACAGCAGTAGCAAAGTGAAAAGCTTCTGGATTGCTTTAAACAATTGTCTCACACTTTGGGGGAAAAAACTTTTCCTTCACAGTCTAATATTAAAATCCCATCCAAATTCATATTTCATTTTAGCCACAGGTACATTTTTAAAAGTGCAGGCAAAAATGACAAAAGCCATAATTAAAAAAAATACTTCTGTCCTAAGCCTGTACTTCCCAAAATAATGAGAAAGGTTCTCTTAATACTAAAACCAGTTACATTTGCAGAAGACAGTCTGTCATCAAAATGTCTTAAAATTGCTCCTGAAGCTGTGGCATACTTGGTATCTATTCTAGCCAGCCCGTTTATAACAGGAGTTTTATATCTCCACCCTTTGGAAACTGTCATAAATCGCTACCATACGCAAGGGAGGTGCTTCCCTTGACCTGTCTAGCTTTTTGTCCATACTCATGTTACTTCTCTTTCCAAAATACTTGAAAAAATGCATTCATAAACAGAACCTCTTTTATGTACTAGGTAATGTGATCTTCCCAGGTAATCATGGCTTCAGGCCAGACCATCGTAACAAAGCATTATTGTAATTCGTGAGCACACTGTTTCAAAAATTCAGCTAAGACGAAGTAGCCTCGCTGTTGGATCACTTTAAAGCATTTGAGTGTCGCATGAAAACTGCTTTAACTGTTGCATACATTTGGGTCCTAACACTAGTCGAGTATGCTGGTTCAGCGTCTGAGTGATCCAGAGAACCCAGAGTGTGCGTGACGGTGAGAAGGTTGTTACTACCTACCAGTTACTTTAGGCATACCAAAGATATTCATGTTAAGGCCCACTGTTATTCAACTTCCAGAATGGCTGCACATTGAGTAACAGCTTGTTTCTAGCTCTCCTAGTGTGAATACAGAAACTCAGAAGAGAAGGCCAGTACACTTTGTTTATGAGCAAATTTCAGTAAGTGGATAGTAAGTGCACTGCTTGGATGTCGGGAATAAAGAAATGCAGAAGACCTGGAAAAATATCAGCTACAAAAAAGTGAGGAAGAAACACTGACTGGGGAAAGTTCTGCAGCTGTTCAGCAAAAAGCAATGCAACCTTCAGACATGACTTCCAGTAACCTACAGGAAGGTACAGGGCAACTGCATACAGACCTGGTTAAAATAAACACAACACTGATGGAGTATATCAACACAAACAACAAATGGCTGGAAAAAAAGAAGCTTTAAACAGATATTAAAATGAGATGCTAAAGCTGCAGAAATCGGATCGAAATAAAGAAAAAGCTGGCTGAATATGAGACTGCCCAAGAAGTGATGTTTCAAAAAGTATTAGAATTAGAAGACAGAGCACATAGGAAAAAACAGAGATTTTTCAGCTATACCAGAAAAGCTAGAAGGAACAGAATGCATTAATTTTATGAAAGCACAAATAAGCAACTAGATTGGTGTTCTACAGCACGAATTGTTAGTTGAAAAGGCACATAGTATGTATCCAAACTTGGCTATAAGAAAGCAGCGTAGACCTTTAATAGTAAAGATGCAATCCTACCAGCAGAAGGAGTTGATTCTTACAACATTGTGGCAGAAGGACAAAATATTAAAAGTGGGAGACAGCAGAGTGTTTGTGGAGAATGATTACTCGTACACCAGACAGAAGAGGAGCAAATTTATTTAATTGTTCAGGAAGTGTCATCATGCAGGTGTGAGATTCAAACTGCTGTATCCAGCTGTCTTCAAGGTATTCTTTCCTGGATGGACAAAATCATATGTGAAGTAGTTGACTTCATTTGGTCTTCAACCTGTGGGTATTCGGATCTGAATCAGATCCGAAATGGCCGCATCACTAGCATCTGATCTGAGCTCCAAACTCCCTCCCCTTACCCATAATGCTCCCCTGTCTCCTTCCTTCCCTCAGATCTCATTTACCCCTGAAAAGCTATTCATCGTGGTTGCTGAGCTCCAGGCTTTTTTGGGTAAGTTTACTGCCTTTTCCCTTTAAGGTGAGAGAGTAGGTTATTCCCTTTCTTAACTTTTAATCTCCCTATACCCGCGTTGTCCGTCTGTTTTCCAAGTTAAAAAAAAATATATAGTAAGTAGTAATTTTCCCTTTGGCCTTCCCGCTCCCACTTCTCTTTGAGTGAGAATGTGTGTGTGTGTTAGTGTCTGTGGAGATTTGTGGGGTTTTTGTTGTGTCCTAAGATGGCTGAGACCCCCAAGCCAGTCTTTAGGAAGTGCACAGTGTGTGGCCATAAACTCTCCCCAATCGATGGCCACACTCTGTGCGTAGTATGTTTGGGCGCAACCTACTTACTTAGCTCCTGCCCTATCTGCGTGGGCTTCAACCCACAGGCTCTGAAGGACAGGAGGGCTAAGTTAATCATGAAGGGCTTGCTCCCTTCATTGGGGACAGCTGTCCCTGTAACTTCTGCTTCAGCAGCATCTTCCGCTCCTGCTTCTACTTCTCCCCAGGCCACTGGGGCTCAAACTCCCACCACAAGGTCTGGGGAGGGAGACAAACGCAGGAAGTACAAATCCAGAAAAAGGTCTCTGGACCGCTTAGCTCCGGCAGGGCCTCCAGCTAAAGCTAAAACCCCTCCTAGGTGTAGTACTCCTTGGATCCACTCACCGGTGACATCTAAGCCACTCTCAGGGGCTTTCCCTCACCGGCACTGCCGGCTGGTGTCTGTAGCTTCCATCTTCCCAGTCAACCCGTAGTCTTAGTGAGGCCAAGATGGACAGGATGATGCGGAAGTTCATCCGCACCCAGATCCAGATGGGAGTCTTGCTAGCCCCCTGTCCCTCCGGAGCAGGGAGCTCGCAGCCTTTCTTCACCTCTATAACTCTTTCTCCAATCCGACTGTCTGTTTTGGAGTCTTTGGATCTGAGGGTCCTCTGAGTTGGAGGGTCGGCTCCAACAGTACCTTGTACCTTGACACTGGGCCATTGCCTTGAGTCCATCGGATCTGAGCTCTTGGAGCCGTAACCTCGGGGTCTGATTAGGGGTCTGATCATCTGTCAGCTCCGAGCTTATCGTAGCACAGTCTCCCTCTCAGCATCTCTGCTCCCGCAGTCTTGGCTATGACTATCCCGTCTGATCCGAAGGGAGCGGCTCCTCTGCTTGTTTCTCACAACGTCCACTCTCCCACGTCCTTTGATGTGGTGGAGAGGGTCCTCTCGAGTGCTTCAAGACCTCTGACCATCTCGTCCTTGAACTCCATCCCGACTCCCTCAGCTCTGGGTACAACCCTGACTTTCCTGTCCTTTCAGGGATAATCCATGCTTGGCTTGCCTCAGGGAGCTCCCATTTGAGAGCAACGTGTTTGCGAGTCCCTTCCCAGAGAATCCCACTGAGGAGTCTCCTCGTAAACAGATGTGCAAAAGGAGGCACCTGGACTCCTCTCCAGAGTCCCTCACGGATGACACCGACTTGGAGGAAGGGGAAGGTTCCCCCAGGTCACCCCCCGAAGATATCTATGAAACTCCTTCATCAAAGGGGAGGTAGTCTGCCCAAAAACTAACCCCGGAACACTCGTGTTCCTAGAGGCATTCTGCATGGGTCCATCTACCTCCTGGGTGTCCCCTCCCATGGATCCATTTGTGGACCTGATAACATCTCGGGCATAGATGGAACCAAACACTGTGGAGCCTTTTCCCAAGCATCCAGATAAAATAGTCCCCCACGAGACAGGACTAGCGGGAGTAAGGGGTCCCCAGTAGATACTATGATGGTGGCAGCTGCCACAAAGAGCGAGCTTGCACAAGAGAGCTCTATGGGTCCATCCTCCTGACCGGAAGTCGAGGACTGTGGACCATTTGGGGAATTGGGTGTATGCTTTAGCAACCTTTACCATAAGGGCGGTGAACTATATGGCACATATCATCTGACTGCAGCAAGACCTGGTTAACAGTGTTGCTGAGTCGCCCCTGGAGTCCATGTTGGCATAGGGCAAGAAGACGTTCTCCGCATGAATGGCCACTCTAAAGGCAGTAGCCAACATGTCCATGCGCCTCCTTTCCCATGCTATGGAGGGAGCCGCCAGGGTGGCCAGGTCCAGCATTGCCATGAGGCATCACTCCTGGATCCGACTGTCATTTCTCTGAAACCTTCAAGGCGTCCTTTGCTAATGTCCCCTATGATGGTTCTTCCCTGTTTGGGAAGTCTGTGTGTGAAACGCTGGTCCAGAGTGAGAAGGAGGGGAAGACACTGTCTGCCAACAGGATCTGCTCCCCCCCCCCCCCTTAAAGATCCTTTTCTAGGAATCAGCGAGGGGCAAAGAACATGTAGTTCCAGAAATCTCAGTTCTCCCGGGACACTCAGGACTCATCTTTCCCCAGAAGCAGAGGGGATTATGATCAAACTGGCCCAGAGGCAGAGGGAGGTCCGAGAAACGTTGGGTCTCAAGAACCGTTCTCGGACAGGCCCGTGCAGCAGCCCTGAGGGGCTGGCAGACTGCTAGTCTCTGGAGGTAGTCTGGGATCACCTCTTGCTACACTCATCAGAGTGGGAGTCCATAACAACAGACCATTGGGTGTTGCAAATCATATCCAGAGGTTATTGCATCCCATTTGTAGAGCCACCTCTCCCACCAAAACAGCTCCCAAACTTTCCACCCACACAAAGGCAGGTAGCAGCACTGAAAATAGACGAGCTGCTAAGAAAACGAGTCATACAAACTGCTCCCCCCCGACCAATCTGGATTGGGCATTTATTCCAGGTTCTTTTTAGTGCCAAAGAAGACAGGGGACCCAAGACCCATTCTGGATCTTTCCATATTGAACCTATCTGTAGCCAAGGAAAAATTCTGGATGGTCACCCTTCATTCCATCCTGCCGTACCTGCAGGAAAAGGACTGGATGTGCTCGATCGACCTCCAAGATGCGTACCATCGTATCAAAATGAACATGCGCTTCCGCAGGTTTCGTCGCTTCCGGCTGGAGGCCAATCATCAGTTCAAAGCCCTTCCCTTTGATCTCACCACAGCCTCCAGGGTGTTTACCAAAGTGATGGCGGTAGTAGTGACTCACCTGAGGCTTCAGGGAATTCAGGTCTTTCCTTACCTGGACGATTGGCTCCTTGCTGCCCCCACCAAGCATCTGCTGTACCAAGCCAGAGACTATTTCCTGGTATTGGCGAACAGTCTGGGCGTTACTATATACCTCAGCAAATCATCACTGACTCCAGTCCAGATCCTAGACTTTATAGGAGCTCGGTTGGACACCATACAAATGGAGGTTTACCTCACCCCGGAAAAGGGTACACAATTTAAGACTTTGTGTTTCTTACATTCTTCAGGCTCATCTTCCCTCAGCGGAGAAAGTTCTTCAGGCTCTGGGCTCTGTGGCCACCACAATCATATGCGAGTTTTCCAGTAGATGCTAGCAGTTCAATGGTCTGTACTAGATCTACCTTTGTTCCATCCAGTTGGGATTTCCCGGGCTTGCAGATAGTCTCTTCACTGGTGGATTCTCCCCCTGGACCTTGTCAAAAGTCGTCCCTTTGTTCTGTCCTTTCCCACAATCACAGTGACCATGGACGCTTCCCAGCTAGAGTGGGGGGGGGGCATTGCTTGGGAAGAACTGTCCAAGGCACGTAGTCCCCTTCAGAGACCAATTTGCATATCAACGTCCTGGTGATGAGGATGGTTCTTCTAGCATTGCAGGCCCTTCATGCCCATCGTCCTCTAGGGACTATTGCTATTCAGTCAGACAACATGTCAGTAGTCTGGTATATCAACAAACTGGGAGGAACCAGATCTTACCCCCTTTGTCGTGAAGCCATGAGTGTGGGAATGGGCAATTTCCACCGGCCTCATTCTGGTGACAATGCACATTCCAGGAAGGTCCAACATTCTGGGCTGACAGGTTCAGCAGGACTATTCCGATGCCTTACGAGTGGTCTCTGAATCCTTCAGTAGCGGAACCGATCTTCCTCAAGTGGGGTCGGCCTCACTGGGATCTCTTCGCATCTCCTTCCCAATGCAAAATGCAGCAAGTTCTTCACTCTGAACCCCCCTCAGGGGGAAACCCCCAGAGTCGCACTGGTTCATGCTTGGCCGCCTGGTCTTCTTTATGCTTACCGCCGGTTACTTCTCATTCCGAAGTTTCTTCAGAAAGCTCGCAGGTTGGGGAGCACTGTAATCCTCATTGCCCCATTCTGGCGTCACCAAGTCTGGTTTCCCTCCCTTTGGTCTCACCTGGTAGTTGCACCATGGATCTTAGATCCGGTTCTGGATCTCATTTAGCATCCCTCAGGGATTCCTCACCCAGATCTGGACAGTCTGTAACTCACCGCTTGGCTGCTCCATTTCCATTAATGATTAGGACTCCTGGTTTATCCCCTCTGGTTAAAACCATTTTGGTGGTGGCTCACAAGTCTTCTACCAGAAAAATATATCATAGCAAGTGGAAACTGTTCTCTATATGTGCCTGTCAACGGGACCTAGATCCATTTACGGCTCCGGTTTCAGCTGTTATGGAATTTCTAGCAGGTATCTTTCACCAAGGTGCTAGTTCTTCTACCATTCAAGTCCAACTGGCTGCCATCTCTAACTTCCATGTGGGGGAAAACATGGCTTCCCTAGCTTCTTCCAGACTTTGCAAGACCTTCCATAAAGGTACCTTTCTTTTAAGACCCCCGGTGAAAGATCCTACACCTCCATGGGACCTCACCTTTGTACTTCGGGCTCTAGTCTCCCCTCCCTTTGAGCCCGTGGCATCAGTAGATTTACAATTCCTATCTTGGAAAACTGCATTTTTGGTGGCTATCACTTCTGCTAGGAGAGTATTGGAACTTCAAGCATTGTCCATTAAAGTTCCTTGTATGTTTTTTCATAAGGACAGGGTTACCTGCCTTTCTTCCCAAGGTGGCTTCAGAAACCAGTATCAATCAAACTATCAATCTTTGTTTTCTTTCCAAATTTCCAAAATAGGAGTGAATACAAGTTGCACTTGTTGGCTGTACATAGGCAACTGAGGTTTTATTTATACAGAACAAAATCTTTTCGCAAATCTGATCAGTTTTTTTTTTATCCTATTCAAAGCCATTTCTGGGCAAGCCAGTTTCTAAAGTGTCCATTGCTCCCTGGATTTCCCAATGTATCATTCGAGCATATTCTGATAGAGGCATTTCCCCTCTGGGTCAGATGAAAGCCTGCTCCACTAGGTCCATGGCCACCTCAGCAGCTTTTTGGTCTAGGGCATCGCTGGATGACATTTGTTCTGCAGCTACTTGGTTCTCATCTTGTACCTTCATATCTCATTACAAATTGGACATTGTATCCAGGAGTAGGGCATCCTTTGGCTCTGCGGTGCTCTGGAATATCCTTCCATGAGGGCCACCCAGATGTTGGTAGCTGGGGACTCAGTCCCACAGGTTGAAGACCAAATGAAGTCAACTACTACTGACGTTTTAGGCAGCGAATATACGAGCATTGTTATGCAATAAAGAAGAAAGATTTTAACAATGCCCTAGCCAAGCACTGCTCTGAATTTTCCGCACACACCTTTAGGTTCACAGTTTTACAACAGAGAATTGAGAATATTCGAGGGGGTCCTTGGCAGATTTTGCTTGAAATAGATGAACTGAAGTGGCAAGTGCGAACGAGGGCTCATATGCCCCCAGGGATCAATGATGGTATTTCCATTAAAAGTTTGTTAAAACTTCTAACTTTGAATAGATAAAAATTTAACACAATGTAAACATATAAAGTTTTTGTACATAATAGCTTAACCAGGAATTAAAGGTTTGTTAATGCAGCGTTTGTGTAATTAGGTACTTTTTAGTCCTTTTATTTACACAATGGAGAACCAGGGAATTCATAAGTATTTTTATGAATTTAATTCATTTAGTATGAATTTCATTAAGTATTTTAAGTATATTGTTATTAAATTTGTATAATTTAGTTTTTAATAAGTACACATACTAAAGTGTGTTTTTAAACACAAGATGAGATAGGACTGCACATTGCTTTATTTATTTTTTCCTGTTTTATAAGTTAATGAGTTATAACTTTTTACATAAAAGTAGGCTGCGATAATATGTTGTTATGGTTACTAACAACACTGCTTAAATGATGACATCACTAACTTGATTAGATAAAAGGCATTGGTTTATCATATTTTAACTGTTTGTCTGAAGAAGGCTAGGCATCGCCCTAGCTGAAAGTGTAATTTACAATAAATAGCACTAACTTTTTTTGGCCGACTTTTATTGTGTTCCGTTCCAGTTCAACAGTTCGCTGTTTGTGGATTTTTGGTGTTCTGTATCTTTTAGCCATTGGCTGAAGCTAACTATCGTTTCCTTTACATTTTCGGAGAGATTCTATTCAGGCAAAAACTAGGAATCAAGGCACAAATCCACAAGCAAAAGCAATAAATACCAGGTCAAATGAAGGCAAGGTAGCCACGGGTGTGCAGGAAAAAATAGGTTTAAGAAGTCATAAAAACAACAAGCAGGATTAAGTGCTTTCATCTGACAACATACACAGACTTCAGAGTCAATACTACATCTGCAAAAAGCACTCTCAATTCTCTAAATCTCCCACTCACAAAGTCACATGAGCATTCCCCTCCAATTAAATCCAAAGTCCAGTAAAAGTTGAAGTTAAGAAATGGAAATTATTAAAAAGTGTAAAACAAAAAATGAAATTAAAATAAGTGTTAAACACAATAGGATGCAAGTCTCAAAACACTCCCAATAGGTATGTGATGATTCAAACCAGGTAAAACAGTGGCATTTAACTTAAGCTGCCAGTGTAATTCTTGTTTTTCTAAACATTTTTTCTACTCGGGAGTCATGTATGGAGAGAATTCTGACATATTTGTCTGCATATCCCTTAGAGTTCTGCATCCCAAGTCGTTCATCCACACGTGGACCCACCAGCATGTCATAGTCATATTTTTTAGGTAAAAGATACCAGGCATTCTGCCACCTAGAGGACAATTCAGTGTTACCATGTCTTCATCCAGCCTAGTGAAAAGGGAATTGTGCCTGAGTTTACTGATCACTAAAGCAATTTTCCTCCTAGAATGGCCTGATGTACTGGATTTTAGATAATTTAACTCTTGACAATTCTTTATTGAAAGTGTGCCTGAAGGTGTTGTGGCGCTGGGTTTTTGCCAAGAACCTGCTCTTCATAGTTTTAGGAAGCTTTGGCAGTTATTTTTAGTTTTTTATTTTGTCAGTGCAAGACATTTTGTCAGGGATTATGGAGTGAGGAAATTCTATTTCCTTCACAGTCTGTGTTTGTCAGAGTGATGCCTCCATATTTGTTAAATATTTATATTTTTCACAAACTGAATTTCTTTTATTGAGTAAGAGCTCATCTGTGTGCACAAGGCAGTTATAACACTGCCTAAGGAGGCCAGGTGCTGTGAGGCTAACAAAAGAAGGGAAACACACAAGTTCACTTTCCATCTTGGTTCAGAGATTTTGAAAATTAAGTAGGATTACTCTGAGTACTGTATGTATTTAAGGAGATATTTAATGGGCTGTACTATGACAGAATGTAGCTACACAGATTTTCTTATGAAGGATTTCATATGAACATATGAGTTATGCTAGGTTTAGTTGGTAGGGATGCACTTCCTGTTACATGAACTAAATGAGGTAAGTTAGGTTTGGTTGGGGTACAGTGCCTGGCTAAATAAAGTAAATGAAGTGATTTGGCTTAAGTTGCAACTGTGACAATGGACAGAACAGAATCACTGAGGTAGAGTATGAGGTTTGTGGAACAACTGTAGGCTTTGGGCAGCATAGAGCAACTGTGGGTTCCTAGATGCTACTTTGAATTGCCGGCTGCACTTCTGTTCATCGCTTTTCACATTAATAAGGTTACAGAGAGTTAGGTGTCATTGAGACAGATAAGGGATCAAGATGCCTGTTTGCAGTATACACTGCAACACCAGTATTGTAAGCACTGGCTGGGCAAATGCAGGCAGTTTGTAGCAGCACTGACAGATGAACACAGTGGCCAGTAACAAACAAGGTTCTTCAGTAATAGGAAGTGTACAAGTGACTTGGTTACCTTGCTACTCTCCGCAAAGCAGTCCAAACACATTTTTTCATTACATTGCTAAAAGCACAAAAAAGTGTACAGCTGTCATTAAGTAAACTCATTCAAAAACAAAAAAACATTTATCTCAGATTTTGCAGGGCTTTTATTTTAGTCAGCCCAGTAGAATTAGGTCAAATTCAGTTATGACACAATCCAGAGTTTAACAAAATATAGCAGCTCATTGCAAATGACTACTAGACTATTTATAACAATGCTGACAAAAAAAATGAAAAAATTCAAACTAGCACACTGGCCAATAGCAAATGATGCTTAATGGTTCTACAGCATTTGACAAGCGTGGTGTAAATGAAGCAGTAGATGTATGTAACTATGGTTGTTGTGTCTTTCGGCTTTTCCCGGTTAGGGGTCGCCACAGCAGAACTCCGGTCCGCTAATGATTGGTAGTTGATTTTTACGTGCCGAGTTACCAGCCCTGACACACAACCTTCAACGAAGGTACGCCCATTCATGCATGTCTCCACGCAGAAGACGCGCTCTAGCTGAGAATCGAACCGGAAAGTGTCTTATCGTGAGGCTACAACGCTACCGCAGCACCACCACCACGAATACAGAAAATATACTAAAGGCTCTCTATTGGATTACAGTCATGTGCTAGATGTTGCAGGTCTAAAATCAAAAAAAGGTTTGATTTATCTAGGTACTGCACTGTGCCCTAAGCATGCAGGAGGATGTGAGAAATGTATCAAGATTTTCAGTTTTATAATGTTTCTGCTACTCCCCCAACTCGCCGTATAATGAGGGGACAGAAAATTAGATTCCTTGGATTTTTACAGATAATGGAGGTACTGCTTGTATAAAAGCAAGGACATAAGAATGACTGAACACATTTTTGCATCCTTCAAAATTACTGTGGAAGGGAAGCCATTTTCAGAACCAAACTATTTATAAATTGTTAGCCACCTGCATTATATTTTGTTACACTGCCCTGTGGAAAGACCCTACAGGGACATGTTTGGTCATACTCTACCAGGATCACAGCAGCTGCTCTGGCTTTCATAAGAATGGCTTCAACATGTATTGGAGACAGGCATTTGTCTGTCTGTAATAGTTTCCTGCAAACAGTAGGACTTGTTTTGTCACTTCTAGCGAGCTGGGCCTACTGCAGCTTTCCCATGGATACTAAGCAATGCCTTGCATTCATAAGCTTTGAGAGTCATCTGTTTTGACAGTTTCTGGAACAGTGATATGTAAAAAGAATTAAGTAGAGTTGTGTAAGGAACTTAACCATAATTACAGCTGTTTGAGTAGGTCTTGTGCAGTAGGGTTTTCTCTTTGATGTGTTTAATTTCTGACATTATGAGCTCCATCAAGACCCTTTGTCCATCCTTGGGTAGTTTCTCCCACATTGTCATTGAGCTGCATCCTGATTGCTACATTGTGAGTGTGGGAATACCCTGATGAGACATTTTAGAGTACCAAAACTATTCTAGATTAGCCTTCGATATACCAGGAAACACATACTTTATGCCACTCGTGAATAGAGGTGAAGGTAAAGATGTCCTAAACATTCAAAGTGCCATACAGCAAGTCCACATTGTTAAATTATTTAAGTGGTTATATACCATTATTAACCAAGTTGTGAAGTGTTAAAGTTGTTTTGTTAAATAAAATGTTAAGGAAGCCCTCTTAAATTGTTGCAGTAAATGGAGAACTTCCACTCTCCACCACAGTGCATGAGCTTGCAGGTGATTCTCACTTGCTTTGCACACCAGTTCATGCTGCACAATGGACCAGAGTTAATTTGCAGTCAGAGTGCATGTGTTTACCATGTTGACAAATCATAAACTTATGCAGTGCAGAAATGTGGCCCAGCATAGGGTTTTTAGATATTTCTTTGAGGGTTTTTTATGTTCCACTTCTTTTGTAGGCACCAGTCTACTTGTTGGGACTTGAACTTTATAAATAAAAGGCATGCACACTTTTTGAATTAAAAAGTTCATCAGATCTGAATTTTCTGTTTTGGGAGGTGCCATTTTGGTGGGATTTACATGCATTTGTCAAATTTCAGCACTTCTGATGTTTTACGAGGAGTAGATATACATCTAGCCAAATACTGATTTCAGAACTGCCTTTAAATTAATGCATATTCATTCTTGGTTTCTTTCCAGGGGAAAGAGCACTGGCCATATTTAATATGACGTGCGTCACAATTTCAAGTTTATTTGAGGAAACTGTTTTGTCTTGTCTATTTCAAGTCAAGGGGACCTCGCACTTTCCAAGCAAACTTGTTTGTATAGATTGCAAATTGCATCATCTTTTGCCTTCCACAGGCTAATTGCCTGCTGGCCATTTTGTTCAAAGATCAAAATGAGAAGCATTGTTTCTTCCATTCTCTTTTTGAAGAATGTGTGCATTATAAATATTGTAACAACTTGATTGTTGTATATCACCATGAAGCATTAGTGCTTGGACTTGAGTGCTGGAGTCAGGACACTGTACTTTGAGCTGTAACTGTTTTGGGCCTGTATGTTTCTTTTCTTCTTGAAGGTCATATACTTGGGAATTTTCTCACCTGTTACCCATTGCAGAGTATCCCTCAAAGAAAGCGCGTCAGTTATAACATCAGCTTATCTTTGAGACACTCTACTTACAGAGAAGGTACGTTTTGCTGCATTGCCTTTCTTCTGTGTTCTTTTCAGCTGCCCTGTGAGTAGATAAGCTGTGTTAAGTACATTATCAATTTAATTCCTCATTTGCCTTTCAGATATAGTTTGCTTAGGTTCTTTTGGAGCAAAATTGCAAAGCTTGGACCAGGTCTACTTTCCTAGTCCCGCACATGACATTGCATGCCTCTGTGAGATGTTCAGAATCCCCACATCCAACCCTAAAAGCAGAAGTTGGAACATGAAGGAATTGTGCTGGGGATAGATTTCTCATGGAACAGATCCCAGCTGTTCCCTACTGTAGCAGGCCTTCAGAAGAGTGGTAATAGGCTGAATACTCACGTGTTTCTTTTACCGGGATGGTTGCCTTTTCAGATCCCTAGAGACACTCTTGCCAAGTAAGTCTCAGGATTTTCTGTTTTGCTATCCCCATTTCAACATATTTTCTCTTATCCAGGATTGTGACTTTAGTGCTTCCCACTTGTTTGTAGCATTGAAATAGAAAACTTGCCTAACACCTGCATCCTTATTTGGATCTCTGTTAAAAACAGTTCCTGAATTTGATTTTGGAGGAGGGGAAACCTTCAGATTTTTCTCACTGTCAAAATCTATGAATTAGGACCTGTGCTGGCCCAGTCTTTGCTACCTAGGTGAGAAGCATACTGTCAGTCTTTGCCACAGGTTCCCATAATTTAGCCTGACTGCTTGTAGGTGAAGTCATGAACTTGAGCCTTACCTCAGCTCTCTGAAGATAAGAGATTTAAGGTTCTTGGGGAAGGTCTCACTTGTTTCCTCATCTTGCAAACATGGGTTTGCAATTCAAGAGGTACTTGGGGGGGCTATCTCTGTCAGTGTTCTGGTCAAGAGAATCAAGAACCCCTTATCTGTGAAGTAAGTAATAAGTACAGCTGTTTTCCTCCATATAGGTTTCTGTTCCCCCCAGACATACGGGAGTATGGGGAGGCAGTCTGATGGAGTTTAGTATTGGGTCTGTGGCTGTATGACCTTCCTGAAAAATTCCTTAATTGGTGGCCAGATAAGTAGAATGAAATGCTCTGGCTCATTTCGTCCCATGCAGCCTATCTTTAAGGATGTCTTTCTGGCCTGGAAATATTTGGGTTTTACTGCTGATAAGGCTAATGCTCTCAGTATGTCCTAAGATGAACGAGGTAAAGCCCTGATGTTCATCGTGCATACAGCTGCAGTCATAACAGATGGGTTATCCTGTCGTCAGGCGGGTCCTCGGTCGGCCGAATTCCAAAGTCTAGGTCCGGCGTCTGTCGTCGCTTCTTCCCTGACGTCAGTGCGGCAGGGGTATAAAAGAGGCAGCCGACGCCATTTTTTCCAGTCTTTCTTGCCGCACAGTGCCCGAAGCAGAAGCAGTTCGCAAGTGCCGGTCGGCCAGCTCCTGTGATTTACGAAAGTATTTCAGCCGAAGTCTTCTTGAAAGCTAAGTACTCCGTTGGGGAAACTTTTCTTGCCTCAGACCGATGTCAGACAAAGTTAATAATTGCATTTCATATGGGAAGCAAATACCGCATAAGGATTTCCACTCTTTCTGTATACCTTGCTTAGGCCCAGACCACGACGTCTCGGCCTGCCGTTTTTGTGCTAGGTTCAATAAGCGCACTATTAAGTGTCGGGCGGAGTTTGCCCTTCACTTTTTTAGCAAAAAAATTAATTATATTATGTCGTCGGATACTCCGACTCAAGTTTTGAGCAAAAATCACAAAGATAAGGACCGACATACGAGGTGCGCACCACCTACTGAAACCACGCTAAGGCCGACTACCGGTTCTCCGGTACTCAGCGAGGCGTCTACGCAGCCCCTGAGTACCGATGACAATGCATTACCGGTGTCTTCAGTATCCGAGGTCGCAGGCTCCTCGGCCCCCATTCCTACTACAGATCCCGACGCCACTCTTGGTGGGGAAACTCAGAATTTAGACAGGCCTGCCATTTCTCAAGGGGTCTTCAGGCCTTCCTCCTTCTCCATTAAAGCCTTCACTAAATCTAAAGCAGCCATGAAAACCAAAAAACAGGTTCCTCAGACTCCCTCTCAAGGCACCATGCCTAAAAAACAGATGCTTAAAATGGCTGAGGATTTGATTACTCTCATCAGGGGTTCTCAACCCCCCTCTGACAAAAGGCCCAGATTAGAGGAAGACTACCCTTCCTCAGATCAAGCTTCTATTACCTCAGAACTATCTGAGGACCAGGATTATGCCTATTCTCCATTCGAAGAATCTGATGCAGAGGAGTCTATTCCCTCGGTCTCCCCCCCTGAGGACTTCTCTTTTGGGGAAACCCTGCATACATTGAGGGAACACTTTCACTGGGAAGGCCAAGATTACTCAGATTCCAAGAAAAGGCTCAGGGAATTTCTTCTGCTCCCCCAGCATAGGCCTCTGGCTATCCCTCCTGTTTTAGATATATTGGATGATGTGTACACAGAAGCCAGCCTTAATCCTGATTCTTTGCCTCCAGCTCCTGTTAAACCAGACAGGTATTACCGGGTTCCTGATTCTCACCAGTTCCTATATAAAAGCCATACTGCTGACCCAGAAACAATTTCACAGGGTCCCAAGGGAATTAAGGCCTCTACTGCTAAAAATCCATTACCTTCAGAGAGAGATTCCAGAGCTTTAGAAAGGTGGGGGAAAAAGTTGTACACCTCGGCCACTTTAATCATGAGGGCATTAAACTGTCAGTTCCATATGTTAAAGTATCAACCATTTTTGATATCTCAGCTGAAAAGCAAGATGACACAACCAGAACAACCAGATTTAAGAGAGTTGCAGGATTTGTTGCATGGTGCAGAGCAAGTGGGTAAACATACCTTGCGGTGTGGTTTTGATGCTTTAGAGGCCTCATGTAGAGCTGCTGTTACGGGGTCTGTTATACGTAGGCATGCTTGGCTCAAAGAGCAAACCTTACCAGATCATATCAAAGCTAAATTATTAGATGCACCTCTTCAAAAAGATGTATTGTTTGGTGTTAAAGCTGAGGAGGTGCTAAAGAAAATGGAGGAAAAAGCGAAATCAATGCAAACAGTGAAAGATTTCCTGCAGGTACAGCCTCCTCCTTTCAGCAGAAACTGTCCTTCAAAAAATTGGTCCTTTCCAGCCACGGACAGACCTCAAAGGGGCAGATACAGGCGCCCAAGGGGCAGAGGGCAACCTCAAGGATCTTACAGAGCCAGACAGTGGCAAGCACCAACCCCAAGAGGTGGAGAAGATAGATCACAGTCTTTTAGAAAACAGACACAATGACTTCCCCCTACACCTGCCAAGCAAAGCTTTAATGGCAGCACTTTTGGGCGGAAAACTGACATTATTCTCAAAAAATTGGCATATTGTTACAAAAGACAAATGGATTCTGGACATTATAGACAGAGGCTACAGGTTCCACTTTCACACTCTTCCAAAAATGAGAGGCATGCCAAAACTGCCACAAAATCAAATGGCAGAGGCACAAAAACAAGTTTCAGCTCTCATGGACATGAAAGCAATTCAAGAGGTACCTGCAAAAGAACAAGGTCAAGGGTTTTATTCCAGACTATTCCTGGTACCGAGGAAAGACAAAGATTGGAGACCTATCTTAGACCTATCCATCCTAAACACATATCTACAGGTGCCAAAATTCAAGATGCTCACATTACAGCAGCTTCTTCCCATGCTGGGCAAGGAGTCTTAGCTGGTAACATTGGACCTCAAGGAGGCATACCTGCATGTCCCTATCAGACAAGATTGCAGAAGATACCTCAGATTTCTTGCAGGTTCAACCCATTACCAATTCTCTGCATTGCCCTTTGGCTTATCTACTGCGCCCAGAGTGTTTACGAAATGCCTGGCATCAGTAATCGCCTTCTGCAGACTACAAGGGATACAAATCTACCCATATCTGGACTGCCTGATCCAAGCGGACAGCAAGGACATACTTCTGAAACACCTGGCGTTTGTAATAAAACTGTTGAACGTCCTGGGATACACAGTCAACAAAAAGAAATCAAAACCAATACCCTCTCAACAAATAATTTTCCTGGGTGCCAGCTTGGATACAACCACCCAGATGGCCTACCTCACGCCAGACAAGCGAGGGCAACTGTCTCAATACTTCAGAAAAATGGCAACTTACACCAGGCTAACTGCAAGGAAAATCCTGCAGGCTCTAGGATTCATGGCATCTTGCATCCTACTAATCCCATGTGCAAAGCTGCATATGAGGAAACTTTAATGGTACCTGAAAAACTTATGGTCTCAACACAGCCACAGCTTGGAAACAATTATCCCACTCATTCCCACTCATTTTTGTGGTGGGCTCAAGCTTGCCCAAGAAACACAGGTCTTCCTTTCTGTGTACCTCAAGCAACTCAAATCATCACAACAGACGCCTCAGACTACGCCTGGGGAGCACACATGACAGATCAGTGCATTCAGGGAAAATGGACCCGAAAAGAGAAGCACCTTCACATCAACCAAAAGGAAATGCTAGCCGTGCAAAAGGCTATTATGACCTTCAAAGACCTACTGCATCCAGGCCAGCTATTGATAAGGACAGACAACACCACAGTGATGTGGTACATAAACAAACAGGGGGGAACTCATTCATACCCCCTGTGCAGGCAAGCCATGACCCTATGGAACACTGCACTGGAATTGCAAATTCAACTGCAGGCACAATTCCTGCCAGGGAAGGAAAACACACTGGCAGACAACCTAAGCAGAAATATGACAGATCCACACGAATGGAAGTTGCATCCTAAACTTTTCACAAAGATAACTCAGGCATGGGGACAGCCAGACATAGATCTTTTTGCTACCCACAGAAATTGCCAGTTGAAAAAATTTTGTTCAAGGACCTATCATCCACAGGCCTGGAAAGTGGGCACACTTTCCTTCAATTGGGCAACATTGACAGTCTATGCCTTCCCGCCTCTTCGTCTGCTGGCCAAAGTTCTACTAAAAGCCAGAGCAGAGAGGCCGAAAATGATTCTCATCGCTCCAGACTGACCAAGACAACACTGGTATCCACTCCTGAGGAGCCTGACACATTCCCCACCATGGATCCTACCTCTAGTCCCTCTTCTGCTGTCCCAGCACAACTACAAAACCCTTCACAGCCATCTCAAAACTCTAAATCTAGTTGCATGGAGAATTCCTTGATTTCCCAACAGTTTCTCCTCTCCAAGGAGGTGCAGGATGCATCTTGGAGGCCAGAAGACCTTCTACTAGAAAGGCTTACTCCGCCAAATGGAAACGATTTTGTGCCTGGAATCAAGAAAAGGGACAGAATCCTTGGGTAATAAATATACCTCAAATTTTACAGTACCTAGCTGAGATGTTAAACAATGGACTTTCCTTCTCCTCCATCAAGATCCACGCCTCAGCCATTTCTGCACAATACAACACAGATCCTCCATTATTCTCTCACCCTCTCTTAAGGCAGTTCCTCAGAGGGGCAAAGAATTTAAAACCCCCAAGGAAACCACCAGTCCCTGCTTGGGACCTCAACTACATATTGGAAAAGCTGACCCTTCTTCCCTTCGAGCCAGCTTCTTCAACAGAGTTACAGTACTTGTCATGGAAAACAGCCTTTCTTCTGGCTATCACCTCAGCACGCAGGGTTTCGGAGCTACAGGCCCTCATGGCTGTGCAACCATTCATCATTTTCCATCAGGACAGAGTTTCCTTACGAACCAATCCTACCTTTATGCTAAAGGTAGTATCCAGTGTAGCTTTGAATCAGACTATCCACTTACCTACCTTTTATCCTAATCCACAAAACAAAGGGGAAAGACTACTACATTCCTTGGACATTCACAGACAACTTTGTTACTACTTGGACAGAACAAAGCCATTCAGGAAATCTGAGCAACTCTTTGTGTCCTATGCTGTAGGTGCTCAGGGAAAGGCTATTTCCAAACAGACAATTTCAAAATGGATAGCCCACTGCATACGCTTTTGTTACTCATTTCATGGAAAAACTGTGCCTGCATGTATCAGATCCCACTCTGCCACAGCTACCTCTGCAGCCTTCCTCAGGGGGGGTCCCTACCAAGGACATTTTGGAAGCAGCCACCTGGAGTTCAGTGCACACTTTCTCCAAGCACTATCACCTCCCACTATACTCAAAATCTAGAGCGGGCTTTGCCACAGCAGTCCTGCAGGGCATCCTAGCCCCTCCTAGTTCCACTTAGTGCCTACCACCCTTACTTAGCTTTGGGATTCTACCCATCTGTTATGACTGCAGCTGTATGCACGATGAACGTAGTACAGTTTTGTACCTACCATAAATGTAGATGTTCGAGTGCTCATACAGCTGCAGTCCAGGTTTCCCTCCCTCCATCCCCTCTTAGGACAGGCCTTATGACAAACACTTTTCATATAACCTCATTGAGGTATTCTTTTATGGTGTATTTGCATGCAACTACTGTTTTTGATTTATCAACATTGCATCTTTGCATAACATTGTTTGCCTTCCTTCTGGGGGCACCTGACATCTGGGCAAGAAAAACTGAAGAAAATGGCGTCGGCTGCCTCTTTTATACCCCTGCCGCACTGACGTCATGGAAGAAGCGACGACAACCAACGCCGGACCTAGACTTTGGAATTCGGCCGACCGAGGACCCGCCTGACGGCAGGATAACCCATCTGTTATGACTGCAGCTGTATGAGCACTCGAACATCTACATTTATGGTAGGTACAAAACTGTACTTTCTCGTTGCAAGCACTTCAGAGCCTCCTCCCTTCAGGAACAATTGCAGTCCATTCGGACAACATGTCTGTGGTCTGGTACATCAACAAACACGGGGGAACCAGGTCCTACCCACTCTGTCGAGAAGCTATGAGAGTGTGGGAATGGGCGATCTCCACCAACCGCTTTCTTATTGCAACGCACACTCCGGGATGGTCCAACATCCTGGCGGACAAACTCAGTCGCATCATACTGTCCCTCTACGAGTGGTCTCTCAACCCCCAGGTAGCGAAGCGGATATTTGCCGTATGGGGGCAACCCTGTTGCGATCTCTTCGCCTCTCCTTCAAACACGAAATGCAACAGCTACTTCGCTCTAATTCTCCCCACCGGGGAATCCCCGAGAGACGCTCTGGTGCATGCTTGGCTTCCCGGTCTTCTTTATGCTTATACCCCTCTACCTCTGATGCTAAAACTCCTACAGAAAGCCAGTCGGTTGTGGAGCAAAATGATCCTCATTGCCCCATTCTGGCCTCGTCAAGCTTGGTTCCCTTACCTATGGTCTCATCTGCTGAATCCGCCTTGGATTCTAGATCCCCTCCCGGATCTGATTTCCCACCCCCTAGGTCTCCCAGTCCCGAACCTGGTCAACCTCAAGCTTACGGCTTGGTTGCTTCAGTTCCACTTGTAGCTAGGACTCCCAGTATCTCGTCCCCAGTTAAAGCTATCCTAGTAGCAGCACACAAGCCTTCTACTAGGAAAGTCTATAATAGTAAATGGAGACATCTCGCTATTTGGGCGAAGCGTCAGAACCTGGATCCTTTCACAGCTCCATTACCTGCTGTTTTGGATTTCCTTTCAGGGCTTTTTCATCAGGGGGCTAGCTGTTCCACAGTCAAAGTTCAACCAGCAGCTATCTCATTACCACGTGGGACATGAACTATTAATTACCACTAAGTTATGTAAGACCTTTTTGAAGGGCACCTTCCTGCTCAGGCCCCCAGTTAAGGAAGTAGTGCCTCCCTGGGATCTGACATTAGTACTTCAGGCCTTAACAGCTCCCCCTTTTGAACCTGCAGCTTCAGCTGATGTCAAACATTTATTATGGAAAACTGCATTTCTCCTCACTATTACTTCGGCTAGGAAGGTCTCTGAACTTCAAGCTCTGTGTGTCAAACCTCCTTACTTGACCTTCCACAAGGATAGGATTTACCTCAGGACCAATCCCTCATTCATTCCCAAGATTGCTTCCGAGGCAAATATTAACCAATCCATTAACCTGCCAGTCTTCTTTCCTGAATACCAGAACAAAGGAGAATACAAACTACATTCTTTAGATGTGCATAGACAGCTACGTTTTTACATTCACAGAACGGCTGGTCATAGGCATACCGACCAGTTGTTCGTCTCCTTTGCCAGATTTAACCTAGGTAAACCGGTATCGAAGGTCACCTTGTCGAGGTGGATCTCGCATTGCATCCTTTTGGCTTATGAAACTTCTGGCAGGCCTGCACCTCAGGGAGTCCGTGCCCACTCTACTTGGTCCATGTCTACTTCTGCTGCCTTTCGGTCTAGAGTACCCCTGGATGATATTTGTTCAGCAGCCACTTGGGCTTCACCTCATACCTTTATCAACCATTATAAGTTGGATATTATCTCCAGAGGGAGAGCATCCTTTGGCTCTGCAGTGCTCCGGAGCATCCTTCCATGAAGGCCACCCAGGATTCAGGTAGCTGGGGACTCTGTCCCAAAGGTTGCTGAGAAATGAAGTTAACTACTTCAGATTAAGAAGTTATGTACTCACCATAACGTTCCATCTGAGTAGGTAACCTTCATTTGTCTGCAACCATCCCACTCTCCTTCTCCCTGACCTTCGGATGTTCTTTGGTTAGAGGTTTTACCTTGCCCTTTAAGCAAGGTAGTTATACTTCTTTATTAGCCTTTTTGGCTATGGGCAAACTTGATCTGAGGTCAGTCAGGGTTAGCAGGGGATTATGGGTGAAGGGGAGGACCTAGGAGCTCGGATCTAAGCTATGAAAGATTGCCGGCTCGGATCCGAATCCCAAAGGTTGCAGACAAATGAAGGTTACCTACTCAGATGGAACATTATGGTGAGTACATAACTTCTTATTTCAAAATGGATAGGTCATTGTATACATTTCTGCTACACATACCATGGAAGACCTGTACCTAGAAGCATTAGATCTCACTCCACCAGGGCTACAGCCACTTTAACTGCCTACCAAGGATATTTTTGAAGCAGCAACTTGGAGTTCTGTACATACCTTCACCAAGCATTAACATCTGCCTCTATACTCTAAATCCAGAGCTGGCTTCGCCACTGCAGTGCTGAAGGGCCTTATAGCCACCCCTAATGTCTTATAGAGCCAGCCAACCTACCTCAGCTTTGGGATTCTACTCAAGTGTAATGACTGCAGCAGTGTAACATGATGAACATAGTACAGTTTTGTACCTACCATAAATGTAGATGTTCGAGTGTATACATTGCTGCAGTCCAGGTTACCCTTCCTCCTTCCCCTCTTACTGGCTGGTACATACCTATGTCTTCTACCCTTTACTACCTGTGGGGAGTACTTGCTGGTAGCTGTAAGTTGTTTTTTGCTTTTCTTATGTATGTTTTATTAGCAGTTGGAATTGCGTACCTATTTAGAGGCACCTGACATCTGGGGCAAGAAAAACTGAAGAAAATGGTGTCGGCTGCATCTTGTATACCCCTGTCGCACTGACGTCAGGGAGGAGGTGACAGCAACCAACGCCGGACCAAGACTTTGGAACTCAGGCCGACTGGGGAACTGCCTGATGGCAGGATAACCAAAGTGTAATGACTGCAGCAGTGTATACACTCGAACATCTACATTTATGGTAGGTGCCAGCAAATAAGACATTTAGAGAATCTGAAAGAAAATCAGCTGGAAGAAGTGAAGAGAAAACATTGACTGGGAAGAATCCTGCAGCTCTTCAGCCAAAAGCAGTTCAAGATCCATTCTGGTACAATAGATGGTTTCCGATAATTTAGAGGAAAAGTCAAATTTACATAGACCTGATTAAAGTAAAAAAAAAAAAAACATCAAAGGAGTATATTGTCTCCTAATAAAAGTATGGAAAATATAGAAGAATGTCTAACTAGCTGCTCAGATCAACTGATAAAACTGCAAAAATCAGTGAAGTGAAGAAAATGTACTGAGTATGAGACTTCTCAAGAAGACCTGTTTCAAAAAATAGAGTTACAAGACCGAGCAGTCTGAGAAAACCGGAGATTTTCTGTTGTACCAGAGAAACTGGAAGGAACATAGTATTAATTTTATGAAAGCACAAATAAACAGCTGGACTGGTGTTCTACACAGCAGGACTTGTTACTTGAAATGGCACATCAAGTGTATGGTCCAAACTTAACCATAAGAAAGCAGCCATGATCTGTATTAGTAAAGATGCAGTCATGCCAGCTGAAAATTTGATCATAACAAAACTGCGGAAGAGTAAAGTATTACAGTTTGGTGACAGTACATGGTTTTGTGAAAAAACATTACCCACTGCGTACCAGGCAGAAGAGAAGCAGATTTATGCCAGCAATCAGGAAATCCATATAGGCAGGCATGAGGTTTCAAGCTGCTGTATCCAGCTATTGTCAGAAGATTTTATTCTGGAGGATCAAGGACATTATTTGATGCAGAACAGGCTAAGGAGGAAGTAAAGATTATCCATCAAAAAGTGTGCCATCAAATTCTGCTGCATCTTCCACCGTAAATCTCATACAGTGATTTTGTCAGTGAAACCTTTTCCAGTGCTCCAAAGGAAAATGCTTGTGAGACAAAAAAGCACAGGACTTGCTTGCTTGTTTATTTATTTAATTTATTTATTCATTAACATTTGGTAACTCGGAAAGTCCACTGGGTCAGAAACCCATTTTCAGTGGAGGGCCGGGAGGAAAGCTCCAAGAAAGGTTACAAAAAAAAATACATAAAAAATTACATAATGTAAACAGTTTTATATACAGAGCATAAGGAACAACATTTGCAATTACAATTTCACATCAGTCATCAATTCAGGTAAACATCATACATATTAAGTATTTACAGAGGTTTAAGGTATTTACAGTTTGGAAACTATAATCATATACAGGCATATGTAAACTCGTTTCACATCTTCAGACACTATTTTTGTATAAAGCTGCTGCTGTGAAAGCAGAAATAGGTGGTGTGTAGAAACATAGGATCTAGAGATGTAGAAAAAAACAAATGGAAGAAAAAAGAAATCTGGACCAAAAGCCAAGGTATGTGAGTTAAAAGACATTATTTGATATAGAGTAGTATTGGAGACAGTGATCTATTTAAGGTGTATGTGAGTTGTTACAGGAGCATGTTTGATTGTTGAGGTAATGGGATTTTAGTGCAGTTTTGAAAGCTTTTAAGGTGTCCACGTCAGCAGTAGATGAAGGCAGGGAATTTCATGCTTTGGAGATAATGAAGGGAGTAAAGGCTTTGTCCAGCACGTTTGCTGGGCTTCAGTATACTTAGCTTGAGGGCCTAAGATTTCGCACAGGGGTGTATATATGTAGGATGGTCTGAAGAGAGAAGAAAAAGTTGTGGTTATGTAGTTTGTGGTAAGTGTTTGAGTGTATTGTACATAGTGGGAGAAGTCAAGCCAGTTAATATTTTGTAATGCAAGGCAATGATGTGCTCAAGTTGGCATATTGCAGGCAAACTTTGCTATTTTATAGTAGCAGGACTGTAATTTAGTTTTAAGAGTTGTATGCATGTTGGTAAAAATAGGGCTACCATAAAAAAGGGTGGGGAGGAGAAGAGAGTTGGCCAGTTTTAACTTAGTGGGTGTGCTCATGAAATGTTTATGCCTATATAATTTACCAAGTTTGAAGTGTTTTTTTTTTTTTTTTTTTTTTTTTTTTTTTTATTGCATTACGAATCTGATTATCGAAGGATAGTTTGACATGTATTGTGATGCCTAGCAATTTTGATGATTTTACTTGTTCTATTTTGATATTATTTTGTGAGATAATATAAAAGTCCTGATTTAAGTGTTTGGATGAGAATATTAGGAGTTTGGATTTTTTTTTGGGTTGAGAAGAAGTTATGCATCATTTAGCCAGGATTCAATAGAAGTGAATGCTTTTTGTGCTAGATGTTGAAGGTCTGTCAGGTTGTGGGCAGAGGAGATTATCGTAGAATCATCTGTGTATTGGATGAGTGTCCTAAGATGGGAAGCTTTGTGGAGGTTATTGATGAAAATGTTAAGTAGCGATCCAAGAATGGACCCCTGGGGAACTCCTGTTTTATTCAGGCAGTATTCAGATTGCTTGTTCTGCCATTTGTCAGATTGTTGCCTGTTAGAAAGATAGTTGGAAAACCAGGCCAGTGAATGTGGGGAGCAGTTTAAGGACTGTAGTTGTAGTAGCAGTTTAGGGTGTGATACTGTATCGAAAGCCTTACATCCAATAGGATAACTGAGATTATTAGACCATTATCTAAGGCTTTGTTAACAGTGTTGGTGAATGAAAGTAAAGCAGTGGTAGTGCTGTGTGCAGGGCGAAAACCATGCTGGGTGGGGGCAAGTAAGTTATTGTTGGTGAGATATTTTAACAGTTGTGCATGTATAAACTTTTTCCAGGAATTTAAACTAGAAGAATCAGTATTGCTTTGGTCTTGAACCAAAGTCTGGTGTTGGGAGATGGACTTTAACTGGAAGACGACCAGCAACATTAAAATTAGTGAATAAATGTGACATTATAAAGCATTAATCACATTTGTGAAATGTGTTTTTTGCAGGAAAAATGGCTGAGAAAGGTTGGACCTTTGACTTTGCTAAATTTGTGGCTATCTGTAAAGCTTATACTCCATATTGTCAGTGCTTATAAGAGCAGTAATGATGGGTAGTAACTTCAAGTAAAACCATTTTTGTTAATGTCTGTATAAAACATTTTATGATCTAAACTGCATGTTATATAGTAAAGCAGATCTGTGTAGTTTGTAGTCAGGGGTGTCTTAAATGTGAGGGTAAGGATGAGTCTTTATGGATCATTGTATGTGATAAAGATATTAAAGCAAACAGGTCCTTTTTTCTCTTTTAAGAAATGTAGGCATACATTGTTGTGCTATAATCTTGGACTGTTGAGGGGATGTAAAAATTTAACATAATGGTTAAGGTCTTCACCTAATGAACACAAGGTAGAAGGTTTGATTCTGATTTTGGCTTACTAGCTAGGCTTAAAATGTCCCTTTAGGACAGTTCACCTATGAATCTATATGTAGAGTTGAGGTTTTCTTTTATTTTTGCATAGGTGAATGCCTTTGGCTTGGTCTAAAAACAAGTGTTTTTTCTGTAAGCAAATATGCTTGAAAAGTAAGACAAAATGATGAATGCCATGAGAAGTGTTAAGTTTCATGGATGCACAGTGATACTAGCTTTTTTTCCTGTAGCAAATGTCAGGTGGGTTAAGAACTGTAAAGGTGAATGCAGTATCGCAGTTGCACATGCTATGTTTCCATGGAAACAGGCTGTGTGCAGGTATAAGCAATTAAACTTGAGAGTTCTGAGCATGGTTTGCTTAGGGAAATGCAAAATGTAATGGCACAAGTGGCAGCAGTTTAGTAAAAAAAAAAAAAAAAAAAAAATTAATTTATTGGAAGTGAAAAAGAGCAGCTTCCCAGCAGTCTTAATACATCAGTACATTTAATAGAACAGTGTATAATTTAGTCTTATTTAAAGATGTCCAGTGCACTTTGTCTTAAGGCTGTAAGTTGATGTTTTCTGAAAGCATACAAGCTGCTCACACCTGGGAGGGGAATAGAGATGGTAAAAGAACAGACAATCCATATAAGTAGGAGTACAGGTTGTAACATGGGTTTTAGCATGAGAAACTTTAATTTTAGGTAGATAGTGCTTGTAGGTGCAGCTGTCAATTTGGGGCAGTTATTGCTATCAGGAGGGCTAAATATAATTTTTTGCAGATTTACATAGTTTTATATGTGTGTTCTAAGTTAGGTTAAGGAGGTGTTCTGAAAGTGTGTTTTTGAGGGGTTTACATTAAAGCAAAAAGTCTTGGAAATGTGACAGATTCATTACACATGACCAGAAACAACTGTATGAAAGATCCACCTGCCAAACAGTGTGTGCATGTATACAGAAATTGAAAGTACACATTGAAAAAAGCTGTTGTATATTAGGTGAGAACAAAATACCTATCCGTAATGGATATGCTGTCCTTATTGTTTTGGAACATAAGTGGCCTTACAGGTACAGGCAAAAAGGTAAGAGTATTGAACTATATTAATAAATGCAGAGTGCACATAGTGCTGCAGGAGACACATTTGGAAATAAATTAGCATGTAAATTTGGTAAAGAAAGGATTTTATTCTGGGTATTCAGCAGAATATCAGGGAAAATGGAAAAGGCGAGTAATTATACTAATTGCTAGAAGAGCTCCCCTAGTGATTGAGGAGGAAAAAAAATAAATGTAGATTTGTCAGCAAGAAGCTACTGACAAGGGATGAAGATTACTCTGGCATGTACTTATTTTCCACCAACAACTGCCGTTAAGGGGCTTTAGAAAATTTCAGGAAAAATAATCAGATTTCATCAGACAATCTTACTTGGGGACTGGAACTTGATTTGCAGCAGTGAAAATGTATTTGGGGGACCTAGAAGGGAAACTATAACAAGAGGATATATTTCTGAAAAAATGTATAAAAATATTTGGTATAGAAGACATAAATTTAGTACCAGGAACTCTGACTGAATTTACATATTGTTCCCTAAGATACAATGCTTGGCTAGACTAGATAGAAATTATATTTCACAGGAACCCATGGATTGAAATTGAAAGCTTAGACGCACATGCAGTAACTATTTTAATTCATTTGCCAGTAAAACTTAAGATAAAAATGCTGAGTAGTGAAGCAAAAAATGAGATGCTGATGCCTGTTAGAGGAGTTTAAGGAGTGGACAGTGGAAATTATTCGAAAACTGTTAGGGAAGATATAAATTTCTTCAGACATTATAGCTGATAGTTGGGATAAAATGAAAGGAGTTTAAAAATAGGATAGAAATAAAAGAAAAAGATACGTTAAGGATAACAAGAATTATTTTGAGGAGCTGACAGAGGTTAAAGTATTGCAGAATAAGGTGAATCTCAGAAGAAGTGGTGGCACAACTGCAGAGTGTTAGAGAATTAAAGGAGTAACTAGATAAAATGCATGAGTTTACAAGGTTTGCTGTTAGGCAGCTGTTTTTGATAATCCCAGACATTAAAAGCTCTTGGAACAAAGACTTTGGTAACAAAATTGAAAAGATTGTTGCAAGACTTTGGTAGCCTATCACAAGAAAAATAACCTGAGATCCTGTAGAGGTGTTAGAGATATTTTGGAATTGTTTTGTGAATTTGTGTAAAGCAGAGAAACGTGGAACTCAAGGAAAAGTACAAATGGAAATATTTATGAAAGACTGAAGTATGCCAATGTTAGAGGTAGATGAGGCCCAGCGATTAATAGTTAAGATAGGAGGAGATGAGATAAAAAAAAAAAAATGTGAGTTATAATCATTCCGCAGGAAAGTCTCCAGGAACAGATGGTATTCCCATGGATCTTTGGCAGCTAGGAGGGAAGAAAGTGATAAAGATCTGGAAGGGTTTAACAGTATTTCAAAAGGAGGGGAAGCGCCAACATCCCGGAAGAAAGCTGTGCTGGCTGTAATATCTAAAGACTGTAAAGACCCATCAGACCCAGGTTCATATAGACCCATTTCAATTTTAAACCATGATTATAAGGTGTTTTACAATAGCTAAAAGAATGGCCAAGGTGTTGACAGAGTTGATAGATATGGATCAATATGGTTTTGTGGATGTGATGCAAACATTTCATAATGTTAATAGAACAATGATCTTGAGTGAAGCAGAATGCAAGACAATACCACTGTTGATGGGTCTCAATGCCAAGAAAGCATTCGACAGAGTAAGCTGGGAATTTGAGTAGGGCAATGGAAGCATCTGCATTCCCTGATGCAGTAATGTTAATTAGGTGGAGATGTGAGGGATCGTAGGCAAGAATTAGTATGAGGGTTCATCTCTCATAAGTTGTGTCTGAACAGATGGAAGGGTAGGGTTGCCCTCTTTCCCTTTTGCTGTTTGCATTATATTTAAAACCATTGGAATAAAAAAAAGGTACTCAGAAATTCAAGGATATAATTGGTATGGTAATCAAGAACAGCTGACTATTTGCAGATGATGATATTTTGTACATGGTAAAACCAGTAAAGGGCATCTCAGTGTTGTGGAATATTTTGAGACAGTTTTCAGGATGTAAAATGAATGCAGAGAAAATAAAGGCTGTAGCTGTAAGGAGTGTTCCCAAACATGAATTAGGAGTGTTCCCAAACATGAATTAGATCAGCAGCACCCATAATTACGGGGAAACAAAACAAAGCATTTAGCGTATGAGTTGCAAAGTATTCTGTTGTGATAGCTAATAATTTTTATTTTATTTTAGAGCTCTACAGTTAAGGCTTGTATACATAACACAAGCAGAAAGCTAAAATTCAAAGTAGAAAGAGATGATGATGAAGTCGGGGGGGGGGGGGTCAAGATTTAAGAAGAAAATGAGAATTGGATGCAGATCCTTATGGAGAATAACAGCCATAAAGAATATTATATTCCTAAAGTAGCAGCAAGTATTGTAAGAACTAAGCCAGTGCAAGAATAGAGAAAGTAGATTCTGTTGATGGGGATGACCGCAATTAGTGGTACAGAGAATAGGCAGTGGGGGCTAAATTGTACTGCTGAAAACTGGCAAAGAAACCAGGGTAACTAAAGAGGGAAAGGTAATAGAATGGGAAGAGGCCAAGAAGATATTTGGACTGCAGGCTAGAGACTGGTATCAGCATATAGGCAAAGAGAAAGGGATAGGGGAACCCTACATGAAAAACCTGTTCTGGTACTAGAACAGAAGCTGCTGTTAAAAAAGGATAATTAGTAGGGCATGTTGGAGGCATGATGTGGAAGAAAGGGGTACCTGGGAACATATGATGATCACCATGTTTCACTGTTGCAGTCATTACACTTGGGGTTATCCTGCTGGCAGGCGACCCGCAGTCGGCCCGAGTTCCAAAGTCTTGGTCCGGTGTTGGCTGCTGTCGCCTCTTCCCTGACGTCAGTGCGCCAGGGGTATAAAAGTTGCAACCGTCGCCATTTTCTTCAGTCTTTCTTGCCATGCGGTGCCCGAAGCAAAAGCAGTTTGCAAGTGCCGGTCAGCCGATTCCTGAGATTTTCGAATTTGAGTTTCAGAACCGAAGTCTTCAATAAAGCTAATTACCCCATTGGGGAAACTTTTTCTTGTTCCAGACCGATGTCAGTAAAAGTTAATAATTGACTGGTGTGGTCTCTTTCAAGGCCCCCGAGCCAGCGGAAACCATTACTCAAACCGCTGAATTACTTACAGATGCCTTCTACCAGCATCTCCAGGACTGCATGGACCAGGCAATCCCAAACAAAACAAAGACTCTTTGTACCAAAGGCAAGCGTCCAGTCTGGTGGACCCCAGCCATAAACAAGCTTTACAACAAAAGGAAGAAGCTACTACAAGATAGAGCAAAATCTGTAAAAGGGAAGACACCCTTGATCATTATAAGTAAAAAACTGAGATCTCTCATAAAAGCATCCAAGGCAAATTTTGAGAGAAAAATTGCTAAGGACTCAAAAGACAATCCTAAGGCCTTTTTTAGCTATGTTAGAAACCTGGGAGGAAACTCCCAGATATGCTCAGAATTAGTTCAAAATGACGTAAAAATCACTGAACCTACAGACATTGCCAACATACTGGCTGACAGGTTCAGTGCAAATTCCCCCCCCTCCCCCCCAAAAGGAGAGATATCTATACCAGAGCATTGTAGTCCCCCAAACATCTCAAATGCTCAGGTGAGAACTGCTCTCTCCAAGGCGAAAAACACAGCATCCATGGGACCAGATGGTGTCCCCGGTTGTGTGCTCCACGAACTCAATGAGGAATTAAACCCGCAGCTAGTGCAGCTGTTTAATCTTAGCCTCACCTCAGGATACGTACCCAAGGAGTGGCGTACGGCAGCGGTGGTCCCACTTCATAAAGGAGGTGCCTCCACCGACCCCGGAAACTACCATCCCATCAGCTTGACAAGCCTGGTCTGCAAAGCTATGGAGAGGATCATAATGGAACTCATAAATAAAGACATAGGGGACTTGCAGACTTTGGATCCAACCCAGTTTGGCTTTGTCAAGGGCAGATCATGCCTTTTAAACTTGGTCGACTTCTTCGAAACAGTCACCAAGGCCATTGACGAGGGCAAGGCAGTCCACACAGCCTACCTTGACCTGGCAAAGGCTTTTGACACAATACCCCACTCGGGTATCATTGAAAAACTCACCAGCTTAAATGTAAGCCCATACGTCACTAGATGGGTTACAAACTGGTTAAGAGACAGAACCCACAGGGTCAGAGTTGCTGGCGCCATGTCAGACTCCAAGCCTGTCACAAGTGGTGTCCCACAGGGCTCAGTCCTGGGCCCACTTTTGTTTGGCATCTACTTTTCAGAAGTGCAAGCAAACACAGGAGGATTATGGCTGACAAAGTTTGCAGATGACTGCAAACTGGGCACCATAGTTGAAAACCCATCTGACACAGACATCCTTCAGAAGGGTCTCATAGAAACGGATAACTGGTGCCAGAACCATGGCCTAAAGTTAAACGCCAAAAAATGCATAGTCATACCCTTCGGGAAAAACAAGGTTACCCCTATTTACCATATAGGTGGCAATCCACTAAGCACAAGAAGAGGTTATCAGGGATCTGGGGACCCAGGTTGACAGTAACCTTTCGTTTGACACTCACGTTGCCAAAGTAGTTAGGAAGACCTTCTACATTGCCCACCTGATCATGAAGGGATTCACATCTAGATCAAGGGAGGTCATCGTTCCCCTGTACTCATCACTCATCAGACCAATGATTGAGTACAATGCCCCATTCGGAATGTATCTGACCCGACACCTGCAGCAATTGGAAAGGCCCTAAAAGTTCCTCACCAAAAGGATAAAGGGTCTCAAAAATATGTCTTATGCTGCCCGACTGAAGGAACTCCAGCTCTATTCAGTCGCTTACCGTCTGCTCAGAGTTGACCTGTGCTTGACATACAAGGCCATGTCCAACCCGGAATTAATGAACATGCTTCACCTCAAAAAATCTAAATCCATCAGAACTACAAGGGCAAGAGACTTAAACCTCAACACAGCTATCAATAGGACGTGCTGGAGGGACAGATTCATCACCCAGAGACTCCCTATGCTGTGGAACAAAATCCCGGTACATGTCAGGCAGAGCACCTCGCTGGCCTTGTTCAAGAGAAATCTTGACCAATGGATGGGAGATCGCAGGTATACCCCAGGGATAACCTCGGTGTCACTGCTTGACAGAGGCACAGCAAAATAATGGGCACAGTATCCTTCAAACTAAAGGGGTGGCGAAAGCCACAAAACTCTGGGCTAGGCTTATAAATGCCCTAGGGCAGATAGCCTAGTATGAACCTATGAACCTAATTGTATTTCTTGTGGGAAGCAAATACCTCATAAGCACTTTCACTCTTACTGTATTCCTTGCCTAGGCCCTGACCACGATGTTACCAGTTGTCGGTTTTGTGCTAAATTCAATAAACGCACTATTAAACGTCGGTTCGATTTTGCTTTACATTATTTTGGCCAAAGGTTTAATTACATAATGCCGTCGGAACAACCGACGACTGGAATTTATAAAAAACGCAAAGACAAAGAAAAGGACAGGCATCCGAGGTCCAAAACCGACGAAGCCTCTTTAAGGCCAGTCGCCAGTTCTCAGTGAGGCGCTTTCACAGCCCCTGGCACCCGCTACCTCAGAGCAACAGGCCATAACAGACAGCCACGTGGAGACAGTGAGGCCTGTGGAAACTCAAGGTATTGGGCCTATGGAAACTATTTCCTCAGATGGGTCCGGAGCTGCTGAGCAGGCATCGGCTTCTGAGGGTGTTTTCAGACCTTCACAGCTTACAATTAAGCCCACTACAGCAGCCAAGGCAAAGTCAAAAACACCGTTAAAGACAAGGAAACAAGTGCAGCATTCTCCAGAACAGTCATCCATGCCAAAGAAACAGATGCTTAAAATGGCCGAAGACCTAATTATTTTAATCAGGAGTTCCCATCCCCCTCCTGACAAAAGGCCTAGGCAAGACACTGACTATGATTCCTCTGACCAGGTTTCCATTTCCTCTGATTCCTCTTCTGATCAGGGATATTTTCTCCCTCCCTATGAGGACTCTGATGCAGAAGAGTCTATACCTTCAGCCTCTCCGCCTGAGGATTATTCTTTTGGGGAAACCCTGCACACCATGAGGGAGCATTTCCATTGGGAGAGCCAAGATTATTCAGAATCCAAGAAAAGGCTCAGAGACTTCCTTTTATTGCCTCAGCACAGGCCCCTGGCTATCCCCCCTGTGCTTGATATTGTTGATGATGATTTTTCTGAATCCAGTCCGTCTCCTGATTCTTTACCCCCTGCACCAGTCAAGCCAGACTGGTACTACAGGGTCCCTGACTCTCATAAATTTCTTTACAAAAACCCCGCTGCAGACCCAGAAACAATTTCTCAGGGTCCTAAAGGGGTTAAGGCTTCCACTGCTAAAAATCCTGTCCCCTCCAATAGGGATTCCAGAGCTCTGGACAGATGGGGGAAAAACGTTTACACTTCTGCTACTTTAGCTGTAAGGGCTTTAAATTGCCAGTTTCACATGCTTAAATATCAACAGTACCTCATGTCATTGTTAAAAACAGAAAATGGTTTCAAATTCAGAAAGTCTTGACAGTAAGGAAATGCAGGATTTATTGCATGCAGTTGAACAAGTGGGAAAGCATACTCTGCAATGTGGTTTTGATTCATTAGAGGCTTCTTGTAGAGCTGCAGTTACAGGCTCTGTTATTGGAAGGCATGCTTGGTTGAAAGAACAATGTTTACCTGACCATGTTAAATTAAAATTATTGGATGCTCCACCACAGCATGATACTTTGTTTGGTGTTAAGGCAGAAGAAGTGTTAAAGAAAATGGAGGATAAAGCAAAATCAATGCAGACAGTGAAGGATTTCTTACAGGTTCAACCACCTAGATTTAGCAGAAACTGGCCTTCAAAAAATTGGTCCTTTCCAGTGTCAGACAGGCCACAAAGAGGCAGATACAGACGCCCAAGACGCAGATCTCAGCCCCAAGGCTCCTACAGACCTAAACAATGGGGTGCTTCAGCCCCCAAAGGAGGGGAAGACAAATCACAGCCTTATAGGAAACAGTCCCAATGACTTCCCTCTACAAATGCCAAGCACTTACCTTTTGGCAGCACCCCTAGGGGGAAAGCTAGCACTTTTCTCAAACAAATTGGCACATAATCACCCAGGACCAATGGGTGCTGAATATTGCTTCTCAGGGTTACAGGTTCCACTTACACATGCTTCCAGAATCGGAAGGTATGCCAGACCTGCCACAAAACCAATGGGCAGAGGCCCAAAAACAGATTGCTGCTCTTATGGACATGGGAGCCATTCAGAGAGTTCCACAGCAAGAACAGGGACATGGATTTTACTCAAGACATTTCTTAGTACCCAGAAAGGACAAAGCCTGGAGACCAATACTGGACCTGTCAATCCTAAATACTTTCCTGGATGTTCCAAAATTCAAAATGTTAACACTACAGCAACTTCTGCCCATGCTGGGCAAGAAGGCTTGGCTAGTTACTTTGGACCTCAAGGAGGCGTACCTGCATGTCCCAATCAGACAATCTTGCTGAAGATACCGCAGATTCATAGCAGGCTCAGTGCATTACCAATTCTCTACACTGCCCTTTGGCTTATCTACTGCGCCCAGGGTCTAAATAAAATGCCTGGCACCAGTAATTGCATTTTGCAGACAAAAAGGAATTCAAATATATCCCTACTTGGACGACTGCCTTATTCAAGCAGACAGCAAGGACATTCTTCTAAAGCATCTGGCTTTTGTAAAAAGATTACTAATTCGCCTAGGGTACACAGTAAACGAAAAGAAATCAAAACTAGTGCCCTCTCAAGAGATAATATTCCTGGGTGCAAGCTTAAATACAACCTCACGCCAGACAAAGGCAACTTACTCATTACTTTCAAATGATGGCAACAAAAACCCAGCTCCCTGCAAGAAAAATTCTGCAGGTTTTGGGCTTCATGGCATTCTGCATTCTACTAATTCCATATGAGAAAACTACAATGGTATCTAAAGTGTGTTTGGACTCAGCATTGTCACAGCCTGGAGACAATCATAACTTTAATTCCCTGCCTACAATAAGAGTTTTGATATTGGTCCCAGGCCTGTCACCACAACAAGGGACAGCCTTTCACCTTACCCACAGCCAGGCAGACAATAACAACGGATGCATCGGATTATGCCTGGGGGGCACATATGGCAGGAAAATGTATTCAGGGCACGTGGCCCAAGGAACAAATGCATCTTCACATCAATCAAAAAGAGATGCTGGCTGTACAGAATGCCCTGTCAGCTTTCAAGGACCTACTACATCCAGGACAACTATTAATAAAGACGGACAATACCACAGTTATGTGGTACATAAACAAGCAAGGGGGCACACATTCCTACCCCCCATGCAGGCAAGCCATGACTTTGTGGAACACAGCACTGACCTATCAAGTACATCTGCAGGCACAATTCCTGCCAGGAACAAAAAATACACTGGCAGACGAACTAAGCAGAAATTATCATGGATCCTCACGAATGGAAACTAAATCCACAGGTGTTCAGCATGATAACGAGGAAATGGGAACGCCCAGACATAGATCTTTTTGCCTCCCCTCACAGTTACCAAATACAGAAATTCTGCACAATAACTTATCACTCTCAAGCATGGAAAGTGGATGATCTGTCATTCAGTTGGAAAGGCCTGACAGTCTATGCCTTCCCTCTGATGCCTCTTCTTACCAAGGTGCTCCTAAACGTCAGACAAGAAAGGCCAAAAATGATCCTGATTGCCCCAGACTGGCCACGCCAGCACTGGTACCCAATCCTAAAGAGCTTGTCTCAAGGCCCAGCTTGGCTTCTACCTCAAATTCCTCACCTTGTGACACAACAAAACAGTCAGATTCTGCACAGTCAACTCAGAACCTTAAATCTGGCAGCATGGCAGATAATGTAGCCACTCAGACTGCACCTCTCTCTAAAGCTGTTATGGATGTCATTTTAGAAGCCAGGAGGCCCAGCACTAGGAAATCTTATGCAGAAAAATGGAAGAGACTGTGCTTGGAACCAGGCACAAGGCCTCGAACCACTTGCCCCATATACCTCAGATTTGACAATACCTAACTGAGATGCTGGACAAAGGCCTATATTTCTCATCAATTAAAATCCATGCCTTTGCCATTTCAGCTCATTACAATACGGAACCTCCTATTTTTTCACATCCTCTACTACAACAGTACCTCAGAGGGGCAAAACATATAAGACCCCCAAGGAGAGCACCAGTACCAACTTGGGATCTCAATTTTGTTTTAGAAAAACTCACACTGCCTCCTTTTGAACCAGCCAGCACAGCCGGATCTAAAATTCTTATCATGAAAAACTGCTCTGCTCCTAGCAATAACTTCAGTAAGAAGAGTCTGAGTTACAGGCATTAATGGCTGTGGAACCTTTCATCATTTTCTCTTAGGACAAACCCAACATTCATGCCAAAAGTGGTCTCCAATGCGGCCTTGAACCAAATCATTCATTTACCTACTTTCTACCCAAATCCCCAGAATAAAGGGGAGAGACTTCTGCATGCTTTGGATATACACAGACAGCTATGATTCTACTTGGAACAAAACAAAAGCCTTCAGAAAAACTGAGCAACTGTTTGTAGCCTATGCTGCAGGATCACAAGGAAAGCCTATTACAAAGCAGACAATTTCAAAATGGATAGGACACTGCATCCGCTTCTGTTATGCACAACATGGCAAATCAGTGCCTAAGGGCATTAGGCCTCATTCTACAAGAGCAGCAGCCACTTCAGCAGCTTTTCTCAGAGGAGTACCAACCAAAGACATTTTAGAAGCTGCAACCTGGAGCTCAGTGCACACTTTCACCAAGCACTACCACTTACCTCTCTACTCTAAATCCAGAGCAGGCTTTGCCACTGCAGTTCTGCAGGGCCTGGTAGCCCCTCCCAATCCAATTTAGACCAAGCCGCCCAACCTCAGCTTTGGGATTCTACTCAAGTGTAATGACTGCAACAGTGAAACACGATGAACATAGTACAGTTGTGTACCTACCATAAATGTAGATGTTCGAGTGTATTGACTGTTGCAGTCCAGGTTACCCACCCACCATCCCCCTTTTCATTACTGGGACTTTTCTGTATTTCTCAACTCTATACAACCTATGTGGTGTATTTGCTTGTAGATGAAGGAAATGTTTATAGTAATATATGCATGGTTTATGGCATATTTTTATCTTTCCAGCCTTCCTGTCTGGAGGCACCTGACATCTGGGGCAAGGAAGACTGAAGAAAATGGCGTTGGTTGCAACTTTTATACCCCTGGCGCACTGACGTCAGGGAAGAGGCGATAGCAACCAACACCAGACTGCGGGTCACCTGCCAGCAGGATAACCCCAAGTGTAATGACTGCAACAGTGAATACACTCTAACATCTACATTTATAGTAGGTACACAACTGTGCTTTCTGGGAGTGTAATGAGTTGGTAGACTTTAAAAATTCCTTATTGAGTACTGCATTAGAAATACTGAATGAACAAATGGGTATAATCAAGGGGATTATTTTTGAGCTGGGATACAGAATCTGAATTGCTTACATATAATAAGGCCTTGGTAAGTTTAATTTTTTTCACTGCCAAAAAAGCAATTACTAGAAAATGAAAATCGGTCTAAACCAGCTGTACTTGAAGTAGTGAATATTGTAAGAGATAAAAGTACTGGATGTGGGTGGGGACCTTTAGTAAATTGTAAGAGCGAATTGCACAGAGAAAATGGAAATACATGCAGAATAATGTTATGGAGGAGGAGTGATGTTTAAAGAAAGGCAGGAATTGAACAAATTATGTAATGCTGGATTGATCATTCTCGGAAAGCATGCATGTAATGTATAATGTTTGTAACTGTGAACATGTTAACATGGTTTGTTACTTTTTTAAATGTATGTTTTAAGTGATATTTCAGTAAAAGTGTTTATATTTAAACAGATTTAAACTTTCACACTCAGGTTGAGAGGTAATTTATTCCATATTTGGGAATAAGTTGTGTTATAAACTTGTTCCTCAGAGTTTTTCTGTTGAGAGGAACTTTGAAATTATTTGAGTATTGGAATTAGAAAAACAAGTTAGTGTTGTGAAGAACTGTAATTGCCTCATCCTCATGTATGAAGTGTGGGTTAAAATAGTCTTACCCCTGGTACAGCTGTTAATGTAAGGAGTATAAGTTTAGTTTTTGGCATCTGTCTCTAGTGTCTTAAAGAAGGAATATACATTATGAAACTTTTTTGAATTGATTCTAGTCTGGAAATTTGAGTATATGTATATATACATAAAGAATCATTGTATTCCACTGTTTTTCTGATGTTTTATAAAGCTTGACCACATGTTTTTCATCACTTAATGATATGCTTTTTAACATTGAGCAGATTTGTATTTAAGTTGCCCCCACACACACACACACACACACACACACACACACATACTAATTATATATACCAACTCTGAGAGCACACTGCAGTTGGAAAAGGGCAGGTTTCCATATAACTAAGTTACCGATAAAGGAAGCGTAAGGTGCTACTTAATTACGTTGGTCCAGGTGTCATCGTTCACTTTAAATCTATATGATGTGGACTTTCAATTAAAGGAAACTTTGATTAGTGTTCGATGAACGGCCATTCGATGATTAAACATAGACCAGTCCCTTTCTCTTTGCCTATACTCTGATATCAATCCCTGGTAAGGAAAGCAGTCTCAAGCTTCAGTCCAAATGTCTTCTTGATCTTATCCCACTTTACTGCCTTTCCTTTATTTGCTCCCCAACACCTTAGTTCCTTTGCCAGTTTTCTCCAGTATATTCCAGCCCACTGTTGCCTATTTTCTGTATCTCTACTTGCAGTCATCCTTATCAGTAAATTTAGCTTTCTTGTGTTGGCTTAGTTCTTAGAATACTTTCTGCTACTTTGTGAATGTAATATTCTGTATGGCAGCTGCTTTTCTCCTTGAGGATCAGCATCCAAAATTCCACACTGTCTTTATTTCTTGAGCACCCCCCACTTCATCATTGTGTCATCCCTTTCCTCTTTGAATTATAATAACCTTCTGTTTGTGTTATGTGTAGGAGCCTTAATGTGTAGCTCTAAAATATCCCTTCAAATCTGGTAATCCTAAACCACCTTGTTATGTTGGAAGTGTCAGTTTATCACACTTAACTCTTGCCCTCCTCCCTTCCAAATAAATTCCTTCAACTTTTTATTAATTACTGTTCATAATTTTTCCTCTTGTTGATAAAAATATGACTGACCTGTATATAAAACCAAAGGAATTAAAAACATTTTCATTGTTCGTCTTACTATCCATGTGTATAAACAAGAACTCTGATTTCTCAATTTTTGTATTCTCTTTTGTTTATTGTGTTCCCACATATCCTTCGCTGTCACAACAGAAGCCTTTTTAATCTTTACTCCGATCCTTCATTAATTGCTTCCACCTGTAGGCAGTTTGTTTCTGTGGAAATATAGCCAGCATTGAGAGAGAAAAAAAAAAAAAAACTGCTACCATCTCTGCAGATGCATGAAAGAATGTCAGTTTCACTTCTAGCAGAAAGTCCAACTTAGCAGAAAGTCCAACTGCCTTCAGCCGCAGACTTCTTGACTTCCATTGAACATTTGGCTAGTGGAAAAAAAAGCTAATAACCATTGCAGATGTAATGCACTTAGTGTTTGTCATGGCTTTCGTTCTCTTATTTTTCAAACCTACTTGCTTAAAACACACTTGTTTATAGATTAATCCAAGGACATTAATCTTATTGTATCCTCATAAATATGGGTATTGCTGAACCAATTTATGTGTGGGTACATAATTTACAACTTTAGCATTTGTTTTGTCTTCGTTAATTTCATATATTCCGAAAAGACGTAAAACTGTCTCATAATGTTCCACAATACTGAGATGTCCTTTTATTTATAAAGCCAGCGTTTCTAAATTACCATACCGATTTATATCCTTGAATTTCTGAGCCCCTTATTTTCTTTGCCAATAGCTCTAAGTGTAAAGCAAATAAAGGAGACAAAGGATACCCCTGTCTGTTTTTTTCTATTCAGGCACAGTTTATCAGAGAGGAACCCTCCCTCCTTAATTCCTGCAACCGATCCTTCATATATCCTCCTAATTAACCATATTGTATGAGGGACTGCAAATGCTTCCATTGCCTACTCATAAAATCCTAGCTTGCTTTTTCTCAAATGCTTTCTCTGCTACAAGACCCACCAATAACAGAGGTATTTTTTTACTTTCTGCTTCCCTCTAGGTCATCATTGTTCTGTTAATGTAGTCAGATGTTTGTCTCACCTCCAGATAACCATCTTGACCCATATCTGTCAAATTTAGCTACACCTTTGCCATTCTTTTAGTTAGTGTAGACTTACGTTTTGTAATCGTGGTTTAAAACTGAAATGGGTCTATATGAAGCTGGGTCTGAGGGGTCTTTACCATCTTTAGGTATTACACCCACCGCAACTAGCTTTCAGAATGTCAGTGCTTCCCCTCCTTTTAAAATAGTGTTAAACGAAATCTTCCATATCTTTATCACCACCTTCTCTCCTAAATTCCATACTTCCATAAGAATACTGTCCATGCCTGAAGACTTTCTTGCAGATTTATTAGACATCACTATTTCTCTCTCGTATCCTCCTGTCTTAATTGTTGTTGAGCCTCATCTACCTCTCACTTTGGTATAATTAAGTTTTCCATAAATATTTCCATTGATGCACTTTCTTGATTTTCACATTCCTTTGCTTTATACAGATTTTCACAATTTCCCAAAATGTCTTTAATACCTCAGGAGGATCTCTGGTTATTTTTCTTTATTGGCTCTCTAAATTTGTGGTCAATCTTTGATACTTTCTGTTGCCTAAATCATTGTGTTAAAAGTTTTGTGTTTTGGGGTTAAAAATAATTCCTTAACAGCAATCTTTCTAACCTCTCATGCATGTTATCCATATGCTCCCTTATATCCTTATATTCTGCTTAGCACACTGTAGTTGCACATCTTCTATGAGATTCCTGTTATTGTGCAGTACTTGAACTTTTGATAGCCCCTGTAAGCAATTCCTTTTTCTTCTTAATCATGTCACTTTCACTTATTTCTACCCTATTTTTAAACTCTTATTTTTATTTTATTCCATTCACTAAGCTATAACTTCTGAAGAAATTTATATCTTCCCTGTTAACTCTCGAATAACTTCCAGTACTTGTTTCATAAATTTCTGTCTTTTTAACAGGTAGGTCAGAAAGCACCAGTGTCTCATTCTTACTTCACCGCCCTGCATTTTTGTTTGAGTTTTTATTGGTGCATGATCTGAAAGTTATTGGCTGTGTAGAAGCTTTGAATTACACGCACATGTTCCTATGAAATATATTTTATTTACCATTTGTTTACCAGGGAAGTCCAACTGGGACAGAGCCCATTTTCAGTGGAGGCACGGGGAGAAATGCTCCAGACGCATGTCTTTGGAATGTGGGAGGAAACCCACGTGAGTGCAGGGAGGACATGCAGACTGTGCACAGAAGGCACCCCATCCGAGAATCAAAACAGAAAGCCTCGTGCTGTTGAGGTAATAATGTTAACCACTGCACCACCCTTTAGTTTGAGGAATAATGTGCAAGTTCTGTCCAAGTACCTACTGTTGAATTCACATCTTCCATACCAAATATTTATATACATTTTTTTCAGAAATTTACACTCTTTTTTTTATAATATTTTCCCTTCTCAGTCCCCCTTGTGCATCCTTAGTTTTGCAGATCAAGTTCCAGTCCCCACCTGTAAGCAATATTCCTTGCTGAAAGTTGAGTAGTTCTCTCAAAGTTGTTTTAAGCTCCATAATAGCTTTTGGTGTATAATTACTTCTCCTTTCCTTTGTTCCTGATATTCTGCTGTATATCCATCTCAAATTCCTGTTTTTTTCCATCTTATTCACAAGCTTGTTTCTTTCCAAATTTCTCTACTGCAACATTGCTATTTGCATTGTGCACTTCTTAATATAAATCAGTATGCTTTCCTTTTGTTTACATCTATAAGGCCATTTGTGTTCCAAGTTTATGTGGATAGCGTAGCCATCAAGATAAAAAGCTATTGTTTCCACCTGTTATACATGACATTTTTTGAATTTATATTTCCAACTTTTGTAGTATATGTACACTAATGTTTGGCCACTGGGGATGCACAAGCCAGTGCATTTCTTTGCGCTGGTCCCAAGCCCGGATAAATGGGGAGGGTTGCGTCAGGAAGGGCATCCTGCATAAAATTTTGCCAAATCATACATGCGAACAACAGTACAGATATACATACCAAGTCGGTCGAGACCCCAGTTAACGACCGCCACCAGTACTGTTGGCCAACAGGGTGCTGGTGGAAATTGGGCTACTGTTGGCCGAAGGAGGAGAAGGGCAAGGCATACCCGAAGGCAGGTAAAGGCTAGGACTGTGGTACTGTGGGTCAGAACTTTGAATGTTGGCAGCATGACTGGTATAGGGATAGAGCTAATTGATGTGATGGACATAAGGAAGGTTGTTATATTGTGTGTGCAAGAGACCAGATGGAAGGGGAGCAAGGCTAGGTGTATCGGAGGCAGGTTCAAATTGTTTTATCATGGTGTGGATGAGAGGAGAAATGGCTTAGGGGTTATCCTGAAGGAACAGTATGCTCAGAGTGTTTTGGAGGTGAAAAGAGTGTTGGACAGATTGATGTTTATGAAGCTGGAAATTGATGGTGTAGTGATGAATGTTATTGGTGCATATGCTCCAGAAGTTGGGTGTGTGATGGATGAGAGAGAAATTTTGGAGCGAGTTGGATGAAGTGGTCATGACTGTACCCAAGGGTGAGAGAGTGGTGATTGGAGCAGATTTCAGTGGGCATGTTGATGTAGGGAACAGAGGGGATGAGGTAGTGATGGGTAGGTGTGGTGTTAAGCAAAGGAATGCAGAAGGTCAGATGGTAGTGGATTTTGAAAAAATGATGGACATGGCTGTGGCGAATACGTATTTTAAAAAGAAGGAGGAGCATAAGGTGATATACAAGAGTGGAGGAAGATGCACACAGGTAGATTGCCTTATGTAGAAGGGCCAGTCTGCAGGAGATTGTAGACTGTAAAGTGATGGCAGGCAGGGGAAAGTGTAGTTAGGCAGCATAGGATGGTGGTTTGTAGGATGATATTGGTGATCACGAAGAGGAGGAGGAGTGTGAGGGCAGCACCAAGGATCAAATAGTGGAATTTGAAAGAGTAATTGTGAGGTGGAGTTCAGGGGTGGCAGTGAAGAGTTACCAAATAGCTGGGTAACTACAGCAGAGCTAGTAAGGGAGATGGCTAGAAAGGTGTTTGGTGTGACATCTGTAAAGAGGAAGGAGGACAAGGAGACCTGGTGGTGGAATGAGGAAGTACAGGAGAGTATACAGAGAAAGAGGTTGGCGAAGAAGTGGGATTGTCTAGAGAGATGAAGAAAGTAGACAGGTGTATAAGGAGATGAGGCGCATGGCAAAGAGAGAGGTGGCGAAGGCTAAGGATAAGGTGTATGAAGAGTAGTATGAAAGGCTGGACACTAAGGAGGGAGAAAAGGACTTGTACCGATTGGATAATGAGGGAAACGTACTCACAAGCGAGGAGTGTGTGTTGAGCAGATATGAGGAGAGAAGGTTGGATGATGTGCGGATAGTGAATCTTGCAGTGCAGTGGATTAGCAAGGAGGAAGTAAGGACGGCTATGAAGAGGATGAAGAATGGAAAGGCTGTTGGTCCAGATGACATACCTGTGGAAGCATGGAGGTGTTTAGGTGAAATGGCACTGGAGTTTTTAACTAGATTTTTTAATTAAATCTTGGAAAGTGAGAGGATGCCTGAGGAATGGAGAAAGTGTTTTGGTACTGATTTTTAAGAATAAAGGTGATCTGCAGAGCTGTAGTAGCTACAGAGGGATTAAATTGATCAGTCACCACATGAAATTATGGGAAAGTAGTGGAAGCTAGGTTAAGAAGGGAGGTGATGATTAGTGATCAGCAGTATGGCTTCTTGCCAGGAAAGAGCACTACAGATGCGATGTTTTCTCTGAGAGTGTTGATGGAGAAGTACAGAGAAGGTCAGAAGGAGTTGCATTGCGTCTTTGTGGACTTACAGAAAGCATATGACAGGGTGCCTAGAGAGGAGTTGTGGTATTGTATGAGGAAGTCGGGAGTGTCAGAGAAGTATGTAAGAGTGGTACAGGATATGTACAGGGGTAGTGTGACAGCGGTGAGGTCTGCGGTGGGAGTGATGGATGTGTTTAAGGTGGAGGTGGGATTGCATCAAGGATCAGCTCTGAGCCCTTTCTTATTTGCAATGGTGATGGACAGGTTGACAGACGAGATCAGACAGGAGTCCCCGTGGACTATGATGTTTGCAGATGACATTGTGATCTGTAGTGAGAGTAGGGAACAGGTGGAGATGTGCTCTAGAGAGAAGAGGATTGAAGGTCAGCAGGACTAAGAATATGTGTGTGTGAATGAGAGGGAGGATAGAGGAATGGTGAGGATGCAGGGAGTAGAGGTGGCGAAGGTGGATGAGTTTAAATACTTGGGATCAAGAGTTCAGAGTAATGGAGAGTGTGGAAGAGGGGTGAAGGAGAGTACAGGCAGGATGGAGTGAGTGGAGACGAGTGTCAGGCGTGATTTGTGACCAACGAGTACCAGTAAGAGTGAAAAGGAAGGTCTACAAGAGGGTAGTGAGACCAGCTATGTTATATGGGTTGGAGACAGTGGCATTGACAAAAAGGCAGGAGTCAGAGCTGGACTTGGCAGAGTTAAAGATGTTAAGATTTGCACTGGGTATGACGAGGGTGGACAGGATTAGGAATAAGTATATTAGTGGGTCAGCCCAGGTTGGAAGGTTTGGAGACAAAGCCAGAGAGGCAAGATTATGTTGGTTTGGACATGTGCTGAGGAGGGATGCAGAGTATATTGGGAAGAAGATGCTAAGGATGAAGCTGCCAGGTAACAGGAAAAGATGAAGGCCTAAGATAAAGTTTATGGATGTGGTGAGAGAGGACATGCAGGTGGTTGGTGTGATAGAGCAAGATGCAGAGGACAGGAAGAAATGGAAACAGATATCCACTGTGGCGACCCCTAATGGGAGCAGCCAAAAGAAGAAGAAGGTTTGGCAGGCTAATCTTTAATGCAGTTTTTTATTCTCATCTCCATTTGTACCTGTATCACATGTTCAAGTCTTTTGCTTTAAATAAAACCCTCAAACAGAAATCCAAATATTTCAGAACTTCTCCATCCCCTTTTAACTTAGAACAAACACACACAACTCTTTACATCTTGACAAAAATGGTCACCCCTCCAAATATGCACAATTGTCCCAATTCAGTAGCTGCAATCACAGACATTACCTAACTCAAAATTAAGGTTAGCCATACTAAAGTGCATGTTACAGCCTATATTCCCACATACATTGATTTGAGTTTTCTTTTCCTCTCTCTCTTCCCCTCCTGGATGTGAAAAACAGCCTGTATGCTTTCAGAAAATATTAACTTTCAACCCTAAGAAAAAGTGCCATGGCTGTCTTTAAACAAAACTAAATTTTAGACTGTTCTATTAAATACATTGAAGTATTAAGGTTGCTAGGGGAAAGCTATCTCTTGTTCACTTCCAGTAATTTCAGACTTTATTTTTCACTGAACGTCATTTCCTTGTACCTTCAAATTTTGAGTTTTCGTTAGCAGAAAATGCTCAGAACCCTCGAGATTAATTGATTGCACCTGCAGACAGTTTGTTTCTGTGGAACTATAGCCAGCAATGAGAAATAGCTAACAACTCTGCAGATTCATGAAAGAATCACTCATAACAGAATGTCCAACTGCCTTCAGCCGCAGACTTATTGACTCCCATTGAGCATTTGGCTAGTGGAAAAAAAAGTTAATATCATTGCAGATGTAATGCATTTGGCATTTATCATGGCTTTCGTTTTCTCTTATTTTTCAAACCTACTTGCTTAAAACACTTGTTTATAGATTAATCCAAAGACATTAATCTAGACATTTCCATAAAAAAAGAGAGAGAAAATAGTGTGATTCTACATAAAACATAATTGGTGCACTTTTATACCCCACCTGACGGCTCAAGATCACAAAATGTTAACTGAAATTTGCTTTTGTCTAGCCTTTCTTCTCTTATTACACTGCAAAACCTATATTTTTTACAACTAAAATATGTACTTTAATATCTTTAGCATGTACAATAATCACAGAAAGACTCCCCTCCCATACTTTTAAAATACCCTTAACTATATACTACATAAAACTGCTTTAACTGTATAACCTGCAGTTTATATCCTCAATTGTTTGCTACAAATACTGTTAAGAACAAAAATTGTTTTGTTAAGTTAGTTGTTTTTCTTTTTAGTGTCCTCCTAATTAATAGTGACAAAGTGGAGTATATGCTATGTAATCCACCCTTAAGTTTAACAAAGTCAGCAAAAGTCCAACCTTTCTCAGCCACATTTTCTTGCAAAGCCATGTTTTGCAAGTGTGATGATGCTTTATAATCTCACATTTATTCACTAATTTAATTGCTGCTTGCCTTCCTGTTCATTTCCCTCTTCTAACACCACACCGTGGTTCACATACAAAGTTCTCTTGATTCTTCAAGTGAAGTCCTGTGTTTATTTTTTTCTCTGACGAGCATTTTCCTTTGGACCATTAGAAAGCATTTCACTGAAAAGTATCCCTATGAGCTTTGTTAGAAAAATGAAAAGCAGATTCTGTTCTGTATAACAGCTCACATATTGTTGGCTAAACTTAATTTCCTCCTTAGCCTTTTTGCATCAAAAAATGTCCTTAAAGAAAAAATATTTTCAAGACAACTGCAGCTTGGATATTACTTGCATCTGTTCTGCCTGATGTATGATAATCATTTTTCACAAACACACTGCTGTCTTCAGTTTTAGTACAGTTCCCTTTTGCCTTAGTTTTGTCAGCATCAACTCTTTTTGCTGGTATGATAGAATATTTACTAATACAGGTCTTGGCTGCTTCCCATGGCCATGTTTGGAGCACGTGCCCTTTCAGTTAAATCCTGTAGTGGAAAACCACGCAATTTGCTTATTTGTGTTTTATTCTGCCCAGTTTCTTTGGTACAGCAGAAAGTCACAGTTTTTCTCTCTGTGCTCCATCTTCTAATTGTAGCATTTTTTTTTTTAAAATCTCATACTCTGCTCGCCTTTTCTTCACATCCTAATAGAATCCGCGGTGGTGCAGAGGTAGCGTTGTTGCCTCTCAGCAAGAGATTCTCCCATTTGATTCTCGGTTGGAGTGCGGGGAGTGCCTTCTGCATGTCCTCACTGCGGTTGGGTGGGTGTTCGAAAGACATGCGTAAGTAGGCGTGCCTTTGTTGAAGGTTGGACGTCGAGCTGGCACCTCGGTGTTTGTGAAAATCTACTGCCAATCATTAGCGGACTGGAGTTCTGCTGTGGTGACTCCTCACCGGGAAAAAGCCGAAAGACAAACAACAACAACAACATCAGTTCATCCTAATAGCTAGTTAATGCTTCTATTTTTTCAGCCTTTTGTTGTTTGAGTCAGTGTACTCCTTCAGTCTTTGATTTTAATCAGCCCTGGGTGGATTTGATTTATTTTTTTCCTCTGAATTACTGGAAGCCCTCTCTTGTACCAAACCTGGAGGGTGAACTGCTTTTTGCTGAACAGCTGCAGGATTCTTCCCAGTCCATGTTTTCTCTTAAGCTTTTCTAGCCGATTTTCTTTCTGTTTCTCTAAATGTCTTATTTGCTAGGATCTAGGCAGTGTACTTACTGGCCAGTAACCAAGTTTTACTCAAGCTTGACAGTAGCAGTAGCTGTTATTTCTCAGTTTCGCTTTTTCACACTGAGAGCATTTGAAATTCAGATGTTGTTCAATGTTCAGCCATCTTGAAAGCCCCCCCCCCCCCCAATTATGCATTTTTGTCTGTCTGCAACTGTGCATGAAAGAACTGAAGGAGAATTTAGGATGTCATTCCTTGTGGGACTGCTTTCTGTCACTGATCATTGCACTTCTTATTCGAAAATTAGTATATGGTTCTGGTAAGGGCTCATTCTGATAGCAGGTGGTGTAGACTCTGTTGGACTGCTAATTCAGATACTTTAGAAAATCTAGAGTTGTGGTAGGTGCCTGTTTAACAACTTTTTCTACTGTCTTTACTAGAGTTCTGGGAATAATGGAGGCAGTCTTTGAATGGGGTCTGTTCTTTCAGTACTGGACTGATTTTAATGACTTGATGTCAAGGTTCTTGACTTGGGCTTTACCATAGTTGCATTGCTTAATATTTGTCATTTGGAGAGAAGTCAACATTACTTGTGCAGAGGAAAGTTTTTTTATGACAGTGGAGCTGGACTGTCCCCTTTACTTTTGGTTTTGCTCCGTTTGTAAGGAAGGGGACCCAGATGGTCAAGGCTTTGCCCTGCTGGATGGACAGTTTAAACTGGGTTGATGCCGAGACTCATCTGCTTCTTCTGTTGCCCAGTGTACTATTGTTTAAGGGTACTACAGCGGGCATTGTTTTGCCCATGGCTGCATTATTATGGTTTTTCTTGGAGTAAATGCTTATGTTAGGTTCATGTCTGTATTTCCTGGAATGCTGACTGCATCTTTTGCAAAGCTGGGATTTTTTTTTTGCCTGGTGGCTACATCTTAGATTCTGACAAAAGATGCCTCTTTGGCAGGTTTTTCAGCTCCTTAAGGTGAGGCTATTTCCTTTTGCTTGCATGCATTCGCAAGCCAGGTTAGATCAGATCATCTTCAGATAAGATCAGTGAAGAATTGGAGTGGTATCAGAATAAGCAATGGTTTCATGCTCCTGACCATTTTACTTAAGAAGAGATGCTGGTGTGGTAGTGGGTATTTAACTGAAATGTTTCTAGTTGTAGGTAACATTCTTGGAGAGTCAGATGAGTCAGATGTCTCACTGCACCTTTGTACACCATGTATAGGTGATTTTCTGGAAGCAGGCACCTCAGTGTTTTGCTACAAAGGAGACTTCAGCTCTTCCCAAGTCCTGCTTACTTAAGCAGGGGGCAGAGAAAATAGGGAGTATTCACATTCCCATTGATGTAAAGGGGTGTGTTCCTCTTATTTATATATTTTTTCACCATTTATCTCTACCTGCTTGTATTTTTTTTAAGAGAATAAGCAAGGGATCATTCAGTTTTTTTAATTTCTTTTTCTTGCTGTGCTTCCAGCAGTTAGTCCTACAGCCGTCATCCAAACCAGTCATTCCCTACTGAGACAATTTCTAGTCATATTAGAGTCATCTGGACAGCCCATCTAAGTTTATTATTATTATTATTGTTGTTATGTTGAGCTGCCCTTTCCCTGGGCATGTACATCCTCACTCAGAGTGCGTCTACATTCCCATAACTTACTGTACGGTTGTATATTTTAATTGCATGTGCGCACACAACCTTTACCTGCTAAGTATTACCTGTTATATAATTTTGTATGTTTGTGTTAGTTGCACTATAAGCTTACATATTAAATGCTAGTAAATCCTTTCTTTTCACAAAGATTTACTATAATATGTTATTTATAATATGCATATCTACCTTTTAGGAGGTGTTTTGTACTGTTTATGTTTGGCTTAGCTGTGAATGAAAAGGTCCTTGGACCATCTGTCTGGCCTAGTTGTAAAATGTTAATCGATAGGGGTAGATTTCAGAAATAGATGGATAACCTTCAGTCTTAGTATGATAGTTGGAATAATCATTGTGAAACACACTGCCCAATTTAAAGGGGCTCGAGTTAGTGTATAACAGTAATTGGAGGACTCCATCATAGAGTATCCTTTACTGGCTCAGAAAGCGCTGTTAAGCAGTTTTATTTGCAAATGTTTAAGTTATATGAGACATGTCAGTGTGAGGGGTGGTAACTTGTGTTAAGGTTAACAGTTGACACATCTAGATATATAGCTCAAAGAATGGTATTCCCATGGGAAAGTTTTTCCGTTTATAAAAATTTGTTTTATATAACTTTTAGAAGTGTTTAGATTATGTAGAAAATAGGAAACACAAATGCAGAGCTATGCTTGTACTAACTTTTACAAGCTTTTAGATGACCAGTAAGACTGTGTATGTTTGTTGTTTTAACTTATGAACTTAAAAATCTGGCTGGTTGGCTGTCTCTCCGAATGTTCTGTTGATGGTATCTTTTACAGTTGCGTGGTGGAATTTGGAGATCTAGGCTTTTTCTACAATTGGATCTCTTTTAAGACCGCTCATCATTTCCTTTCTAAAGTGGATTTGGAAGGGTTGCAGAGCTGAATCATTCACTTCCCTATTTTCTTCTTGGGTGTAGATATCAGGAGAGGGGATTAGCAGCTACCACATCCACAAACAAAGGTTGAGCACAGGTAGGTGCATGAGCTCAGAACGACAGACCAGCTGTTTCTTGTCTTTGCTGTGAGTTGGGAGGAACTGGTAAATGCCAAACAAACCTCCCTTCCAGATGGATTGCCATTTGCATTGTTTTTTTTGCTATTGCCTTTGGCCAATGCATTCAGCAGTCATTCTGCTCAAAGATAGAGCCCTTCATTGTTTGTTTCAGCATGGTATTTTTTATGCACAGCTGTGTCCTGCCAATTTAGTCATCCATGCATATTTTATTTTATTTATTTTACATTTGTTAACTGGAGTGGTCCATATCTTTACTTAATATCTTGGACATTCACTCCAGTAGTAACTCTTCAAGACTTGATATTGTGAAGTCTTTGTTGTCTTTTGGCCTCTCTGGCTCCTGTTTCTCTCAGAATTTAGGAGGGTTGGCATCTCCCCAACCAGTACTCACTGCAGAGGGCCCTTTGAGCTAACGTACAGCAGGTATATGACAATTCACCACAGTACTTGGTTTTGCAGAGGGCGCTCTGCAGTTGGTATGTATTGGCCTTCCCACCTGATATTGGATAGACTGCCCAGCTTCTGTAGGTGGAGCTTCCTCTGTTTTATAAGTTTGTAATTTTTTCTTTGTTTTTCTCCACCCAGGTTCTGCTTGCCCATGTCCCATTGGGGTTAAAACTGGGGAGCATGGGACAGGGTGTGCCCATCTGTTCCAGGGTTGCCACAGCATATACCAACAAAGGGGTTCAGGAAGTTGAAATCTGAAGAATTATGAGTGCGCTGTCTGGAAGGATAACCCAACTGTTTATTTATTAGAAAGATCCATCGTCAAAATCAGCTTATATGGTAAGTACTTGCTTCTCTTCTTTCTCTTTTCTTACAAGTATGCTGTTCCATGTTACATTCCTTGTATTCTGTCACCTATGTATACTTTTAGGGCTTGTGAACACACTGTACCGAGTTTGAATCCTGCACTCTGCTATAATTCTTCTACGTCAGGGCTGCATTACATTTTTTTTCACTGGTCACACTAGGAAGGTAGTACTTTCACACTGCATCATTCATTCCTTTACATCATACATATAGCAGTTAAGAATCAGCCTTGCTCAACAGCAGTAGTAAATCTATATCTCTACCCTTACTATGTCATTGTAATATCAGACACTGATGCATTGAACAGTGTAGGCGTCAGGATTGACGCCTAGATTTACAGATACCCCCTTACGCCATCCTTTGTTTTTTAATGTCCTTCATTATCATTTTCTCTACCAGTTTTAGCAAATTCGTAGTAGTCCCACGTGTTTCAGTCCCTCGGATTGTCACTTATGGTGCACCACTTATGACTACATTACTGACATGTTCAGTGAAGTTCCGAGAGAGATTGAGCCAAGCACTGAAATGTTTGTGATTGGAGGAGTCTAAATGCAGCCCCATATCAGGTAAAAACAAAACAAAAATTCTCAGTGACTAGCCGTGTTTTTGCTTCTCTCAGAGCTTGGCATTAGTGTAATCAGAATTACCAGTAAGGCCCTTTTCTGTAACCAGAGGTCTACTTGGAAAATATGACAGGGAAAAAGCTTTTCCTCTTAGCAGTTTCATAGACTATTGTAAGAAGCCCTTTCTCTGTATGTAACAATTTATACCACAGACAACAGCTTCAAATGGCAGTAAAGCTTTCACAGGCTGGAAGGGACCCTCCCCTTTCCCATCATGCACCGCATATTAGTGTGTCTAGTTGTTTGATACACTTTACATGAAATTGAAGAAGAGTCCAGTTGCCATAATGGTTAAGGTCTTTGCTGCCCATGCACAAGGTTCGATCCTGACCTCTAACCAGTGCTAGTATGGAGTTTGCACAATCCACATTCTGTCTGTGACTGTAGGGTTTCTCCCATCTTTGAAAAACATGCTAAGTGTTTCCATCTCAACTCATCTAAGAATGGAGCTGTGAGCAGCATCACAGATTCTAGATGGTGCCCTGTATGAATAGAGTTGTATAACCAACATCTTTGGACATCTACTTGGTGTGTAATATCCTCTAGATAGGAGAACATGGATAACGGACTGCATGCACTGGCAGGGCTAGCCACACAGTGGTGTAAAAATACAGCTGTTGATTGTCTGGTCATGTTGTATAATGTTGCCAAAATGGGCATGGGTATTTGCTGGTGATAAGTGGGTTGAGGACCTGGCCTGCTACGACCTGCGCCTGGGACCTAGGCTAATGTTGGAAGGGGGTGTATGTACCCTTACTGGCCAGTGTGCGCCTGCCGTAAAGCCCAACAGCTCTGGATCAGTAGTAAGCTTGGGATACATGGGATAGCTCTGCTGAGTGAAAGCTGGATATAAAACCACTCAACTTGCCAAACATGAACTAAGAATTGTCACACTCAGTGTAGGTTCAGTGACGGGGCAAGGCATGGAAGTGGATGACATAATGGTGAGGAGGAGGCTAGACATCCTAGACATCCTATGTATCCAGGCAACAAGATGGTAGGGCAGTACAGCAAAGCCACCTGGCTTTGGATCCAGAGTCTGCTACTCTGGGAGAGGACAGGCCAGAAATGGTGGAGGTGGTGTGAGAGAGGGGCTTCAAAAGACAGTGAGGGATGTTAACAGAATTAGTGACAGACTTACAGTAGTCAGACTCCAGAGTAATGATAGAGCAGTATTCATAATCTCAGGCTGTGCCACACAGCAAGACCTGCTAGATAAAGCAGGAATTGTTGCTGATAATAGGCAACCTGAATGCCCATATTGGGACAGACAGAACAGGATATAAGAACTGGCTATGTCCACATGGGTGGGGCAACAGGAATAAAGACGACACCATTCTAGATTTCTGTTTGGCAAATGGCTTGATGGTAGCCAACACATGGTTCAGAAGACTGTCACAAGATCCTATACAAAAGTGGCCAACATGCAACTCAGGTAGACTTCCTCCTAGTAAGGAAAGGGCACTGGGGTAGAATCAGTGATTGCAAAGTCATCCCCAGTGAAACAGCCTACATCATAAACCACTGTTTGCCACCATCAGCTGCAAGCAGTGGTCAGCAAAGGCTCTCATATCAACAGTGACCAGGCTGAAGACATGGATGTTGACTGGAGAGAAAGCACAGCAGTTCAAGGAATTACTCCGGGCTCTAGCACCTCAAGTAGAGGGGGAAATAGGTGGAGTTGAAGAATGGTAACACCTTAAAACAGCATGTGTAAGGGCTACAAGACAGATATGTGGCTGAGCCTGTATGGAAATAAGTTGTATAAAGAATGGTACTGGTAGAATGCAGAAATCCAGGATGTTATCAAAGGAAAGAATGCAGGAGAAAGTAGAAGATGGAAAAGCCAGACAAGGCTAGGACGGAATATTGGTTGGCTAACAATGGGACTAAGAGAAGAGCTACAGTAGCAAAGAAAAGGCATCAGAGGCACTCTAGCTTTTGGAAAGTGACTCAGTATATGGCATAAAGAAATTTTTATTAGGTTGCAGGAAAAGACGGAAAGATAAAGAAGATAGTCAGACACCCTAAATAAGCATGCCAGCAACTGACTGCTCACCAGTCCACAGGACATTAAAGGCAGAGGGAAGGAGTACTTCCAGGAGCTTCAGAGTGAAGAAAACTCCACAGAATTTGTAGTGCCCCAGACACAGCCTATAGTGAGAGAGGAGGAGGAGCCTACCCTAGAAGAAGTAAGAACCGCACTAAGGAAGATGAAGTCTTGACAGTCAAGCATGCATGTCGAAGGAGGTTGGAGAGGCATTGAATAGGGAAAGATGGTGCCAAGTCCTACGACACCCTGACCCCCACGTCGAAAATGGGGAAAACGAGTTTGATAATGATGTGGAGGAGTCCCAGGTTGACTTTGCATTTTGTTGGGGGGACTTTTTCTCCCCTCTGCGTTATCCTGCTGCTGCCTTGCTAGTGGCTTACCTACATAGCTGGTTCTGCTAACCACCTCTTAAACCCCCTGCATGACTTCTGAAGGGCTGGTAGCATCTGAGGGGCAGGTGTGCAGTGGGATGTGCAGCATTTCTGCTGCAGCTCAGCTGTGTCCCTGCCCTGTACACCTTTGAACCACTCCTTCCCAGACTCCACAGAGGAGTGTCACAGGTCCGGCAGGATGGTGACACCCATCCCTGTCTGCCACTTCATTTGCTTGAGCCACTAATCGAACTTGGGTCAGCTAGGCTGTAGCAATAACCCCCCCCCCCACTGGAGCAGCTGGAGACGTTGCCTTTTTTGTTTTGTTTTGTGATTTTCTGTTTGTGCAAGTAATGCACTTATTTCTAAAGTTCTTCTTTCATAGTTAGTATAAATTCGGTTATGAGTATTCAATTTTGACTTTGTCAGAAACCACCTTTCTTTGTTTTTCTAACATTGGCTGTTTGCAGTGCAGTCCTAATGCCTGCAGCATCGGCCCTTTTTGGTTGCAAAAAATGAACCTTCTTAACACTTTGTCTTTATGGTTAGCACATAACATTTTACCTGATAAGTGGTCATCTTTGGTAAAATATAAGATTCCATATGTTGCATTAGGACCACTTGGTACTCAGAGCTTTACAGGTTGCCATGTCTTTCACCTGCTTCGGTCATGTTTCTCTTCTTGTAGATCTCTGTTTCTTCATTGCAGTATGAAAATTCAGAGATTGTGTAACAACTCTTTGAAAGCTGGTTGTTTTGAAGAGTAAAGTGCATTTGTTAAGTTTTGTGGCAAATATTTTTTGGTTACAGGATTACATTTATTCCTGTGTTTGTCCTTAACCGTATCTTAGATTTTGTTTAAATAGCCTGCTGAGACATTTTCTGACCTAAAGACTTTGGTGTTGATTTAAGTACGGTGCTTCTCACCTTTTCAGTCTTCTCTTCACACATCCTGATATCAGTGCTTCCGATGCCAAAGCAGATGCCGTGGGCATTGACCTTAGGCCAGGCGTCTTCATCCTTGCACCCTGTTAACTCTGTACAAAAGTGATATATGGTGTTGATGTGCCCAGAGTTGTGCTGTGCATCACTGTAATACCCAGACATGTACATTCAGGCACTGTTCCCTACAGTGGTATTTACAGTTTATTTGGCGTTTGCTTTGTAAAACGTTCATTCAGGTGTCAACCTCTGGCTAAGTCAAGCCAGCTACAATAACGCCAGTACTGGTGAGTCCATTGTGTAGTCTCCCAGACTTCATCAGAGGTGATGTGATGCCTGTGCACCTGATGCAAATTTCTACAGAACAGAGATGGTTCTGTAGACCCATTTGGGTATTTCTCTGCCCATTAGACATACAGGGATTAAAGATTATATGCTAGTGGCCTACAGTAAAACCCTGCTTGCAACCATCCTTGCCTTTTGAAACTATTAAGAGACTATCTTTCTCATATGAATCTTCAGAACCCTCCTCTAAAAGCCATTGGAAGCCCTTCCAAAAACGTTTGCACAATGACTCACTTATGGAATTCCCTGTATTGTCTTTGGATGATGATGATGTCATATCTTGTAGGAATTCTCTATAAAGAAACCAAGTTCAGTAAATATCTCCACACTATGCGGAGGAAAGGGCATTAGCCCAGGGATCCAATCCAGTCACTGCAAAGGAGGTTGCAGTGTGCATGTTACATGTACCTTTCAAAGTCCTTCCCGGGGTTCCCATCATTGTTGCTCATTTTGAAGAGTAATAAGATAGCCTGTGGCAGTCCATACATGATAGCCGCGTTCCCCCAAAATGTTAACAACTTTTGTAATCCAGGGATTGGTTAGTCTGTTTTGAGTCCCTGGAAATGGATCCAGTTGCCTCTACAGTAGCCTTAACGAGGGCTGAAATGCCACCCCCCCCCCCATTATCCGTCTCTGAGACAAGCAGTCCAGGACTTGACAGATTTGGTGTGTTGTGTCCTCCATCCTGTCCTTAAGGGCATTAAACCCACATGGTGTACTTCACAGAGAAGTCTCGAGTAAAATGTGGAGTGTGGTGAAGAGCTGCTTGCTGGTTGAGGGTTGGGATGCAGCCACTGCAGTAGACCTAGCTATTATTTGACATGCTTGGCTCAAGGCACCACTCTCTGTTGAGGATACCAATGTGGGTTTTCTAGATTCCTTATGTACAGGGCCTCTCTTGTTTGCTGTTGATGCCAGTAAGCCCCTTAATGACATTGGAGGATCGGGGAAAAGGGTAATGGCTCTAGGAGTGAAATTCTAGCCTCTAAAACATTTTTAATAAGATATAGAGGAGCCAGTGACATATGTGCTTTTGGTTGGGCTGTGGAGTAGTCATTTGGGGAGTTTAAAAAAGGGGCCACAGTAAGGCATCTTCTTAAATCGTTGTCCATCCAGAGGGTGAAGTATCTGTCATTTTTTAGGTATTTTCTCTCCTCTTTATAGCAGACAATAACAATCATCTGAAGTGTTCCTTAACTATTACTGTTTGAAGGTATTCAGGGGGGCTAATTTTCCGTCTGTCTGCAGCATAAGTTGACGATCACACGGAACATTTGAGCCAGGAACATAATTTACAGAGTTTACAGAATTCTTTTCATATCGATTCTCCCTCCATCAAAGTGCTAGAAGCCATACTTCCACAAAAAATATGTGGCAAGGCAGGGGGCGAACAGCCTCCAAAAAAAAAAAAAACAAAAAAACAATTAAAAAGTCCCACTAGGCCAGAGGCATCAGTGCTGTTACTTAATATTCTTTTTGGTAATTGTAAAAAAAAAAAAAAAAAAAAAAAATGTAACAAGCGTACAAAACTTTCTTCCAGGAAGGAAAGTTGTAGTAAAGCTATATTGAATTTAGAAAAATGTAAGCAATTCTTTAAATGGTAAAAGGAAAACAAATTCCATGGTACTTGCTATTTGATATGCAATGTTTTATGAAATGTATAAAATTGTAATTTGCTACTTTTGGAACCTAATGCAGTTTGAAAATGAAACCCCGATTGTTTCTTGACCTTTAAGACCTTTGCAGTGTTTAAAGCCTAATGCTCCTTGGAAAGTAATGTACTAGGTAACACAGTGTTGCCTTGTTTGGGCATTAAGTGTTGGGACCCCTACCCCCCAGAAGTATGTAAACATGAAAATAAGAAAGCGCCTTGTTTGGGCATTAAGTGTTGGGACCCCTACCCCCCAGAAGTATGTAAACATGAAAATAAGAAAGCGCCTTGTTTGGGCATTAAGTGTTGGGACCCCTACCCCCCAGAAGTATGTAAACATGAAAATAAGAAAGCACCTTCTAAAATTCAATCAGAATCCCCATGAACTCCTGTCCTGGACCAGCATAAAGAGAAAGGGTTTTTTAAGTTCAAGTCAGTTATAGCTTTGCCTGCTAGGGAGTCAGTTACTGGATTTTCCTACTGGGGCATACACAAGCAGACGGTGTTCACTTATGCTGTACTTGCCTGTAAGGACTCTGAAATTTTTTTAAATCTTGAAAGCTAGAGGCAGTGAGAGCATAGTACATTTTCAGTTGAAGTAAGATCTAATTAAGCTGATATTGTGCCGCATGTCTCCTCTCTGATTCATTTTAATTGTAATTTTTTTCTGCAAGAATATCTGTGTTGCATATTTAATTTTCAAGTGCATTGCTTTATTTACTTTATTTCAAGGAAAGATTTTTATTATTGAATTTTAAATACTTTTGGCTGTGATTTATTAGCATTGGGGGGGGGGGGGGGTGCCTGTTGAACAAGTGTAAAATAATTATGGACAATTGCCCTTAAAAGTTTTACTGCTCAAGCTGTTGCTACCACTCAGATTTTCAAAGGTTGGCTTATTTTAAAGGTTACAAATTTTGTTGTTTTGCCAGAGGAGTTTGGCTGGTGGCAGTGTGCCATAAATTAGGCTGGAGGGTATTGACATTGGAGAATTATCAGTCCCCCTGGAAAATGTATATATGTGTGTGTGTGCGCGTGCATGCATGCATACATGCACTTGCACAATAATTTTGGACAAGTTTCGGCTACTTTTGAGAAGATTGTACTGGAACACACAATTCAATCTAAGGTGGGTGAAATCCTGGAGAGCCAGGGATTTCCATTCAGGTCAACAACTGTACAATCTAAAGCTTATTTAGGTGTGGTTTGGCTCTTACCCAAGGCAGCAGTGCACATTTACTTTACACCCTTAAGGGCAGTCACCACTTGCATATTGTATAATTTGCAGTGGTGTGGATTTTGAGACCACTGTCCTGCTCACACACTAGTCTCTGCCGGGTTCCTATAACATAGTCGAACTTTTACAAGTTCAAACCACATATGGTCGAGACCATACGTTTGAATTTGTAAAAGTCCGAGGTTTTGAATAGAAATCTCTAAGTGGTGGTTTCCATTCACTTCAATGTGGTGCAATCTCGGAGTTGGTATATTTAAGTAGTGGGGGAGTGCATGGGGGCTTGCCCCCCCTGCTTACAAGTTATTGTTTTGTCCTTTGTGTAGTTAGTTTTTTTACATACTCTTAAGTTCTGTAACTTCGAACATAATGGTTTGCCCATTAGATGTTCTGAGTTACGGAACTTGGACTATAATATAGACCCGTTTCTGCCAAGAGTACTGATTTAAAGCACGTGCTGTCAACTTATTTTTGTTGACATTAGTGAGATTCAAAACCTATACTACTGCTCATTTGTCTCAGAGTGAAAGAAAATGCCCCATACTGGATCTCTGTGGCTTAAATTAATATGTAGCTAAAGAATTCTGAATGGTCTCCGTGAAGACTTTAGTTCCCCTACCATAAGGAGACTGAATGTGGACCTCAAGGACCCCTGCTTAAACATCAAAATCACCAGTGAGCCAGGAAGTTACAGTTTCAGTTGGTAGAACTGTTACAGGGGTTTTCAAGCATTCCTTTAAATAAGTTAAGTAAACTTTATTGACATTCAGACCATACAACAACAAAAAGTGCACAGCTGAGTGAAGTTACATTCTCCTAGCTCTTGTACAGCATAAGCATATACACAGAAAGGAACATAAAGGTAATGCACGTAAATAACAGAGTCCAGACAGCTGAAGGCACAAAAAGCTTCCCCAACCATGCTCTATTGTGGTACCATGACTACAGCCATCCCATCATGTTTGTTTGCATTTTGATATCTAAGTAAGCTAACGTTGCATGATCAGCTGAAGTTACACAGTGTATTTTGGTGATTAGTGACATTGTTGATGCTTGATGCTAGAAGGGAAATGGGGAAAAAAAATGGGTAAGAGGATGAGTTGGTAAAATTGTCAGAAATATCTGCTGATTGGTGGTGTAAGGCAGTAGCACATCCCATGGTTCCCCGAGACGGATATATTGGAGAAAGAGAAGACACTTCTAGCATCTCTCAAAAGAGGGATAAGACTGAGGTCTACTAATCTATGCATATTTTTCCCTTAAAGTGAAAGAAAGGAAGGATGTAGAGATCTTGAACTCACGTTGATACCATGCAGAGAGAAAGCAAAGAGTTACGACCAGTATGCATGAGCACTGTCTGAGTTAGAGGTGCTAAATGAAAAGTAGGTAGAGCTTGAAGGTAGTTTCCTGAGCATAGACTGCTGAAAAATGGGAAGAGCACGACTGCTTATGTAATGCGGAAACTAGGCTGGACTGTACTTGCACGCACAGTCAGCAGTTCCCCATTTTTAGCATTTTCTACATGGGGTCTGTCTTTTCTGTCAACTGTCAATAACTCTCTCTATCCATTGCCTCTCTCCTACCTTCTTTAACAGTCATGCCCGACTGCTGCAGGTCTTCTCTCTCACAATCCACCCACCTATTTGCTGGATGTCCTCATTTCCTCTTACCTTTTTCCTGTTTGCCCGAAATCATCACCAGATTCTTATGCTTTTCTGCACGTGTCCAAACCACTGTAATCTGTTCTCTTTGACCTTCTCTGCAGTTGGAACTATTTTGGCATCTGCTCTGATGTCCTTATATCTTCATCTGTTTCACAGTCTGCATCCTAACACCCATCTCAGGCACTTCACCTCTATCACCTCTAACTTTCTCATCTGCTCTGCCTTTACTGCCCAGGTTTCTGTACCATACAGTAGTACTGGTCGGATGTCTGTTTTGTACACCTTACTTTTCACCTTCTTTGGCATTCTTCTTTCATGACTTGGGACTGCATGCATATCAGATAAAAACAGAGAATGTGTCATAGATTTTTGTCCCTGGTGAAGAAGTAAATACAAAGCATTATAGACTTGTATTGGTCCAGTTTGGGGCTTTTAAGATGAGAGATCAGACTGTCATTACTGTGGAAATGAGGTGAGCAATGCAAGGTTGGTGACTGACTTTTTTTTTTCTTTACAGTGACATAATGCATGACTTTTTTTTTTTGCCATCATAAACACTTTTGTATGTTACACAGCATTTTTCAGAGATTAATTTCCACAGGGATTTAAGATTTTTGTGAACAGTTGGGTAGCGGCAGTATCCGTTTAAGAATGTCAGCCACTGCACATTGATCAGAATTTGACAAAACTCAAGTCTAATGACACTGAAAAAGGAACATGAATAGCGAATTAGCAAAAAGTTTAGCCTTAGCCAGGTTCCAAGTATTTTAAAGATCACTGAATCAACAAAACATTTGTTTTTAAAAACTGTATGCCGAACTGGCAGAAGATTGCAAGTAGCACAGTGAAGAAGGCTGGATGAGGAGCTCTCAAATTGGTGGGTAGTAAGTCTTTTTGATCGTATTCTGTTAATGTTCATAATTAGTTGAATATTTTAACGCAAATCTCACTGGAAAAAAGTTACATAATAATTCAGATAAAATTGGGGTCCATAGGAAGGAGGTTGAGAGAGGAAACATCCTTCTTCTAAGACTTTGTGAATAACGAGGCATTTATTCTTTATGGACGAGTTGTAGTAAAGCCCAGGAAAGCAGTGATGTACTTTACTCTGTATATAAACAGGAAGTATTTATTACAATTTGAATTAGGTGCAGTACAATGTTATAAACTGAGCGTTGAAAGAAAGGTCGCTGTCAATAGCTTGTATTTAAATTCATTGATTTAGTTCAGTTAATTGGTATAACTAGTAGAAATTTGATTTAAATTTGTACAGTTTAGGAATATATTTCTACCTAATGTTTAAGTTGTTGGTTAAAATTATTTGAAGGCAATAATCGTTTATGGTTATTTGAAGACAGGTGAGGAGAAGCATCCACTTTCCTGTAGAGACTGTTGGAGGGCAAGATGCCACCCATTAATTAGATATAATGGTTCTGCATAGAGAAGTGAGAATTTTTGCTTGTATCTTTAACTTCAGTTTGTCATGTGTGACGTTGGTGATTTAAGCAATAGCCGATGACTGTTTGGTGTATTAAGATTTACCCATGGTTGGTGTGGATGAATCACAAGGTTGAAGCTTTATTTTCTTAAATAATGTCTTTGTATAATGGTGCTGTGCTGTCCTTCTGCAGCTAGTATATATCCTGTTACCTTTTTTGATGTACTGCGCATGCATATGAGACTTACATTCCCACGCATATCCGGTACATCAGTGCTTTGTAAAGGAAGCAACGGAAAAAAAAGGTCTCCATTGCTCTGATGTTCGTGTTTCACTGTTGCAGTCATTACATTTGAGTAATCTGCTGGCAGGTTGCCCTCAATCGGCCTGAGTCTTGGGTCCTGCATCGGTTGCTGTCCCTTCTTCCATGACGTCAGGTCGTCAGGGGTATAAAACATGCAGCCGACGCCATTACATCAGTCTTTCTCGCCGTGCGGTGCCCGAAGCAGAAGCAGTTTGCAAGTGCCGGTCGGCATACTCCTGAAATTTTAATTTTCGAGTTTCAGAACCGAAGTCTTTAACTTAAAACTAAGTACCCCGTTGGGGAAACTTTTTCTTGCTCCTTACCGATGTCAGTAAAAGTTAATAATTGCATTACTTGTGGAAAGCAAATACCTCTTAAAGATTTTCACTTGTACTGTATTCCTTGTCTAGGCCCTGACCACGATGTACCTTGCTGTCGGTTTTGTGCTTTATTTAATCAGCGCACTATCTATCATCGGTATATTTTTGCCTCTAAATATTTTGGTTCTCAGTTTAATTATCCAGAAATGACGTTGGTTTAGCCATCCGACTACCGGGATTTCAAAAAAACGCAAAGATAAAGACAGAGACAGGCCGTCGAGGTCCAAAACTGCCGACGATGCTTCTCCTAAGCCAGTCGCCAGTTTGCCAGTACTCAGTGAGGTGCTTTCGCAGCCCCTGATACCTGCTACTTCTGACTCGCATGCCTCTACTGTGACCCATTCGGAGTCCGGTATGCCTCGAGATACTTCACCTATGGAACCCACGGATGTCTCTACCTTGGATGGGTCCGGAGCCGCAGTGCAGGCACTGGTTTCTGAGGGTGTATTCAGGCCTACAGACTTGCATATTAAACTGACTCCACCTTCAATAATAAGGCCTAAATCTCGATCTATGTGTAAAAAAACGACGCCCAGGCCACATGTTCAGGCCCCTATGCCTAAAAAACAAACTTTACATACCTTAAGGGAGCATTTCCACTGGGAAAGTCAGGAATTTTCTGATTCCAAAAAAGAGGCTTAGGGATTTCCTCCTTCTACCTCAGCATAGGCCCTTGGCTATACCTCCTGTACTAGACATTGTTGATGATGTGTTTTCGGAATCCATTATGGCCCCTGATTCCCTGCCTCCAGCTCCTAGTAAACCTGACAGATACTACAGGGCTCCTGAGTCCCACAAGTTCCTTTTCAAAAATCCTGTTGCAGATCCTGAAACCATTTCTCAGGGGCCTAAGGGCATTAAGGCTTCTACTGCTAAAAATCCCTACCCCTTCTGATAGAGACTCCAGGGCGCACTGGATAGATGGGGTAAAAAGGTTTATACTTCTGCAACCTTGACAGTCAGGGCTTTAAACTGCCAATTTTTATTTATTTTATTTTATTTATTTTGTTTTATGTTTGTTGACTGGGGTAGTCTAACTGGATACATGTCCATTTTCAGTAGAGGCCCGGGGAGATGAGCTCCACTTTAAACTGAAATAAATCAAGGCAGAGCAAAAGTCCAAAAAAATCTAAATACATATACATGAAGATTTTCTTATTTTTAAATATCAACGGCATATTATTGGACTGCTTAAACTGAAAATGATGATGATTTCTGACTGTGTGGAAAATAAAGAATTACAGGACTTATTGCATTCTGCTAAACAAGTTGGAAAACCTACTTTGCAATGTTGTTTTGATTCTTTAGAGGCCTCTTGCAGGGCTGCTGTTATTGGGTCTGTGATTAGAAGGCATGCTTGGCTTAAGGAGCAATCTTTGCCTGATCTTGTTAAATTGTTGGATGCTCCTTTAAATCAGGACCGCCTGTTTGGCAATAAGGCTGAAGATGTTTTAAAAAAGATGAAAGATAAAGCTAAATCTATGCAAACTGTAAAATATTTCTTACAAGTGCAACCTCCAAGATTTTAGTAGGCACAGGCCTACTACGAATTGCTCCTTTCCACAGATCCTCTCAGGCCAAACCCAGATACACCAAAAGCATCAGGTTTCAGTCCCAGGGGACTCTCAGAACTAAGCAGTGGCGGGGCCTCTACTTCCAAATCTGGAAATAACAAGACCCCCCCCCGTGGTAAACAGTCTCAATGACTTACCTTTAAAATTACCAAGCACTTAACCTTTTAGCCGCCCCTTTGGGGGGAAGATTGCTCTTCATGCAAAAAACTGGGATCTCATAACCCAGGACAAATGGGTTTTAAATATAGTGTCCCAGGGATACAGATTTCACTTCCACACGTTGCCAACACCAAACGGGTGGCCAGACCTGCCCTCAAATCAGTGGGCAGAGGCTCAAAAACAAGTCTTTCCCTCTTAAACATGAGGGCTATCCAACTGGTACCAGACCAGGAAAAGGGACAAGGTTTCTATTCCAGGCTTTTCCTGGTACCCAGAAAAGACAAATCATGGCGTCCAATTCTGAACCTGTCTACTCTAAACACCTTTCTGGACATTCCAAAATTCAGGATGCTGACTCTTCACCAGTTACTTCCTATGCTAGGCAAAGATGCCTGGTTGGCAACTCTAGATTTAAAAGAAGCATACTAGCACATCCCAACCAGGAAATCTTGCAGAAGATACCTACGCTTCAAAGCAGGCTACTTGCATTATCAGTTCTCTGCACTGCCCTTTGGCTTGTCTACTGCGCCCAGGGTATTCACAAAGTTCCCGGCTCCAGTAATTGCATTTTGCAGGCAAAGAAATATTCAAATATATCCATACCTGGACGATTGTCTAATTCAGGCAGAAAACCAGGGCATTCTTCTAAATCGTTTCTTACTTGTCTGGGGTAGACCATAAACGAAAAGAAATCACAACTGGTACCCTCTCAACAGATTTCATTCCTGGATGCAAGCTTGAATACAACTGCCCAGATGGCTTTCCTCATGCCAGAGAAGCAAATTCATTTGGTAACTTACTTCAAACAAGTGGCCACAAAAACCCTGCTATCTGCAAGACAAGTACTGCAAGCTTTGGGGTTCATGGCCTCCTGCATTCTTCTAATTCCATATGCAAGACTGCATATGAGGAAACTACAGTGGTACTTAAGTCTATGGAGTCAACATTGTCACATCCTGGAAACAATGATTCCTATCATACCTTGCCTACACCTGGAGTTCTTATGGTGGGCAGAGGCCTGGCACCAAAACAAGGGACTGCCATTCACACTACCCCCTGCTGACCAAACCCTAACTATAGATGCATCAGACTGTGCATGGGGGCTCACCTGGCAGGGAAGTGCATTCAGGACAAATGGAACCCAAATCAAATGCCACCTACATATCAATCAAAAATAAATGTTAGCTGTACAGAATGCTCAGTCAGCCTTCAAGGGCTACATTCTTCCAGGACAACTAATGGTACAGCCGGACAACACTACGGTTATGTGATATGTAAATGAGCAAGGGGGTACACATTCCTACCCCCTCTGCAGACTAGCCATGGCATTGTGGAACACGGCCTTGAGCTACCAAGTGCACCTCCAAGCTCAATTCCTGCCAAGAAAATTAAATACACTGGCAGACGGACTAAGCAGAAATCTCATGGACCCACACGAGTGGAAACTGGAAACATGGATTTTCAACATGTTGACAAGCAAATGGGGGAGCCCCGATATAGATCTATTTACCTCCCCCCAGAACTACCAGTTGGACAAATTTTGCACAGGGATTCCCCACAAAAAAGCCTGGAAAGTGGATGCTCTGTCCTTCAGCTGGAAAAACCTATCAGTCTATGCCTTTCCCCCTCTGCCTCTACTCTGCAAAGTTTTGTTAAAAGTCAAACAGGACAAACCAAAAATGATTTTAATTGCTCCAGACTGGCCACGCCAACACTGGTACCCACTCCTGCGCAGTGTCACAAATATCTCCATGGCACCTGCCTCAGACACCTTCCTTGCTGTCGCAGCAGGAGTATCAAATTCTGCACCATCAGCTTCCAACATTGAACCTTGCAGATTTTCTAATCACTTAAATTCACCCTTAGCATCCCTCAGCAAACCTGTGATGGATGTCATCTTGGAGGCGAGAAGACCTAGTACTAGAAACATCTTATGCTGACAAAAGGAAAAGATTCTATGCCTGGAACCAATCTTTATGGATGAGCTCAGCAGAGCCCAGTTTACCTCAGATTTTGCAATACTTAACTGAGATGCTTCACAAGGGCCTGTCTTTTTCTTCTATTAAAGTCCACGCTTCAGCTATTTCAGCTCACTATAACACAGAACCACCCCTCTTTTCTCATCCCCTGCTTAAGCAGTATCTCAGAGGGGCAAAGAACTTGAGACCTCCCAGGAGAGCTCCTATCCCTGCCTGGAACCTTAACTTTGCTTTGGAGAAACTCGCTCTACCTCCTTTCGAGCCAGCTGCTACTGCAGACTTAAAATTTCTTTCTTGGAAAACGGCTTTCCTTTTAGCAATCACTTCAGCTAGAAGGATATCTGAATTACAGGTCCTTATGGCAGTGGAAGCTTTCATCATCTTTCGTGTGGACAGGGTATCTCTGAGGACCAATCCATCCTTCATGCCCAAGGTGGTTTCCAGTGTGGCTTTTAATCAGTCCATTCATTTGCCAACCTTCTATCCCAGTCCACAGAACAAAGGGGAACGGATTATGCATTCCTTGGATGTGCACAGACAACTTAGATTCTACTTGGACAGAACTAAATTTCGAAGAAAATCTGAACAATTGCTAGTAGCATTTGCTGCTGGGGCAGAGGGGAGGGCTATTTCAAAACAAACCATTTCTAAATGGATAAGCCATTGCATTCATTTCTGCTATAAGCAGCATGGAAAACCTATCCCCCAGGGGATCAGATCTCATTCCACCAGGGCTGCATTTACTTCTGCAGCCTTTCTCAGATGTGTTCCTACCAAAGATATTCTAGAAGCTGCTACCTGGAGTTCTGTACATACTTTCACAAAGCATTATCATTTACCAATTTTTCTCTAAATCCAGAGCTGGCTTTGCCATGCTGTCTTGCAGGGCCTTATAGCTGGTCCTAGAGCTGTATAACTTCTTCCTCCCAACCATAGCTTTGGGAATCTACCCAAATGTAATGACTGCAACAGTGAAACACCAACATAGTACAGTTGTGTACACTTACCATAAATGTAGATGTTCGAGTGTATTCACTGTTGCAGTCCTGGTTACCATCCTTCCAGCCCCCCTGTTTTTCTATGGCTATACCTCTGCTTTCTTTTACTATACTTAAAAAGCCTTTTTGGTGTATTTGCTTTTGTTTGGAGGTATAATTTTGTGTTTTTAATTTTATTTGCTCCCCATTTGGGGGGCACCTGACATCTGGGGCAAGAAAAACTGATGTAATGGCATCGGCTGCATGTGTTATACCCCTGATGACCTGACGTCATGGAAGAAGGGACAGCATCCGACGCAGGACCCAAGACTTTCTTAATCAGGCCGACTGAGGGCAACCTGTCAGCAGATTACCTGACTGCAACAGTGAATACACTCGGAACATCTACATTTATGGTAAGTGTACACAACTGTCCTTTTTTCTTCTCTTTTTTTTAAATAAAAAAAAATGTTTCAGACAGTTTAGGGGTAGAAGAGAGACAGAATAGAAGAAATACAAGGAGAATCCGGTACGTGTCTTTAGTTTTGAATAATGTACCTGATTTTCCTAGTATTTTCTCTGTCCTATCTCTCTGCTATGTTCTGAGTCCAAGTTTCAGTTTTTATTTAATTTTTGTAAAAAAAAAAAAAAAAAAAATAAAAAAAGGTTAGTATATACCAATGGAAAAAAGTCTGTGTGGCCGGACCTTTTCCTGTTGGTATATACTCAGATTTACAGTGAGCACAGTGATTGGGCTGACCAGTCAGTTTGCTCGTTTGGAATATTAATGGCCAGTCATTGTATAATTAAAATGTCAAATTAGAGCATTTTGATTATATATCTAACCATGACTTGCTGAGGAAGGATGAAGAGGAAATATAACAGTGTCATTTCTTAGGAGTTTAAAAAAAATGTTAGGGTAGAAAATGGACCATATTCAGTGAGGCCTACACTGTGTACATCGTTCCGAGTGAACAGACAAAACAGACATAGTGCACACTTTCTTCTGCCTAATTTTAGTTTTCCTACTGATATTCTTGCAGTTTTAAATATTGACAGAGATTCATACAGGTTACCACAAAGTGTAGACTACATGTACACTTAATGTGATCTTTGAGTGACTAGAAAGCACAAAAAATGTGATAAGAACTTTATTAAATGTATACTGTGTACACTTAGTGTTAGGCTTTATTGAGTCTGGCCCAATGTCTTGACACCTAATGAGGAGGAAGTTGTCTTCCTTTAGCTATTAGTGGGCGTTATGGACAAAGTTTTACCTGATGTTAAGGCCTGAATAAGCTAATCAAGCTGTCTTCTTGCTAAATAGATTTATGATTTATTTACAGTAGAATAAATATTGGTACATCAGTTTTCAGTATGAAACTGCAAACTATTTACTGATACCAGACTATATGTATAAAGTGGGAATTTGCATTTGAGAAGAAAACTGTTATAAATTTTGAGATTTATAACATGTAAAAGGGTTGGTCGAATCAATTGAAAGAGTATTCTGCTACTTGGAGAAATTGCCTTTAGGTGAACAGGATCATGCCTGTCTGTATTTCATGGTGCTAGAAGATGAGGCTTTGATTTATTAATAGACAGGCCGTACCCTTTGGCCCTGGTAAGTTTAATAGTGGATGCCAGACTGCTGTGTTATGATAGGGCCACACTGCATCACAATATATACTGTATGCTTAACCCCCAGGTGTAATGCAGAAAAGTAATTGCCTTTTCATAAGGATTAACCATTTGTTTAGAAGATTTGACTGCTGTAACATGTATTGCAAAAGTCATCCCCGGGCATGCAATGCATCACATTTGGGGCATATGGGTTTTTATACTGTGATGACTAGTTTGACTGTTTTCTTTATTCAGTCCAAGCCATCACAATATACTTGTACTTGGCTAAGCACAAATCTAGGTTGAGAATAGATACATCAGCACAGAGTTTGCCTTGGGTGATATTCTATAGAAGTCTGAGATTGTCTTTTTGGGGGATACAGTGTATACACTAGTACCATCATCTTTGGGAGAAACACTGCCATTTCCCTGTGTCTTAGGCAAGAGGCTTTTTTAAGTGGTATAACCGATTGATAATAAGCTGATTGATGTGGAGCAGAATCCCATGGCTGTGGGGATTGAATCGGCTTTATTCACGAGGGAGTTAAGAATTTAAATGAACGGCTCTACTGATACGCTTATGAAGAAGAATCAAGATTGTCTAAGATGTGTTATCAGTTACAAAATAGTGATGTAATAGTGCAAGGGGAGAGAAGAAATGAGAGGTTGTCCCTAGGTAAAACAGCTTCATAAAGAAATCATTGCAATGTCATTCTTTCATAATTCACTGGCGTATCAGAAGGCATTAGCAGTGACAGTCAGACAAAAGATCACAAGAATTATTGCCAGGCTAAAAAGAGAGGATGAAACTAGATTTATCAGGTGTTTGATAATTAATAAAATGTTTTATTACTATTAGTAGAAGTTATAGTAAATGGGGAATGAGGGATATATGTGTGAGTGGTGATTCCAGCCTATTTAGAGTTACAGCTGCCTACATTTACTGTTGAAGAGACAATAGTTGGGATAATTCCTATACCCCACAAAGCGGTAGAGGGTATTTTACAATGACAGATGAGGTAAAACATATGAGGTACACTTACTCTTGATACACAGTACATTTATAACTGTGCATAATGAGTAATATCTCATCTGCGTAAGATTTGTAATGTGGTCTTTGTGACGCAGAGCATCCCCCCCATTCTTAGAAAGAGGCAGTGGTGCCCGTTATTCAAAGTTTGGCTTCATCATGTAAGTCTATTTCTGTACTGAATGATGACTGTAAATTGTTTGGTAGTAACTACACAGATTGTGTGCTCTCCCACAACACATCCAAAATTATCAGTGTAATTTTGCTTGAAAAAGTCATTTGATAATTGATGGGATTAGTGAAGAGGGCTACACAGCTGAACAGACACAAGTTGATTACATGTAGAGATGATCTTTTACAGAGATGAATGCTATTATTTAACAAAGGTGATGGTACTTTGCTTTTCCTATACTGTGAATTAATTATGACCATGTGTTCTGCTTCTCTTGTTAGATTGAAAATTCATGCAGGAATTTATTTGCTTTTTAGGTTACTCAGAAAAGCCAGACAGCACTATCCTTTGTCCATACTTTGCTTTATATTTGGAGCTCCTTGCAGTGATGGTTTTTTTTCTCAGTACAGAAAGCATTAATGGTTTATTTGCAGATGATATGTTGCTATATCTGAGAGACCTGGAAAATATTGTCAGGTTTGGATATATTGGAGCATTCTTCGGTTATAAAGTAAAACATAGACATGATTGGTAGCTATAAAATGTATACATTCATAGGTTTTACTGCAAAATATGATTATGTATGGCAGTCAAAGCAAAATAAAAAGTTAATTTGGTTAGTAGCAGCCTGGAGAATTCTGTTAAGACTTGAAAAGTTTTCTGTGCGAGGGCATTTGAATAGAATAGAATTCTATGTGATAACGCAGACTTTAAGTGTTGCTGTTTGTTGTATTAGGAAGGTTGGTATCTAAATTCACAAACAAAAGGGTTGCAACCCATTGGAGATGGTAAATTGAGTGTTCTCAAAGAGCTAGTATTTGGAAGGTGAAAGGAACGGAAAACAGTGTTTTTCAGTACAGTTAAGAATTAGTTTCAACTGGGGGAAATGTCATAGATTTTGAAACAGTTTGTGTTACTCTTTCTAAAACTTGGATATCAGGATATGACTGGTACCGATAAAACCTTAGGTTTGACAAATTTAGTGGGATTTTCGCTCCCTTTAGTGAAAAACTTTGTATTAGAAGAGGCATGTCCCCAACATGCAGAGGATTTGTCAGCCAAGTGTGTGAAGTATCGAATGCATTAGATACTTTTCCAGCCATTTCAAAATTTCACTTGCCATAATAACAGTCAAATTTACATGGTTATAAACTGTTTTCAGAGAGGACTGACTAAAACAATTCAAAGGCTGAAAGTGCATGCACTTTTCTTTGTATAAGTGTACAGATAATGTGAACAATAAAGGATTATGACGGGGTTTCTGATCTTGACATCTTGTTACATGTTCAGGTTACTGATGTCAAGAAATGTATTTCTGTAGCAGCGTGAAGTCCGAGAGGTGATTCTTTATATCCATTTCAAGAGCACAGTCAGTTTTTTTAATACATGGAGTTTGAAGTGCCTCAGTTTTCTGCTAGTTGTGTGTGTGTGGGGGGGGGGGGGGTAAGCATATAACCTTTTACAGCTTTACAAGCTGTAACAAATTTAGCCCTGCTGCACAGGCAGTGGCCAGAAGTTGATTGCAGCTTTGATCCTGTAAAATGCTGAAATACATTTCCTGTTGCTTTGCTGCTTCTTTTATGGCAGTGTTAAACACACTACAACTTTTAAAGCTGCCTTTCCTTGCCACCAGTGTTCTGCAATGGCACAAGACTGGAACTTAACAGTGCTGAATAGTGCATAACAAAACTTTAAGCATCATTCTTACATCAGAAAGCTGCTTAACAAAACTATCTTCCTCAATTTACAATGTTTGTTTAGCGTAGTACACAAGGTTTGTGAATTTGTGTTGCAAATGTTTGGACACAGTGTAGAAATGTGTGTAAAAGCATCAGCAGGGAGTCCAGTATGTGCCTGCACTTCAGGGTAAGGGCTAGTCACTGCTAATCCAGAAGGTCTAGCTTCTGGTCTCACTGCAGTCGCAGGATGTTCAGAAAGCATGCAGCAGTTGTGGCTTCCCACCATTGTCGAGTTGCTGTCAGACGTCAGGAGGAACTCTTGCAAGCATACTTGCTCTGTTTTCAGACTGTTCAGTTCCATGGACTTGGGATGTCCCACTTCTGGGCCAGTGATCAAGGAGACTGAATCCTCACCATTGACGCACCGGTGTGTGATGTTCACTTGGAACAAAGATAGATACACATAGTATTTCCAGATACAGCTCTCTACATCAAGCACAATTTCCTTTCAGAGCATACAGGGAACACATTCAAGTCTGGGGTCTGCATTTCCCTTTCTCCAGGCCCCCAGTAAGACTCCCCACTGGCACAGCTGTAGAGTTGAGCCCTCAGCCAAGTGTCCAAGCCAGGTACTCCACCACTCTCTCTGTCAAACCAGTGCTGACACACACACACACACACACACACACACACACACACACACACACACACACACACACACACACACACACTGAGATTTGATTTTTACATATACCTGGGAAAGGTTGGCACAGATTTACTAGCTGTGCCCCTCTGCCCAGACTGTAAGGTAGTTACTGCCAGCAGACACTCCAAAGCCAGCTACTCTAAGGCTCTTGCAAGGGTACTCAATTATATTGAGTGAAATTAATACTAATACAAATGGTAGTGGTTGACCAAACAGCAGTAAGGCCTTCAGGAGTGGCCACAGTGTCACCAAATAAATATAAGTACTCTCAAAGGTTAAAATATTCTCTAAAGGACCAGCCACAATTCTTCTTTCGGCTTTTCCTGGTTAGGGGTCGCCACAGTGGATCACCTGTTCACTCATGATTGGCAGTGGAGTTTTACCGTGTTGAGTTGCCAGCCCGGCACCCAACCTTCCACAGAAGGAACACACATGCACTCACTCGTAGGGCCAATTTACAGTGTCCAATCCACCTACAGCATGTCTTTGGGATGTGGGAGGAAACCGGAGCACCCGGAGGAAACCCATGCGGCCACAGGGAGGACATGCAGACTCCGCACAGAAGGCACCCTAGTTGAGGATCAAACAAGACAACCTCTTGCTGTGAGGTGGCAACGCTAACCGCTGCATGAAAAGTTTAAATATTTAATTAAAAAAATGAAAGTACTAAAGATCTGTTTACAGTAAACACCAGAGTTTCAATCATAGGAAATATTAAAAATAAAGATTGATAGATTCATACAGTTACAAAAAAACAGTACTTAACTTATTTCTTTATGTTTTCCTGACTGAGCTAAACAATTACTAAAGGCAAGATGAAGTAGGTGAGTGGTCTTCTTGTCAGTTTCAAAAACGGACTGCTCTGAGACTTCTGTCTTGTCTAGTATTAAAACATCATTTTAGTCCTGGATTATAGAAAGACATCACATACCTGGTCATCTGACTTCTGGTTCCAATACCACCCACTTTACTAGCAACTGAACCAGAATCTAGCACATACATGTAAATGATACACACACACACAGCTTTGCTAAAATCTGTTGCAGCTTCTGGCAGTCATAAAAAAAATTTAAACATCCACCCTTCCAGAGTATTAGTTCACTGCTAAAGACCATACAGAAGGCTCCCATGTACACACTTTGTCTCTGGCTGCATTGAGACCTGTAAGATACAGTCTTTATGGCTTATACAAAGTAATTTAATTTCAGATGATTTTTCAAAGTTAGCTGGACTGAGATTAATCTCTTCCCTTCCAGTATCCTCTGTTGCAATATGTACATTTCTATATATATATGTGTGTGTGTGTGTGTATATATATATATGTGTGTATATGTGTGTATATATATATATATGTGTATATATATATGTGTATATATATATATATATATATATATATATATATATATATATATATATATATATATATATATATATATATATATATATATATATATATATATATATATATATATATATATATAATTTAATTTATTTATTTGAATGATTGACATTTGGCAGCCGGGAAAGTTCAACTGGGTCAGAGACCCATTTTCAGCAGAGGCTTTGGGAGAAAAACTCCAGCAGTGATTAGAAAAAATTAACAGCAGTAAAACATTTAACATTAAATTAAAAATTAAAATACCATTGGGTAAATGTATGAGGTACAGTAGGAAGTAAAAAAGTACATATAAATTAACATTTAGGCTAGAAAAACTTAACATCACTAAGATGGTACATATAAGTTAATGTGGATAAGAAAAAAATTAACATCCCTAAGATATTTAGTACAATGTACAACAAATAAGTTGGATAGTAGGCACTAGAGTAAGTACAGACGTGTTAGTTTTAGAGGGAAGGTGTTAATCTTAAGGAAAATTAGTGAAGTTAAAGGATGGAATTAAAAGTGATGTTTAAATGTAAGGGTAAGTTGTTAGGGAGATTTTGAATGCGTTATCTTAATAAGTTAGGAATTAGTGAGAAGGGAAAAGTAGAGAGAGACAGATATGAGGGGTGAAAGGAGAGAAAAGTTAGTAGTGGAATTGGAAGGGTAGAGAGAAAGATGAGTGGAGAGACAAAGAAAAATAGGAAGGTGAGGATTAAATATTTGTTGTAGAGTGTGGGCAGATTCAGGAGTTGAATAAGAGATCCAGGAGTTGAATAGGTAGTTTTTTAGAGTAAGCCTGAACTTTTTGGTATTATGTATACTCATATTATTGCTTGGTAGATTCTTCTGTAGTTTAGCTATGGCACAGGACTAGAAAGAATAGTTACCATATAGTCCGACATACAGGTATACTTCTTTTTCTGTCCGGCAGGACCTACTGTTGGTACATTTTTAACGCAAGCCACTTTGCAAATACATTTTCAACACAAGCACCTGTACAAATCTGATTGTACACGACATATAATTCTTTACACAATTTCAGCTAGCTGTGCTGGCATATGTTACACATCCACTGCCCTGCTTCTCCTGGCATAGCTGGCAGTACCTTACATCATCACAGACATCATAGTCAGTTTCCTGAATTTCAGCTTCAGACTATGCAGTTCATACCTTTTGTAGGTTTCATTCCAGACACCAGTGATACCAAGGGCCTTGAGGACAAGGTCTTTGTTCTGTAGTCTGCCCTGGAAAAAAATCGTACATCGTCAGTTTGCTACAGCTGAAAAGAAAAGTTCAAGAAGTTGGGAGAAAGATCAAATACATTAAAATGAATGAGGCATCCAGCACCATGGGGAAGGGGATATAGGGTAAAGGAATTTGCTGGAGAAAAGTAGTAGGTTGGAGCAATAGGGGCAGAGGCCAGGAATTAAGATATCGGTCTCAGTAGGTAGAAGGAACAAGGAAGGGGATTTTTGTAAATTGAGTCACCAAGGGGATTGAGTCCTGTTTTTTAATTGAATTATCACTTGTGACACAGGCATACTTACATTTGTATACAAGTAATCAACCCATATTAACAAGTTCACATTTACAAACATTATACATAACATATATTCTGTACAATATAATCAGTCCTCAGACTGTTACATTTCAGCCTTCTCTTAAACCTTATTCTTCCCCCAAAACATTTTCTGTATGTATTGTTCCCACAATTTCTATTTTTTTCTGTATAATTTACCCCTACCCTTCCCTAAAGATCACACTTTCTGTTCTTTTCTCTGTTACAATATTCACTACTTCAAGGGTAGTTGGTTTATACTTTGATTTCTATTTCCTACAGTTGCTTTTTTGCAGCCACCAGAATTAAACTTAACAAGGCCTTACTGTGTCTAGGCAATTCAGATCCTGTATCCCAGCTCAAAAAAAATAATTTAATTAGTTACACCCATTTGTTTGCCCAGTACTGCTGCCATAGTACTCTAGGGAATTTGTAAAGGTTGCCAGCTTACTGCAGTTGAAAACGTATACTCTGTGGTATCTGTTTCTTCCCCATTATACCTACAACTTTTACCATTCTAGGGGATTGAAAGTCTTTGACCATGGAGATCATGTTATGATACGGTCAGTGTCCTTCCATGTCACTGCAGTATTCTTTACAATAGGGATTCCCTGCCAAGGGCAGCACAGCGTCTGGCCAATGTACAAAAGCCTTAAGGTTGTAAAGGGTATGCACTACGTCATATGTATGCTTCCCGCACATGACATAGGGCATAAAGGTGACGTACAGATACACTATCCTCAGAACTGTTGCCCCCAGTCCAAATGCCATCTTTGATTGTCAGTCTGAAAGCCTGTTCATCTGCTGCTTTCAACCACTTCAGATAACTGCCTGTTTTTTTTCTTCTTTCTTATCTTTGTTTTGCCTTGTTTCTGGTTGTTGAGTTTCATGTCATCCAGAAAGGCGAAATGCCATTGCGGGAGACAGATTCACCAAAAAGATCATCGCAAGCACTGTTTGTTCTGTTTAGGCACTTCCCATGACCGTACATCTTGCAAGATTTGTTAAGCTTTCATTCCTAAGGCATTGTGTAGTCAGCTTTCTTCCCCCAAGATTTACTTGGAGAACCAATGACTTAAACTGTTAGCTAAGGGTACTATGAAGGATCTTCCCAGCTCAAGGGTTAGCCATCTGCAAAGAAAAAGGCCAAGAATGCTTAGTTTGATTCTTCAGCTGTACCACCTCCACCAGACGTCTGTCTTGAGGGTGATGAAAACCCAGAGGATCATCCAGTTTCTTTTTCAGATTCCTCTGCCAAAACCACTTGAGAGGCCGGCATAGATCCAACTCTGTGCATGTCCAAGGAGGTTTTGCAGATGTCTGCTTTGGATGTACAGGGAGAACCGCAGCTGGTTGTTACCAAAGGCCTAGCAGAGTTCCTAAAATTTTAGTGAGGGAAGAGGTGCCGACTGCCATTATTGAGTGTTGTTTGGGTCAGGGACTCCAAAATCTTTCAAGGCTGACGTCCCACTCAAAAAGAAGCAAACAAACTAAACACATTTCACCTGCTACAAAAGATTTTCAGAGTGAATGACAAACCTTCACTCAAGGTCTGATCATTACCCTTATGGCTCTTAAGCCTCCACAGGGGGTTTCTGTTCCTGCTCCCTCTGGTCTTCTACCCCTCTTAAGAGACCCAGTGAGCAGGATCCTTCTGAGGGGTATGCGGTTGATTCTGAAAGCCCCTAACATATTCCCCTCAGACTCCATCTCTTGACTATGGTTTTGAAGAAGAGTAGTCTGTCAGTCCTGATTTTATTTGGTGGTTCTATTTCTCGAATGATAGAATTTTTTAAATGGGACTGTGCTAAGGTGTCTGTTCAGAAGAGGTACTGCGAGCTTCTACGGATGGAGTCTCCTAGGCTCTCTGCTCTTCCTCCAGTTTGTGCTGCTTTACTGGATGCTTTTTCCACTGCTTCTCAGGCTGCTGATTCCCACCCCCCCCCCACTCCCAAAAAAAAAAAAAAGTTTTTATAAAATGCATGAGGATTGCAAGTTTTTCTTAAGTGTCCCTCTGCTGACCCCTCTGTGGTTTCAGTTTCTTCTGATAAGTCCTCCAGATATTGCCTTCTGCTAAGTTGCTTCCCTCTGATAAGTATAGCAGAACCATGGAGAGGCCAGGTAAGAAGGTGTATACTTCTGCACCCTTACTTTTAGAGCTGTTAACTGTCAGATACACCTGACTAGATATGTTTTAGCTTTTCTGTCTCATGCCTGTCCGACTATTTCTGATCTCCCTGATTCAGAGAGGAAGACCTGAGACAGAAAAGCTAAAACATATCTCTGCTAGGGATGTCTTCCCAAGTAGCTCGCCACTGTATTAAATGCAGCTGTGATGCAGCTGATGCTTCATCTAGAGCTGCTGCTTTTGGGTCTATTTGGAGGAGTCATTCCTGGCTCAGATTTCAGCCTTTGCCAGATGATATCAAGTCTAAACTGATGGAAGCTCTTCTGGATAATAAGCATTTGTTTGGTGCTGCTGCTGCTCCAAAATTGTTTAAGTTTGCTTAAGAAAACTGCAAGACCTTACAGGAGTTGAAGGATGTATTTGTTTCCCCATGCCCAAGTTTCAGAGGAATTATTCTAGTAAGCCTGCCTTTGGCCATAGAGTCTCACCCTCCCCCCAAAGGTAAAAAGGGTAGTAGAAGGGCTCCTACTAAAGCTACCCAAACTACTACTGCTCAGGGGCCCTTTTCTTGACAAGCCAGGTGTTGTCTGACTGTCCTTGGCCTGTTCTCAGTCACATTCCTTTTTTTCTTCATCTTTCCCCTGACCCTTCCTACTTGGCTAAACATCACCCAAGACTCCTGGATGCTTTCCATAATTCGTCAGGGTTATTACATGGTCTGAAAATCTCTTCCCTTTTTGGGCATTCCTCAGTTTCCTCAGGAACAACTGCCTTTTTTCCAGAGGTACTTCAGGGCTTGTTGGTGCAGAGAATTATTCAGGAAGTTCCAACTCCTCAAGGGTGGAAGGGGGTTTACTCCAGAATGTTTTTGGTCCCCTGGAAAGAAGGTACCTGGAGACTCATTCTGGATTTATCTCATCTAAACACCTTTTTGAAAGTCCAGTCCTTTTGGATGCTGGCACACCTTGTTTCCCCTGCTACGGCTTTTCTAGTTCATCTGGATCTCAAGGATGCTTATCTGCACATCCCTATTCACCTTCTTTTCAGAATAGTTTTGTTTCTCTGTTTCGTTCTGGCATTGCAGTTCTCTGCTTTGCCCTTTGGCCTCTCTGCTGCCCCAAGGGTCTTCACAAATGCCTCACTCCTGTGATTGCTTTTTGCAGGTTAAGGGTGATACAGATCTTTCCTTATCTGGATGAGTTGCTTATTCAGGCCACCTCTCAAGAGACTTTGCTTCTACACTTTGCTGTCAGTCTCTTGAAAAGCCTGGAGTTTACTGTAAATTTCCAAAAGTAATTCCTGAGTCCTTCTCGGGATCATGTTTTTCTGGGGTGCAGGATCCAGACTCTTCCGATGCTGGCATTCCTTCCTCCTCCCAAAGCCTTTACACTAATTGCTTTCTTTCAGTCCCTTCTTCCTCTGGCTTCCATCACAGCCAGAGAATTTCTGAGGGCTCTGGGTTTCTTGGCTTCCACCATTCTTATGTTCTCTCTGGCCAGGCTCCACATGAGAAAGCTCCAGTGGTTCTTAGTCAGTTTTGCTTCAATATTGTCATCCTTTGGAATTTCTAGTCCCTCTTCTATGCCTAAAGCTGGAACTTCAGTGGTGGCTCCATCAGTTGTCCCTCAACCCAGGGCTTCCCTTTCAATCTCCACTTCCCTCTCAGGAACTTTTCACAGATGCCTCGGACGTGGGATTGGGGAACCTCCTTCAGCACTCTGAAGGTGCAGGACCTTTGGTGTCTAAGACAAAAGAAGGATTACATAAATGTCAAATAAATTAGAGCTCTTCTGTTGACCCCTCAGGCTTTTCACTTGCGTTCAGGGCCACTCAAAATTCTCACAGACAGTACCACAATAATGTGGTATATCAACGAGCAGGGGGGGGGGGGGGAGAGATCTTGTCTCCTATACAGGGTAGCTCTTCAAGTTTGGGAACTAGTTATCCAGTATCAGGAGACCCTTCAGGCAATTTATATCCCCTCAGATCAGAACATAGTGGCAGATTCTCTGCCAGGACCTTAACACAATCCCACGAGTAGATGCTCCATAGGGATGTGTTTCTGGGTTTGTCCACCAGTGGGGTACTCCTCAAGTAAATCCGATTGCCTCCCCACTGAACAGACAACTTCCTCTATTTTGTGCCAGAGTCCCATGCCATCTGGCCTGGAAGGTTGACACCCTCTCTCTTTATTGGAAGGGGATGTTTCTCTATGCCTTCCCCTCCCTTTCCTCTCATTCTGAAAGTCCTGTTCAAGGTAAAACAGGGTCCTCCCTAACTCTTGCTGGTGATTCCTTTTAGGCCTAGACAACATTGGTTCCCAAGGGTGGTCGTCACAAGTACTTCACAGGGTGGACTTTCTCATACAAGACAAGGGATCTCCCATCCATCCCCACCTGCCCACTCTTCAAGCTGACATTGTGGGTGATAGTGTTTTGATTTTCCCATAGATACTTTTTTTTCTGAGAATATACTTTGGGTCCTGCAGAAGACCGGGAAACCGACAACCAGAAAATCTTATCAAAATGGAAGGGATTTTCTGTTTGGTGTCTTTCTCATAATCTAGATCCACTAACTGTGAATGTTACTTTGGTTCTCTGTGTGAATTGCTTAATGCTGGGTTGGCATAGCCTTCTGTAAGGCCAATCTTTAAGCTCTCTCTGCTTGTTCATAGGTTTATAGGTTGGTACTAGGCTATCGGCCCTAGGACCTGTACAAGCCTAGCCATAACAATTCCCTGGCTATTTCTTCCCACATTATTTACACTCCCTGGACCCCTGTCTAGCAGGGTGACTGACGTGATCCCCGCGGTAAACTTCCTATCTCCCATCCAGTCAAGGTTCCTTTTGAAGAGGGCCAAGGAGGCGCTCTGCTTGACATGTATGGGGAGTCTCTGGGTTACGGACCTATTCCTCCAGCATGTTTTGTTCATTGTGATGACAAGGTTAGGTCCCTGGAGCATGTGACTATAATGGATTGGGATTTCTTTAAGTGTAGCATGTCCAACAGCTCTGGTTTTGACACTGCTTTGTATGTTAAACAGAGATCGCCTCTGAGTAGACTATATGCGACAGAGTATAGCTGGAGTTTTTTTTCGTCTGTCACCATAGGGCATTTGCTTTTAAGCCTGTGATTCTTTTAGTGATGTGTTTCTGCGGCCTTTCCAGTTGTTGCAGATGTCTTGTGATGTGCATACCAAATGGGCCGTTGTACTCTTTTCCTTAAGGACAGTGTGTCCCTTCGTACTAATCCTTTTTTTAGACCCAAGGTGGTTAAAGAGTTGTCTCTTAATCAGTCTGTTCATTTGCCCACTTTTTTCCGTTCTCCACAGTCTGCTAGTGAGAATATTCTGCACTCCTTAGATTTGCATAGACAACTCAGATGATATTTGGATAAAACTAAAGCTTTTCATAAATCTGATCAGCTTTTTGTTTCTTTTCATCCTAGGTCTTTAAGTCTGGCTGTTTCCAAGCAAACCATTTCTTCTTGGATATCTAAAGCCATTTCCTTTTGTTATTCTTTTCATGGAAAGAGCCTTCCTTCTGTTAAGGCTCATTCTACTAGGGCTGTTGCTTCTTCTGGTGTTTTTTTCAAGGGCTTGGATACTAATTCTATTCTTGAGGAAGCTGCCTGGACGTCTTTGCATACCTTTACCAAGCACTACAAGTTGGATGTGATCTCTAGGGCCAGAGCTGAACTCTACTGGACCTTCCTCCTTCCGATCTTCTTCCTGAGCTTTTGCACTCTCCCTATTGTAATGATACTGCAACAGGGAAATGGAAGGACATAGTACAGTTATGTAGAATCTCTTCACTCTCCCTATTGTAATGATACTGCAACAATGAAATGGAAGGACATAGTACAGTTATGTAGAATCTCTTCACTCTCCCTATTGTAATGATACTGCAACAGTGAAATGGAAGGACATAGTACAGTTATGTAGAATCTCTTCATTCTCCCTATTGTAATGATACTGCAACAGTGAAATGGAAGGACATAGTACAGTTATGTAGAATCTCTTCACTCTCCCTATTGTAATGATACTGCAACAGTGAAATGGAAGGACATAGTACAGTTGTGTAGAATCTCTTCACTCTCCCTGTTGTAATGATACTGCAACAGTGAAATGGAAGGACATAGTACAGTTATGTAGAATCTCTTCACTCTCCCTAATGTAATGATACTGCAACAGTGAAATGGAAGGACATAGTACAGTTATGTAGAATCTCTTCACTCTCCCTAATGTAATGATACTACAACAGTGAAATGGAAGGACATAGTACAGTTATGTAGAATCTCTTCACTCTCCCTGTTGTAATGATACTACAACAGTGAAATGGAAGGACATAGTACAGTTATGTAGAATCTCTTCACTCTCCCTAATGTAATGATACTACAACAGTGAAATGGAAGGACATAGTACAGTTATGTAGAATCTCTTCACTCTCCCTAATGTAATGATACTACAACAGTGAAATGGAAGGACATAGTACAGTTATGTAGAATCTCTTCACTCTCCCTAATGTAATGATACTACAACAGTGAAATGGAAGGACATAGTACAGTTATGTAGAATCTCTTCACTCTCCCTAATGTAATGATACTACAACAGTGAAATGGAAGGACATAGTACAGTTATGTAGAATCTCTTCACTCTCCCTATTGTAATGATACTACAACAGTGAAATGGAAGGACATAGTACAGTTATGTAGAATCTCTTCACTCTCCCTAATGTAATGATACTACAACAGTGAAATGGAAGGACATAGTACAGTTATGTAGAATCTCTTCACTCTCCCTAATGTAATGATACTACAACAGTGAAATGGAAGGACATAGTACAGTTATGTAGAATCTCTTCACTCTCCCTATTGTAATGATACTACAACAGTGAAATGGAAGGACATAGTACAGTTATGTAGAATCTCTTCACTCTCCCTATTGTAATGATACTACAACAGTGAAATGGAAGGACATAGTACAGTTATGTAGAATCTCTTCACTCTCCCTAATGTAATGATACTACAACAGTGAAATGGAAGGACATAGTACAGTTATGTAGAATCTCTTCACTCTCCCTAATGTAATGATACTACAACAGTGAAATGGAAGGACATAGTACAGTTATGTAGAATCTCTTCACTCTCCCTAATGTAATGATACTACAACAGTGAAATGGAAGGACATAGTACAGTTATGTAGAATCTCTTCACTCTCCCTAATGTAATGATACTACAACAGTGAAATGGAAGGACATAGTACAGTTATGTAGAATCTCTTCACTCTCCCTAATGTAATGATACTACAACAGTGAAATGGAAGGACATAGTACAGTTATGTAGAATCTCTTCACTCTCCCTAATGTAATGATACTACAACAGTGAAATGGAAGGACATAGTACAGTTATGTAGAATCTCTTCACTCTCCCTAATGTAATGATACTACAACAGTGAAATGGAAGGACATAGTACAGTTATGTAGAATCTCTTCACTCTCCCTAATGTAATGATACTACAACAGTGAAATGGAAGGACATAGTACAGTTATGTAGAATCTCTTCACTCTCCCTAATGTAATGATACTACAACAGTGAAATGGAAGGACATAGTACAGTTATGTAGAATCTCTTCACTCTCCCTAATGTAATGATACTACAACAGTGAAATGGAAGGACATAGTACAGTTATGTAGAATCTCTTCACTCTCCCTAATGTAATGATACTACAACAGTGAAATGGAAGGACATAGTACAGTTATGTAGAATCTCTTCACTCTCCCTAATGTAATGATACTGCAACAGTGAAATGGAAGGACATAGTACAGTTATGTAGAATCTCTTCACTCTCCCTAATGTAATGATACTACAACAGTGAAATGGAAGGACATAGTACAGTTATGTAGAATCTCTTCACTCTCCCTAATGTAATGATACTACAACAGTGAAATGGAAGGACATAGTACAGTTATGTAGAATCTCTTCACTCTCCCTAATGTAATGATACTACAACAGTGAAATGGAAGGACATAGTACAGTTATGTAGAATCTCTTCACTCTCCCTAATGTAATGATACTGCAACAGTGAAATGGAAGGACATAGTACAGTTATGTAGAATCTCTTCACTCTCCCTAATGTAATGATACTACAACAGTGAAATGGAAGGACATAGTACAGTTATGTAGAATCTCTTCACTCTCCCTAATGTAATGATACTACAACAGTGAAATGGAAGGACATAGTACAGTTATGTAGAATCTCTTCACTCTCCCTAATGTAATGATACTACAACAGTGAAATGGAAGGACATAGTACAGTTATGTAGAATCTCTTCACTCTCCCTAATGTAATGATACTACAACAGTGAAATGGAAGGACATAGTACAGTTATGTAGAATCTCTTCACTCTCCCTAATGTAATGATACTACAACAGTGAAATGGAAGGACATAGTACAGTTATGTAGAATCTCTTCACTCTCCCTAATGTAATGATACTACAACAGTGAAATGGAAGGACATAGTACAGTTATGTAGAATCTCTTCACTCTCCCTAATGTAATGATACTACAACAGTGAAATGGAAGGACATAGTACAGTTATGTAGAATCTCTTCACTCTCCCTAATGTAATGATACTACAACAGTGAAATGGAAGGACATAGTACAGTTATGTAGAATCTCTTCACTCTCCCTAATGTAATGATACTACAACAGTGAAATGGAAGGACATAGTACAGTTATGTAGAATCTCTTCACTCTCCCTAATGTAATGATACTACAACAGTGAAATGGAAGGACATAGTACAGTTATGTAGAATCTCTTCACTCTCCCTAATGTAATGATACTACAACAGTGAAATGGAAGGACATAGTACAGTTATGTAGAATCTCTTCACTCTCCCTAATGTAATGATACTACAACAGTGAAATGGAAGGACATAGTACAGTTATGTAGAATCTCTTCACTCTCCCTAATGTAATGATACTACAACAGTGAAATGGAAGGACATAGTACAGTTGTGTAGAATCTCTTCACTCTCCCTAATGTAATGGTACTACAACCGTGAAATGGAAGGACATAGTACAGTTATGTAGAATCTCTTCACTCTCCCTAATTTAATGATACTACAACAGTGAAATGGAAGGACATAGTACAGTTATGTAGAATCTCTTCACTCTCTCTAATTTAATGATACTACAACAGTGAAATGGAAGGACATAGTACAGTTATGTAGAACCTCTTCACTCTCCCTAATGTAATGATACTACAACAGTGAAATGGAAGGACATAGTACAGTTATGTAGAACCTCTTCACTCTCCCTAATGTAATGATACTACAACAGTGAAATGGAAGGACATAGTACAGTACAGTTATGTAGAAACTCTTCACTCTCCTAATGTAATGATACTACAACAGTGAAATGGAAGGACATAGTACAGTTATGTAGAATCTCTTCACTCTCCCTAATGTAATGATACTACAACAGTGAAATGGAAGGACATAGTACAGTTATGTAGAATCTCTTCACTCTCCCTATTGTAATGATACTACAACAGTGAAATGGAAGGACATAGTACAGTTATGTAGAATCTCTTCACTCTCCCTAATGTAATGATACTACAACAGTGAAATGGAAGGACATAGTACAGTTATGTAGAATCTCTTCACTCTCCCTAATGTAATGATACTACAACAGTGAAATGGAAGGACATAGTACAGTTATGTAGAATCTCTTCACTCTCCCTAATGTAATGATACTACAACAGTGAAATGGAAGGACATAGTACAGTTATGTAGAATCTCTTCACTCTCCCTAATGTAATGATACTACAACAGTGAAATGGAAGGACATAGTACAGTTATGTAGAATCTCTTCACTCTCCCTAATGTAATGATACTACAACAGTGAAATGGAAGGACATAGTACAGTTATGTAGAATCTCTTCACTCTCCCTATTGTAATGATACTACAACAGTGAAATGGAAGGACATAGTACAGTTATGTAGAATCTCTTCACTCTCCCTAATGTAATGATACTACAACAGTGAAATGGAAGGACATAGTACAGTTATGTAGAATCTCTTCACTCTCCCTAATGTAATGATACTACAACAGTGAAATGGAAGGACATAGTACAGTTATGTAGAATCTCTTCACTCTCCCTAATGTAATGATACTACAACAGTGAAATGGAAGGACATAGTACAGTTATGTAGAATCTCTTCACTCTCCCTAATGTAATGATACTACAACAGTGAAATGGAAGGACATAGTACAGTTATGTAGAATCTCTTCACTCTCCCTAATGTAATGATACTACAACAGTGAAATGGAAGGACATAGTACAGTTATGTAGAATCTCTTCACTCTCCCTAATGTAATGATACTACAACAGTGAAATGGAAGGACATAGTACAGTTATGTAGAATCTCTTCACTCTCCCTAATGTAATGATACTACAACAGTGAAATGGAAGGACATAGTACAGTTATGTAGAATCTCTTCACTCTCCCTAATGTAATGATACTACAACAGTGAAATGGAAGGACATAGTACAGTTATGTAGAATCTCTTCACTCTCCCTAATGTAATGATACTACAACAGTGAAATGGAAGGACATAGTACAGTTATGTAGAATCTCTTCACTCTCCCTAATGTAATGATACTACAACAGTGAAATGGAAGGACATAGTACAGTTATGTAGAATCTCTTCACTCTCCCTAATGTAATGATACTACAACAGTGAAATGGAAGGACATAGTACAGTTATGTAGAATCTCTTCACTCTCCCTAATGTAATGATACTACAACAGTGAAATGGAAGGACATAGTACAGTTATGTAGAATCTCTTCACTCTCCCTAATGTAATGATACTACAACAGTGAAATGGAAGGACATAGTACAGTTATGTAGAATCTCTTCACTCTCCCTAATGTAATGATACTACAACAGTGAAATGGAAGGACATAGTACAGTTATGTAGAATCTCTTCACTCTCCCTAATGTAATGATACTACAACAGTGAAATGGAAGGACATAGTACAGTTATGTAGAATCTCTTCACTCTCCCTAATGTAATGATACTACAACAGTGAAATGGAAGGACATAGTACAGTTATGTAGAATCTCTTCACTCTCCCTAATGTAATGATACTACAACAGTGAAATGGAAGGACATAGTACAGTTATGTAGAATCTCTTCACTCTCCCTAATGTAATGATACTACAACAGTGAAATGGAAGGACATAGTACAGTTATGTAGAATCTCTTCACTCTCCCTAATGTAATGATACTACAACAGTGAAATGGAAGGACATAGTACAGTTATGTAGAATCTCTTCACTCTCCCTAATGTAATGATACTACAACAGTGAAATGGAAGGACATAGTACAGTTATGTAGAATCTCTTCACTCTCCCTATTGTAATGATACTACAACAGTGAAATGGAAGGACATAGTACAGTTATGTAGAATCTCTTCACTCTCCCTAATGTAATGATACTACAACAGTGAAATGGAAGGACATAGTACAGTTATGTAGAATCTCTTCACTCTCCCTAATGTAATGATACTACAACAGTGAAATGGAAGGACATAGTACAGTTATGTAGAATCTCTTCACTCTCCCTAATGTAATGATACTACAACAGTGAAATGGAAGGACATAGTACAGTTATGTAGAATCTCTTCACTCTCCCTAATGTAATGATACTACAACAGTGAAATGGAAGGACATAGTACAGTTATGTAGAATCTCTTCACTCTCCCTAATGTAATGATACTACAACAGTGAAATGGAAGGACATAGTACAGTTATGTAGAATCTCTTCACTCTCCCTAATGTAATGATACTACAACAGTGAAATGGAAGGACATAGTACAGTTATGTAGAATCTCTTCACTCTCCCTAATGTAATGATACTACAACAGTGAAATGGAAGGACATAGTACAGTTATGTAGAATCTCTTCACTCTCCCTAATGTAATGATACTGCAACAGTGAAATGGAAGGACATAGTACAGTTATGTAGAATCTCTTCACTCTCCCTAATGTAATGATACTACAACAGTGAAATGGAAGGACATAGTACAGTTATGTAGAATCTCTTCACTCTCCCTAATGTAATGATACTACAACAGTGAAATGGAAGGACATAGTACAGTTATGTAGAATCTCTTCACTCTCCCTATTGTAATGATACTACAACAGTGAAATGGAAGGACATAGTACAGTTATGTAGAATCTCTTCACTCTCCCTAATGTAATGATACTACAACAGTGAAATGGAAGGACATAGTACAGTTATGTAGAATCTCTTCACTCTCCCTATTGTAATGATACTACAACAGTGAAATGGAAGGACATAGTACAGTTATGTAGAATCTCTTCACTCTCCCTAATGTAATGATACTACAACAGTGAAATGGAAGGACATAGTACAGTTATGTAGAATCTCTTCACTCTCCCTAATGTAATGATACTACAACAGTGAAATGGAAGGACATAGTACAGTTATGTAGAATCTCTTCACTCTCCCTATTGTAATGATACTACAACAGTGAAATGGAAGGACATAGTACAGTTATGTAGAATCTCTTCACTCTCCCTAATGTAATGATACTACAACAGTGAAATGGAAGGACATAGTACAGTTATGTAGAATCTCTTCACTCTCCCTAATGTAATGATACTACAACAGTGAAATGGAAGGACATAGTACAGTTATGTAGAATCTCTTCACTCTCCCTATTGTAATGATACTACAACAGTGAAATGGAAGGACATAGTACAGTTATGTAGAATCTCTTCACTCTCCCTAATGTAATGATACTACAACAGTGAAATGGAAGGACATAGTACAGTTATGTAGAATCTCTTCACTCTCCCTAATGTAATGATACTACAACAGTGAAATGGAAGGACATAGTACAGTTATGTAGAATCTCTTCACTCTCCCTAATGTAATGATACTACAACAGTGAAATGGAAGGACATAGTACAGTTATGTAGAATCTCTTCACTCTCCCTAATGTAATGATACTACAACAGTGAAATGGAAGGACATAGTACAGTTATGTAGAATCTCTTCACTCTCCCTAATGTAATGATACTACAACAGTGAAATGGAAGGACATAGTACAGTTATGTAGAATCTCTTCACTCTCCCTAATGTAATGATACTACAACAGTGAAATGGAAGGACATAGTACAGTTATGTAGAATCTCTTCACTCTCCCTAATGTAATGATACTACAACAGTGAAATGGAAGGACATAGTACAGTTATGTAGAATCTCTTCACTCTCCCTAATGTAATGATACTACAACAGTGAAATGGAAGGACATAGTACAGTTATGTAGAATCTCTTCACTCTCCCTATTGTAATGATACTGCAACAGTGAAATGGAAGGACATAGTACAGTTATGTAGAATCTCTTCACTCTCCCTAATGTAATGATACTACAACAGTGAAATGGAAGGACATAGTACAGTTATGTAGAATCTCTTCACTCTCCCTAATGTAATGATACTGCAACAGTGAAATGGAAGGACATAGTACAGTTATGTAGAATCTCTTCACTCTCCCTAATGTAATGATACTGCAACAGTGATATGGAAGGACATAGTACAGTTATGTAGAATCTCTTCACTCTCCCTATTGTAATGATACTACAACAGTGAAATGGAAGGACATAGTACAGTTATGTAGAATCTCTTCACTCTCCCTAATGTAATGATACTACAACAGTGAAATGGAAGGACATAGTACAGTTATGTAGAATCTCTTCACTCTCCCTGTTGTAATGATACTACAACAGTGAAATGGAAGGACATAGTACAGTTATGTAGAATCTCTTCACTCTCCCTAATGTAATGATACTACAACAGTGAAATGGAAGGACATAGTACAGTTATGTAGAATCTCTTCACTCTCCCTAATGTAATGATACTACAACAGTGAAATGGAAGGACATAGTACAGTTATGTAGAATCTCTTCACTCTCCCTAATGTAATGATACTACAACAGTGAAATGGAAGGACATAGTACAGTTATGTAGAATCTCTTCACTCTCCCTATTGTAATGATACTACAACAGTGAAATGGAAGGACATAGTACAGTTATGTAGAATCTCTTCACTCTCCCTAATGTAATGATACTACAACAGTGAAATGGAAGGACATAGTACAGTTATGTAGAATCTCTTCACTCTCCCTAATGTAATGATACTACAACAGTGAAATGGAAGGACATAGTACAGTTATGTAGAATCTCTTCACTCTCCCTAATGTAATGATACTGCAACAGTGAAATGGAAGGACATAGTACAGTTATGTAGAATCTCTTCACTCTCCCTAATGTAATGATACTACAACAGTGAAATGGAAGGACATAGTACAGTTATGTAGAATCTCTTCACTCTCCCTATTGTAATGATACTACAACAGTGAAATGGAAGGACATAGTACAGTTATGTAGAATCTCTTCACTCTCCCTAATGTAATGATACTACAACAGTGAAATGGAAGGACATAGTACAGTTATGTAGAATCTCTTCACTCTCCCTATTGTAATGATACTGCAACAGTGAAATGGAAGGACATAGTACAGTTATGTAGAATCTCTTCACTCTCCCTAATGTAATGATACTACAACAGTGAAATGGAAGGACATAGTACAGTTATGTAGAATCTCTTCACTCTCCCTATTGTAATGATACTGCAACAGTGAAATGGAAGGACATAGTACAGTTATGTAGAATCTCTTCACTCTCCCTATTGTAATGATACTACAACAGTGAAATGGAAGGACATAGTACAGTTATGTAGAATCTCTTCACTCTCCCTAATGTAATGATACTACAACAGTGAAATGGAAGGACATAGTACAGTTATGTAGAATCTCTTCACTCTCCCTATTGTAATGATACTACAACAGTGAAATGGAAGGACATAGTACAGTTATGTAGAATCTCTTCACTCTCCCTATTGTAATGATACTACAACAGTGAAAGGAAGGACGTAGTACAGTTATGTAGAATCTCTTCACTCTCCCTAATGTAATGATACTACAACAGTGATATGGAAGGACATAGTACAGTTATGTAGAATCTCTTCACTCTCCCTATTGTAATGATACTACAACAGTGATGGAAGGGCATAGTACAGTTATGTAGAATCTCTCTCCCTAGTGTAATGATACTACAACAGTGAAATGGAAGGACATAGTACAGTTATGTAGAATCTCTTCACTCTCCCCAATGTAATGAATACTACAACAGTGAAATGGAAGGACATAGTACAGTTATGTAGAATCTCTTCACTCTCCCTATTGTAATGATACTACAACAGTGATATGGAAGGACATAGTACAGTTATGTAGAATCTCTTCACTCTCCCTATTGTAGTGATACTGCAGCAGTGAAATGGAAGGACATAATACAGGTATGTACATCTTACCATAACAGTAGATGCCCTTCTACTGACTGTTGCAATATTTGTTCCCCTTTGTCCTTCTTGGATGTGCTTGTTGCCTACTAGTATCCTTGGACTGTCGTTCCTACTGGGGTTTTTAAGTTCTGAGGGTGGTATATCTGGATGTCACCTCTATGCCCTACATCTTGCCCTGGGAGCATACATGTGATGTATGGTGTACCCTTTACAACCTAAAGGCTTTTGTATACTAGCTGGATGTCTTGCTGCCCTCAGCAGGTGATCCCTACTGTGAAGAATACTGCAAAAGTGCAGAGAAGGACATCTACTGTTATGGTAAGGTCTTAAGCAACTGTACTTTCTTGAGGCTCAGACTTAGCGAGACTTTGGAAGACGATAATTAGTGGACACATGTTATGGGTGCAGAATGGCACCGGTGGGCTTGTCAGAAGGGACATTGAAGGGGAGGTAGTAAATAGGGACAGCAAGCTGGTGGAAAGCTGGCAAGACATATGGGGTTAGAGGTACCATCCTCAGAAGTGCAGCCTGTGCCGGCAGGAGGCATGCTGAGGAAATAGATGGTGATGAATATGACACTGTTAGTGGACAAGAGAGCAAAGCTTGAGATTGAAAGGGCCTGTGTCAGCAGGAGGCACACTGAAGAAATAGATGGTGATGAGTATGACATTGTTAGTGGACAAAAGAACAAAGCTTGAGACTGAAAGGAGGATGGGCAGGGAACTGACCAAAAGCCCAAGTCTGTGTCAGGATCTGGCTCCATCTTAGAGCTGGGCTTGAAAGGTTCATGTTGGTGACCGTGCCTTTAAACCAAGACTGAAGTTAAGAAGACATGCAGATGTGGGGTGAGAGAGCAGCTATTTAGGCTGCACAAAGAAGGGAAAAGAAGGGGCACAGCAGAGAAATAAATCAGAATGACTTTTTGAATGGCTGGGGGGACTTTGCTGTGGAGTGCAAGGAAATTGAGTAAGGAGATAGGGGGAGGCTGACAGCGGAAGATCAGTGGGCACTGTTTGAACTGACATTCTTTATAGCCCTAACAACTGAATTCCCCTCTTGTGCACAACTGCCAGGAATTTTCTTTGGGTGTGGGTGTGATGTGCTTGTCATGTGTCCCCACACACGTTTGTACAGTTAATTTTGTTGAATTTACCGTTTATAAATTAATTTTGTGGGGCAAGAATTGGCCGAGTGGTTGTATTATCAAGAATAGCAGTTATTGAAATGTTAGCTATCGTATGCGAGATAAGTGGGATGCTAATGACAAAGCTTTACTCAGTAATCAACGTTTTTGGCTGTGTGTCTCTGTGTGTTCTATCTAAGGCTGGGGAAGGGGGTAGATGCATTTGAAGTCTCCCTCTTTATCTTTTATAGTGGTAATGTTAGGAAAAGGGTGGTTAATGCCCTAATGTGTATGGCAGGGATAAGGTTATCCCATGAGTAAGATGGTTCAGGCCCCCCTATGCTAACCCTAACACTATCCCCTCCCCTACTGCTAACTCTATCCTGACACAGTAGGGTACTAAACACACTTCTGCTTACAGTGCCACTATTCAGACAAATTGGCTACAAGTTGCTGGTTTATTTTATATGTATGTATTTGTTTGTTTTACAAGTGGGATTTTTTTTCTTTCAGTTGGTTAGTGATTTGGGGAAGTATTACCAAGGAAAGGCAAGTTTGCTTTATATTTTCAATGCATAGTGTTTCATTTTAACAGTTTCATTTGTTTAATAAACTTCTGTATGTAGAGATGTGTATGTAAAATGTTTGTGTATGTATGAATATATATGCCAGATGCTTTGCCAGAGATGGCCTGCATCTGTCACCCCTGGGTTTCTGGATACTGGCTGAGGCTCTTGCCACCCCTGTAGTGCCTTTTTTTAGGCGGTTTTCCAAAGACCAAATTTCCACCGTAACAGCTATAAAGAAATGCAATCTGAGGGTCATGCTGCTCTATGCTAGAAGTCTTAATCTCAAGTTGCACTCGCTCAAAGCACTCCTCAAAATGGAGAGCATCAACATTTGTGCTGTAATGGAGACCTGGTTTAAAGCAGCAGAAAGCACCCCTGCACTACCAGACCACAACTCATTCCACAACTTTCAGCCCCAGAACATGGACCGAAGCTCCAAAGGTGGTGGTGTCTCTATATTCATAAATGATATGCTCACCTCCAGACTAGTAGCCCAGCATAACTCATCTGAGATACTTCAGGTGCACCTAACATTGAGTAAGATGGCGATTCAGGTCGTAGCCTGCTATAGGTCCCCAACAATGTCCCAAGACTCACTCCACATTCCTAAGCACCCTGGAAACTATTAGGGTCCAACCCAACACACTCATACTGGGTGACTTCAACTACCCCTCCATCAACTGGGGAAACTACTCATGCACCAGTACACTGGCCCAATGCTTCCTGGAATTCATCAGTTCCAATGCCCTGGACCAGCTCATTCTTACCCCCACTAGAGGAAGCAACATCCTTGATGTGGTTGTTACTAACATGGGCAGCCATTGCTCTACATAAATAGTCAGTTCCTAATTGGTTAGATCTGACCACAAACTAGTCACCATGGAAATGCACTTCTCACCCACACCCCCCGCAAAGGTAACCAGCATGACAAACCTCCCCAAAGCTGACTTTGAACTCCTAAAAACAGGGGTGGCTAACTTCATGGCACCCATGCTAATAGAAAATAGATGCATGACTGCCGAATCATACACCATGCACTGTACGAACACGTACATAAATGCATGGAACTAGCCATACCCAACAGAACCAAGATGCTCTCCTTCAAAAAAAGGAAGCCCATTTGGTGATCCCCTGCCATTAATGAACTCTACAACAGAAGGAAGAAACTGTTGCAGAAAAAGGTGAAGTCCCAAGACTGGAAAAACTCCCTTATTAGCCTCAACAAAAAGTTGAGAATCCTCATCAAAACCTCTACAGCCAGCTATGAAGGCAGAATTGTGGCATACACTAAAAACAACCACAAAGCCTTCTATAGTTGTCAAGAATCTCCACGGCAGTACCCAGATTTCCTCCAAGTTACTGCACAATGGTACCGTCCTATACTGAGCCAACAGATATTGCCAACATACTGGCCGACAGATTCAGTGCCAACTTTACTAGAAAGGCTCACCCAGACTCTGCTACATTTTGCTGTGAGGGAAAGGTTAGTTTGCTTTTTATTTGTTGTATTACTCTTTTTCTATTTTGAATACTGTGATTTGTTTCATTTACCTTGTGTTTTACTTGTATTCTGCTTTTAACGGCATATTAAAACTTGAAAAAGAGACCACCTATGTCTCTTGTGAGTCAGGCAGAATTTTTTTCCCCACCCTCCCACCTGGTTACTGTAGTGTTCTTAAACACCACTGTCTTTCTAGTTGCCTTCCCCTTATGTTAATTTGACCATATATCTAATTTCCTCTCTTGTTTTTACTGGCTTGTGTGAGTAAGCGCAAAATTATCATTTTGTGAAATCACTCCCCTTCAACTATTTAAATTGATTGACCATCCTACTGTATTCCATAGTACCTTAATACAAAAGTTACCACCCTGTTTCAATCTATCTTGCTGTTTTAAAAATAGTGACTCTCCACTAAAACTTAACTTTTTAGACAGGTAAAACTTGTTGCCTACTTTCACATCTAACTCCTGTAGTGCATACTGGAGTGTTTAGGATAAACCATTTTTATTGTCTTAACTTTAACCATCCTTGTGACTAACACTTGCTTTAAAACCTGCTGGAAAGCACTAGGAAGTATTAAACTGATACAGGCACTCACCTCTCCTTGTTAATAAGGAGAAATTAATCATAGGCACTAAACAGCCTATAATTGCAAAGTACCTTGCTAAGGTAAGGGAAAACAGCTCTTGCACTTTACAAAAAGAAAAAAAAAAGCACCAAACTCTGCATGTCGAAGGGTCAGCTTTCGGTGATTTCTCCTGTCTACCTTGGTAAATCTAGGCATCCTGGGGCAATGCAGCAATTGTCTCATGTACACAGAAAACACACTCCTCCTACCACCCAACACTACAACGTGCGAGAGATGCACTTACATAGCCAAACTGGAAGCAACGCTCTCTCCACCCAAGATTGTGCTAGACAGTCAAGAGGAGAAGGTTAACACACACACTACACCTCAAGCACCACATAGCCCTTCTAAACCCACACCACCAACACCCACACACAGCAACACTAAACTCACATATGTATAAGCCCTTAACAGTAACCTGCCCAAGCAACAAGGACCTCCGAATCTGAAACGCAAACAAACACCAATCACAACCAAAGTGTCACATAGCTCACAACACCAGTATGCCACCCAACAACAGCCCCTAAGGCAAGACAACGTACCCAACACTTTAGTCATAGGTGACTCTATAGTCAGGCACATTGATGGTCCCACTCACCAGGCTGAACAAGGAGAAAATTACAGTCAGCTGCCTGTCGGGTGCCAGGATCCACCACATAACACATGCACTCAAGTCACTCCACAACAAGTACAATTATGACTCTGTCATTGTCCATGTTGGAGTGAATGACTTGAGACATACCTCCCTGGGCTACATGAAAAGAGATATGGAAGAGCTCTGTGGCCCAGGCAGGTATGTCCCTAGCCCTGAGTAGCATCCTGCCTTCGCCTAAAATGATACCACAGTAAAAGGACAAAAATGATTGACTTCAACAATTGGCTAAGCTTCTGGTATCATTCAAAGGGGATCCAGTATCTGTCTGTCTGCCTGGGATGACATGATCGACAGGCCACGATGCTTTGCCAGAGATGGTCTGCACCTGTCTCCCTTGGGATTCAGGTTACTGGCTAAGGCTCTTGCCACCCCTATAGTGCCTTTTTTAGGCAAAGTTCAAAGCACAAAACCACCACCGTAACAGGTACAAGCATGCAAAATCTGAAGGTAATGCTACTCAATGCTAGAAGTCTTAATCTCAAACAACACTCTCTCGAGGCACTCCTAAAAATGAAGAACATCGATATCTGTGCGGTAACTGAGACCTGGTTCAAGGCTCCAGAGAGCACCGTTGCAATACCAGGATACAACTCTTACTACACTTTTCAGCCACCAAACCAGGACCAAAACACTAAAGGTGGAAGAGTGTCCATATTCACAAAGGATATTCACAACACCAAGTTAGTTCCCAACAAAATGCGTCTGAAATTCTCCAGGTGCAACTAACACTAGGTATGACTCCAATCCAAATTTTAGCTTGCTACAGATCCCTTACCATGCCCCAAGATTCTCACTACACCTTTCTAAACATACTGGAAAATATTAAGATACAACCAAACACCCTAATACTGGGTGATTTCAACTACCCTGCCATTTACTGGGAAAACTACTCGTGTACCAACACCTTTGCCCAACGGTTCTTGGAATTCATAAATTCCAACACCCTGGATCAACTAATCCATAGTCCCACCAGTGGCTCCAATATCCTAGACCTGGTCATTACCAACATGGGAAATCAATGCTCCACATCTATGGTCACCCCCTTGTTGGTCAGGTCTGACCATAAGCTAATCACCCTTGACTTCCACATCCCACCCCCACCCCCCAGTAAGGAAACCTCCGTAAAAAACTTCTCCAAAGCCAACTTCATGCTACTTAAGTCAGAAGTGACAAACTTCATGACACCCATGCAGATGGGAACTGAAAGTTCGACTTCTGAATCCTACACTGAGGCACTGTACGAGCACATCCACTCGTGCATGAATTGTGCCATCCCCAATAGAACCAAGATGCTCTCCTCCAAAAAAAGGAAGCCAATCTGGTGGTCCCTTGCCATAAACAAACTTGACAACAAAAGGAAGAAACTGTTGCAGAAAAGAGGAAAATTCCAGGATGCAAAAAACTCCTTACCAGCCTCAATAAGAAGCTGAGATCCCTCATAAAATCCTCCAAAGCTAGTTACGAAAATAAAATTGCCAAAGATTCCAAAGGCAGCCACAAGGCATTCTATAGCTATGTCAAGAATCTAAATGGCATTGCTCAGATCTGCAACAAAATGGCATTAAATATACTGATCTCAAGGATATTGCCAGTATCCTGGCAGATCGATTCAGTGCAAATTTCACCCTCCTCACCCACTAAGGGGCCCATCTCAATACCGAAAGATTGCCAAATTCCGCTAACAGTGGCCACATAGGTAAAAAAAACGCATTCTCCAAAGCTAAGAATACAGCATCTATGGGGCTAGACGATATCCCAGGTTGTGTAATACATGAACTACAAAATGAACTGGCACCTCACCCAAGTGTCATGTTTAATCATAGCCTCACCTCAGGCTTCGTGCCCACTGAATGGCGCACAGCTGCAGTTGTCCCATTCCACAAGAGGGGATCCATCAGTCTGACTAGCCTGATCTGCAAGGCCATGGAAAGTATTATCATGGAACATATAAACCAAAGATATTGGCAGTCTTCAAACACTGGACCCCACGCAGTTTGGGTTTGTGAAGGGACGATCTTGTCTCCTGAACCTGATTGACCTCTTTGAATCAGTCTCCAGAGCCGTGGACACCATCCCCCACTCTGGAATCATAGATAAACTTACTAAGGTGGGCATTAATCCCTACGTCACTCGATGGGTTGCCAACTGGCTTACTGACAGAACCCACACTGTAAACGTAGCCGACTCAAAGTCCAGCTCCAGACAAGTGGAGTACCTCAGGGTTCAGTCCTGGGGCCGCTCTTGTTTGGCATCTACTTCTCTGAAGTACAGGCCAACACTAAGGGACTCTGGCTAACAAAGTTCACAGATGACTGCAAACTGAGAGCCATTATTGAATCCCCAAATGAAGTGGATATTCTACAAAAGGGCCTTACAGAAACAGATGCTTGGTGCCAGAGCCATAGACTCAAGCTCAGTGCCAAGAAATGTATAGTTATCCCCTTTGGGAAAAAACATTTACCTGTGAATTACCACATAGGTGGCAGTACACTAAACACCGAAAGTGTGATGAGACATGGGGACACAGGTGGAGAGTGGTCTCACCTTCGATAACCACATCACCACAACAGTCAGGAAATCCTTCTATGTGGCACACCTCATCAGTAAGGGTGTTTCATCCAGAAAAAAGGAGGCCATTGTCCCACTGTACTCATCCCTCATTAGACTCATTATAGAATACAATGCCCCATTTGGTATGCACCTCTCAAGACATCTGCAGCAACTGGAAAGGCCGCAGAAATACCTCACTAAAAGGATCACAGGCTAAAAACAGATGCCCTATGCTGACTGTCTAAAAAAAAAACTCCACCTATACTCTGTCGCATATTGTGTACTCGGAGGCGATCTCTGCTTAACATAGAAGGCCATGTCAAACCCAGAGCTGTTGGACATGTTACACTTAAAGAAATCCCAATCCCTCGGAGACACGCGCTCCAGGTATCTAAACCTTGTCATCACAATGAACAAACCATGCTGTAGGGATAGGTTCCTGACCCAGAGACTCCCCAGACTCTGGAATAGACTGCCCACACATGTCAAGCAGAGCGCCTCTTTGGCCCTCTTCAAAAGGAACCTTGACAATTGGATGGGAGATAGGGAATTCACCCCGGGGATCACGTCACAGGGGTCCAGGGAAGTAAATAGTGTGGGAAGAAATAGCCAAGGAATTATGGCTAGGCCTTGGTGCCAATAGCCTAGTACCAACCTATGAACTTTACACATCTCTCCCCCCTAAAGAACCAATCACAATACCAGTTAAATGCCAGGCACCCAGCATCACTGCAGAACAGGTTAAAGCTGCATTGTCCAAGGCCAAGAGTACAGCTTCCATGGGACCCAACAATATCCCTGGCTGTGTTCTACATGAACTACAAAGTGAACTGGCACCACATCTGTGTGCCCTGTTCACTCACAGCCTTACCTCAGGCTTTGTCCCTAACGAATGGTGCACTGCTACAGTCATTCCTCTCCATAAAGGGGTAGTGACTACAGACCCTGGGAATTATCGCCTCATTATCCTGACCATGATAATCATGGACCTAATTAGCAAGGATGTAGGGAATCTCCAAACTCTAGATCCCACGCAATTTGGTTTTGTGAAAGGTAGATCATGCCTGCTCAACCTGTTGACTTCTTTGAGATAGCCACCAGAGCTGTGGATGAGCGTAAGGCAGTTCATACAGCCTGCTCCGATCTGGCTAAGGCCTTTGAATTCCATTCCTCACTCAGGAATCATTGATAAACTCACCAAACTAGGCATCAACCCCTATATCACTAGGAGGGTTGCAAATTGGCTCACAGATAGAACCCACAGTGTGAAAGTACCAGACTTCAAGTCAGACTGCCGATCAGTCATGAGTGGAGTCCTACAGGTTCAGGCTTGGGTCCTCTCCTGTTTGGCATCTACTTCTCAGAAGTCCAGGCCACCACTGGGAGACAGTATTAACTCCCCAAGTGATGCAGACATCCTACAGAAAGGCCTCACTGAGACCAATGACTGGTGTCGAAACCATGCCCTTAAGCTTATTGCCAAAAAATGCATCATCATCCCCTTTGGGAAAAACTCAGTTCCCGCTAATTACCGCATCGATGGGAGCCCACTGAACACTGAAGGGCATTATAAGAGATCTGGGGACACAGGTTGACAGCAACCTCTCCTTCGACCAACATATTGCCACTGTGGTCAGAAAGTCCTATGTGGCATATCTCATTACCAAGGGTTTTGCATCTGGGAAGAAATAGGTCATCATCTCTCTCTACTCTTCCCTCATTAGACTAATCATTGAGTATAATGCCCCATTTGGCATGTACCTCACTAGACACCTGCAACAGATAGAGAGGCCACAAAAGTACCTCACGAAGAGGATCCTAGGCGTTAAACACATGTCCAGCATGGACAGACTCAAACTCCAGCTATTCTCTCTCATATCGTCTACCAAGAGGCGATCTCTGCTTGATTTGCAAAGCCATGTCTGACCCAGCCTTGTTAGAAATGCTACATTTAAAGAAATCCCAATCCCTCCACACCACACGCTTCAGAGACCTCAACTTCATTACCACAATCAACAGAACATGCTGGAGGGACAGGTTTATAACCCAGAGACTGCCCATGCTCTGGAATAGACTTCCCGTACATGTCAAGCAGAGCACCTTACTGGCCCTCTTCAAGAGAAATCTTGATGAAGTGGATGGGAAATTTCACCCCAGGGATCACTCCAGTGGCTCTACTTGATGGAGGCACTGGGATCTAACGGGCAACATGATGCCAGGGTACTTCTGTGGACAAGGCTTGTAAAGGCTCCAGGACCATTAGCCTAGTACACACCTATAAACCTGTGTGTGAATATGTAATGTAAAATATATTTAAATGCACACACACCAGCAGAGAATTTAAGTACATATACATATGCATACATAATACATATACGTGTGTGTATGTAGATATGTATATATTTATGCCCTTTCTATCTGTGTATCCATGTGTCTTTGAAGTCTGGTTTAATTCATTTCATGTCCATGAAGTAAATTTCATGGAGGACTAACTGCTGCAAAGAAATGGAAGAGGTGCTGGTCACTGATACATGGGTGGCCTTTGCACTGGCTGTATGCTGACTCTCTGACTAAATTCTGTGCACTGGCTCAGTGCATGTAATAACTTTGGGTGTCCTGTATGAATGTAGCGCAAAGGTAAATGGTTAAACTCACTGTAAGCTGCATTCTTCCTGAAGTGTCAGTACTGTTTAATGGTTTATTCTCACAGACGTTACTTGTCTGTCTGTGCATGTATAAGCCTGTGTTTTTTTTCATGCTGTAGTTTGTGTTTGATTTGTAAATTCATGGTACGCACTGCTTAAACCCACTTGGTGTTTGTACCTTTTTTTAGTCTTTTTGATGTAAACTTGTTAGTGGTTTAAATGCATCCAAGTACCTTCTTTGCATTATTCTGTAACTGTTGTGAGTGTGAATGGCACTGAGAACTCCACTTAATGTACTGTGGAGCAGTTTTACTTGGAATGTGAATGCACAGGACAGGTATTAACTACTCAGAACGGTACTCTCAATAAACATATTAATGATTAAAATTGGTAGACAGTATGACTTTGAAGTGTAAAAAAATAAAAAAGGTTGCACTTAGTGAATTCCTAACATAAGCTATCATTGGTGATGTCCTTTTATTCATATGCTGCTGTATCCATTACATGAGGGAGTTTACCTCCAGTTGACTCGTACATCCGGGCGTTTTACAAAAGATAAATTCTGCTGCAAAGGTAAGTACAATGGCCCGCATCACTCAGCGTACATCGGGTATAAAGCTGACATCAGCATGCACCTACCTCAGAACTTTTCTGCCACCTGTGTGACTGCCAGCTCCGGTCATCGCTCACTTGGAAAAGTGACCTTGTGCATGTCCGTGCTCAGATAAGTACTCATAGGGGGTTTTGTTACTTTCCTGCTATGGTGTTGTGGTTTAGTGTCAGGTAGAAAGGGCAAGTATCAGTGTGGAAGGGAAATTTCACATAGACTCACATGAGCTCTGTTTATTCTGTCTAGGCCCAGACCACGATCATACTACTTGCAAGGTCTGTAAAGTCTTTGTACCCAAGACCCTTAGGAGCTGACTTGCCGCTATTAAACTATATTTAGAGAATCAACATCTAAAATGCCTAACTAGAGACATTGACCTGACATTGGGAACTTCGGAGGAGCTGCTGACAAAAAAGGCCAAGAAGCCTCCGGCTGAAACTACGACTGCGCCCTGTCTTCTGAACGTACCTCTCAAGGCCGATGAAGGCCAGAGGACTGAGTCAGAATCCGCAGACCTTCTGCTGATGGGTACCGGGGGGGGGCATTAAGGAAGGTGCCAGTACATCTTGAAGGGAATCGCAGGCTTCTAATCTGGGCACCAGGGGGGAGCCACGGCTTATCTCCAAAGGACGTGTGGGGTTTCCCAGACTGTCATCCAAGAAGACATTTTTTCAGACTTCGTAGAGTGTCATCCGACATCTGGTCCTCCTACTCTTCATCACATCTTTGACACCTCTTTAGAGGGCTCCAAAAAGAAAAAAAGAAAAAGACTAAACGTATACCGTTCCTTCTCTAAGACCATCCCATCGGATCAAGGCCCTGACTGGCAGGCCTTTACCCAAGGCCCATTTAACGCTTTCATGGCCTTACGCCAGACATCTGCGCCTGTCCAGGCTCCTTCAGCCTCCACTCCTAGGAGTAGGCTGTTGGCTGACATTTCCTCTGAGGAGGAGGAAGCTTCAGGGGATGAGTCCCTTACATACACCTCTCAAATTGCCTCCCCTGTGGGGTATGCTTCTCCATAGGAGCAGTCAAATGGAACAGATTCCCCTGGCAAAGACATCACCTTTGGGTAGCCATTTGTCCAAATGAAGGACTTTTTTAAATGCGACTGTAGACTGGTATCTGAGATGCAAAAGAGATATTAAGATCCCTTGAAAATGGAGTCCCCTAACCTGTCTGCTGTTCCCCCTGTCCGTCCTGCATTTTTGGATGCATTCTTGGCTGCATCAAAAGCTCTAGATTCTCGACCCCCCCTGCACCAAAGCACCCTGACAGGTTTTATAAAGTCCTCGAAGATGCCAAATTTCTCTTCAATGCCCCTTCTGCAGATCCATCAGCTATTTCTGTTGCTTTAGATAAAACATTAAAACTTCTACCCGCCACTTCCTTGCTCCCCTCCGATAAGGAAAGCAGAATCGTGGAACGATTGGGCAGAAAATGTATACCTCTGCCACCTTAGCTGTGAGAGCCATAAACTGTCAAACTCATACGGCCAAATATTCCTTGGCCCTACTGACAGATGCCATTAAACAGGTGAGTTGCCTGATTCCCCCAATAAAACAAAAAATGACTAGCGTATTGAATTCCCAAAGCCAAGTTAACAGACACTCTATAAAGTGTAGTTATGACACAGTAGAGGCTTCAGCAAGGGCAGATGCATCAGGGTCAGTCATCAGGAGTTATTCCTGGCTCAGGCTACAGCCTTTGCCAGATGATATCAAAACAAAACTAATGGACACACCCTTAGATAACAAGGCTTTGTTTGGTTCTGCAGCTGTGGAGCTCTTTAAGGACCTTCAGGCAAAGAGCAAAGATCTTCAGGACCTCCGGCATATTTTTGTCCCCTGTTTCCAGAGGAACTACCCAGCCAGAACAACCTTTGTGAGGAGGCCTTCTAAACATATGTCCTCCAAAGGGGAAAAAGATTCCAGTAAACAGACCCCCTTCCAGGTCTTCTCTCTCTACACCAGCTCAGAAGCAGTCCTTTCAGGCCAAACCTGGCAGTCTTTAACTGCCAAGCCTTAAGCCCAGCTGCCCCCCCCCCTGCATCTTTCCCCTGTTCCTTCCTGCTTGGAAACAGATTACCCAGGACTCTTGGGTTCTGTCAGTCATAAAACAAGATTATTTCATGGTGTGGGAGTCCAGACCAACCTTCAAAGGTATCCGTCAGCCCCCTTGAAGACCAGATGGCTACTTTTCCTTCAGTCCTTACTATCTCAAGACACTATTCAAGAGGTACCCCAAAATTTAAGAGGAAAAGTATTTTAGTCCAGAATCATCTTGGTTCTCAGGAAAGGTAGTCTCTGGAGACCTATCTTGGATCTGTCTCATTTGAATACCTTTCTCAAGGTCCCCTCCTTTCCTATGCTGGCTGTTTCAACTCTCCTTTCTCTGATTCCCCCGCAGGCATACACAGTGTCCTTAGACATAAAGGATGCCTACCCGCACATCCCAATCCACCCACGTTTCAGGAAATTCCTTCGCTTCTTAGTGAGTTCTGCACATTTTCAGTTCTGTGCTTTGCCAGTTGGGCTCTCTACAGCCTCAGGGGTGTTCACAAAGTGTTTATCCCCAGTCATTGCCTTAGACAGAACGCAGGGGATCCAACTATTCCCTTATCTGGATGATATCCTCATCCAGGCATTGTCGCCACAGTTGGTTCAGCAGCACCTGGACTATACCATCTCCCTTCTGAGAGGCCTGGGATTTACCATAAATCTTCATTGACCCCCCCTCCAAGGACCATAAGGATTGTCAAAGGTCAAATGATGGCCTGTTTTCCTCCAGACAAGATTAAGACCCTCACCCCTTATTTCCAGGGAATTCTTCCTCTCCAAGCCCTGTCTGCCAGGGAGTTTCTAAGGCTCTTGGAATTCATGGCCTCCACCATTCCAGTGGTACCTTTAGCAAGGCTACACATGAGGAAATTTCACTGGTTCTTGAGGACAGTTTGGAAACAACACCTGCACCCTTTGGAGTTTACGGTACTCTTCTTACCCTGCCTATCCAGGGAACTAAAGTGGTGTATTACTCATATTGCAGAAAATCCAGGTCTTCTCCTGCAGCCTCCTCCCCCAAACCAGAATATGTACACGGATGCCTCAGACTCAGGCTGGGGGGCAAATCTAGGAGACTGGAGAGTGAAGGACACTTGGATCCACTCCCAACACAGGGAACACATCAACATTAAGGAAATGAGACCATTGATTTTTGCACTTCAAATCTTCAAGGCTCAAATCCTTCCAGGAGTGCTGAGTTGGTACACAACCACAACGGTGCTGTGGTATATCTACAAGCAAGGGGGGAAAAAGTCCTACATCCTGTGCAGATTGGCTTTGCAGACGTGGGAGATTGCACAACAGAGACAGGTATACCTCCTAGCCATCTGCATCCTTTCAGCCAAGAATGTGGTGGCAGATTCTCTAAGCAGGTCCATGATTCAGTCCCACGAGTGGATGTCAAACAGGCAGGGGGGCTCGTGCTATAGGACTGCAGCCCCCCCAGCTGTAGAAATAAGAAAAAAAAATCGCAAGCCTACTCTCATGGGGAAACGAGCAGAGGACAGTTGAGCCTACATGGGGAAACCAGCCGTTAGCTTGCGCGGGAGTAGGGAAATGGACCCAGGGAACTGATACTGCAGAAGAACTTGAATGGGACTGAGGATAAACACTCAACTGAAGTCCGGTACTAAGGTAGGTGTGTGTGTGTGTGTGTGTGTGTGTGTGTGTGTGTGTGTGTGTGTGTGTGTGTGTGTGTGTGTGTGTGTGTGTGTGTGTGTGTGTGTGTGTAAAATGCCCCAGTTGCTATATAGAGAACTCAGGCTACCTGGTGCTGGGCTTGAACCCTGTTCCTTGGGTGCAGGTGACAAGAACCTGAATTCCCTACCCACCACCATTTGTAAAACATTTGCAGATGTTGGAAGAAAATGGAAGACAAAGCTAAGTCTATGCAAACTGTTAAAGATTTCTTACAAGTGCAGCCACCTAGATTCAGTAGACACTGGCCTACAAAAAAATGATCCTTTCCTGTGTCAGACAGAGCTCAAAGGGGCAAATCCAAATGCCCTAAGGGTTCCAGATATCAGGCACAAGATTCATACAGGTCAAAGCAATGGGGCGCTTCTACCTCCAAATCTGGAGGAGATAAAGCGCAAACCTACAGAAAACAATCCCAATGACTTCCCTCTGCCAACAACAAGCACTTATCTTTTGGCAGCACCCATAGGGGGAAAGTTAGCAGTTTTTGCTCCAAATTGGCAGTTAATAACCCAGGACAAGTGGGTACTAAACATAGTATCACAGGGATACAGATTCCATTTCCACACTCTGCCAGTGGCAAATGGTTGGCCAGACCTGCCAAAAAATCAATGGGCAGAGGCAGAGAAACAGGTTATTACGTCCTTCATGGCTATGGGGGTCATTCAGCCAGTACCAGAACAGGAAATAGGACAAGGTTTTTACTCAAGACTGTTCTTGGTACCCAGAAAGGACGAGGCTTGGCGGCCAATACTGGATTTATCGATTTTGAACACATACCTGGACATTCCAAAATTCAAATGCTGACTTTGCAGCAGCTTCTGCCCATGCTGGGCAAGAATGCTTGGCTGGTGACATTGGACCTAAAAGAGGCATACCTGCATGTCCCAATAAGACAATCGTGCAGAAGATACCTCAGATTCAAGGCTGGCTTAATGCATTACCAATACTCTGCACTGCCCTTTGGCTTATCTACTGTGCCCAGGGTCTTTACAAAGTGCCTGGCACCAGTAACTGCATTTTGCAGACAAAGAAGTATACAAATATATCCTTACTTAGACAACTGTCTCATTCAAGCAGAGAACAAGGGCATTCTTCTTCGACACCTGGCGTTTGTGAAAAGGCTTCTAACATGCTTAGGATACACAATAAGCAAAAAGAAATCACAACTGGTACCCTCTCAAAAGATAACATTCCTGGGTGCAGGCTTGAATACAACTGCCCAGATGGCTTTCCTCACGCCAGACAAGCAAAGGCAACTGACTACTTACTTCAAACTGATGGCAACAAAAACCCAGTTATCTGCAAGACAAATTCTGCAGGCTCTGGGCTTCATGGCATCTTGCATCCTACTGATTTCATATGCAAGACTGCATATGAGGAAACTTCAGTGGTACCTGAAAAGTTTATGGAGTCAACATTCTCACAGTCTGGAAGCAATGATTCCTCTCATTCCCTGCCTACAACAGGAGTTTCTGTGGTGGGCAAAGGCATGTCACCAAAACATGGGATAGGCCTTCACTCTTCCCCCTCCTGCCAGCCAAACCTTAACAGACGCATCGGCTTATGCCTGGGGGGCCCACATGGCAGAAAGATGCATACAGAGCATATGGACCCCAAAACAAATGCATCTACATATCAACCAGAAAGAGCTGTTAGCTGTTCAAAATGCCCTAACAGCTTTCAAGGACTTGCTTCATCCAGGACAACTACTGATAAAGACGGACAACACCACAGTCATGTGGTATATAAACAAGCAAGGGGCACACACTCATACACCCCCTTTGCAGATTAGCCATGGCACTGTGGGATACAGCTTTGACCTACCAAATACATATTCAAGCTCAATTCCTGCCAGGAAAGCAAAATACACTGGCAGACGATTTAAGCAGAAACCTTATGGATCCTCACGAGTGGAAACTAAATCCACAGGTCTTCAGCATGATAACAGAGAAATGGGGGAGCACAGACATAGATCTATTTGCCTCTCCTCAAAATTATCAATTGAAAAGATTCTGCACAAGGACTTATCACAGACAAGCATGGAAAGTGGATGCCCTATCCTTCAGTTGGAAAAACCTATCAGTTTACGCCTTTCCTCTTCTCCCCAAGGTCCTCCTAAAAGTCAGACAAGAGAAACCAAAAATGATACTAATTGCCCCGGACTGGCCCCGCCAGTACTGGTACCCAATCCTAAGGAACTTGTCTCAATACCCAGCTTGGACCTTGCCTCAAAGACCTCAACTACTGTCCCAGCAAAACAATCAGATCCTGCACAATCAACTACAGACACTGAACCTGGCAGCATGGCTGATCATGTAGTTATACAAGCAACACCTCTCAGTAAAGCTGTGATGGATGTCATTTTGGAAGCCAGAAGGCCTAGTACTAGAAAATCTTATGCTGACAAATGGAAGAGATTCTGTGCTTGGAATCGAGCACAAGGAACTGATACAGCAGAACCAAATATTCCTCAGATATTACAATACTTAACTGAGATGCTTGACATAGGCCTATCTTTCTCATCAAAGTCCATGCCTGTGCCATTTTGGCTCATTACAATACAGAGCCACCAATCCTTTCTCATCCTTTACTAAAACAATATCTTAGAGGAGCCAACATTTTAAGGCCTCCTAGAAGATCACCATTACCTGCATGGGACCTCAATTATGTGCTGGAAAAGCTCACCCTGCCTCCATTTGAGCCAGCTGCTACCACTGATATAAAGTTCTTATCATGGAAAACAGCTCTGCTACTGGCAATTACTTCAGAAAGAAGAGTTTCAGAGCTATAGGCCCTCATGGCTGTAGAGCCTTTTATCATATTTTACCCAGACAGGATGTCTCTGACCACAAATCCTACTTTTATGCCTAAGGTGGTTTCCAGTGTAGCTCTTAACCAAACAATTCATCTGCCAACTTTTTATCCAAATCCGCAGAACAAGGGGGAGAGAATTCTGCATTCCTTGGCATACACAGACAGCTAAGATTCTACTTGAGCAGGACTAAAGCTCTAAGAAAAACTGAGCAATTACTAGTGTCATATGCTGCAGGATCAGACGGAAAGGCCATTTCAAAGCAGACAATTTCAAAGTGGATAAGCCACTGTATCTGTTTCTGCTACTTACACCATGGTATACCTGTTCCCAAGGGCATTAGGTCTCATTCCACCAGAGCTGCAGCTACTTCAGCAGCCTTTCTCAGAGGAGTACCAACCAAAGACATTCTAGAGGCTGCTACTTGGAGTTCTGTTCACACCTTTACAAAGCATTACCATTTGCCTTATAGCCGCACCTAATGCTGTTTAGCTCCAGCCTCCCAACCATAGCTTTGGGATTCTACCCAAATGTAATGACTGCAACAGTGAAACACGAACATAGTACAGTTGTGTACACTTACCATAAATGTAGATGTTCGAGTGTCTTCACTGTTGCAGTCCAGGTTACCCTCCTGCCATCCCCCTGTCATTCTGAAGTTTATCTTTCCTTCTCTATCTTCTACAACCTATGTGGTGTATTTGCTTGTAGATGAAGGTAAAGTTTATATTGATGCATGTATATGTGTGTGTGTGTGTGTGTATGTATATATATATATATATATATATATATATATATATATATATATATATATATATATATATATAAAATATAATATATAAAATATAATTTTGCTATCTTTTTGAGAGCACCTGACATCGGGGGCAAGAAAAACTAAAGAAAATGGCGTCGGCTGCATGTTTTATACCCCTGACGACCCGACGTCATGGAAGAGAAGACAGCAACCAACGCAGAAGCCAAGACTTTGGAATTCATGTCGACTGAGGGCAACCTGCCAGCAGATTACCCAAATGTAATGACTGCAACAGTGAATACACTCGAACATCTACATTTATGGTAAGTGTATACAACTGTACTTTGTGGTGTCCTCCCATCTTACAAAGACATGTGTTTGGAGTGTTTCTCCATGGGTCTGTACTGAAAATTGGCTTTTTTTCCCCAAGTCAGACTTTCCTGGTTAACAAATGTTAAATAAAAATGACAGGCATTTGAATTTCAGACTTCACATTCTTCAGAAAGTACATGGTAACACAAAACATTTTATTCTAGAAATTTTCTAAGTTTATAAAATGAATATTTGAAATTTGTCCCTATTTTTGGGACTGTATTCCCCCATTATTGGCTTCATCCTGTTTTTTTGTGCTAAGGTTGAGAGCTATGGTGAGAACTGAATTCACTGAATATGTTTGGAGGCTGTATTCCCCCATTACTGGCTTTGTCCAGGTGTTTTTTGCTAAGAGGTTGAGAGCTATGGTGAGACCTGAATTCACTGAATATGTTTGGGGGCTGTATTCCCCCATTATTGGCTTTGTTCAGGTGTTTTGTGCTAAGAGCTTGACAGCTATGGTGAGAACTGAATTCATGAAATGGTAGCCATTTGTTTCATTCTTCCTGTCTTTCACAAAACAGCTGATTTGGCATAGTGGTATGTTGCGCTGACCGTTTTGCACAGGTCCTGGGTTCAAGACTTGGCAGTGAAATGTATGGTGGTAACACAGCATTTTACTCTAGCAACTTTCCAACATCATACAAGCAATGTTTAAAATGTGTCCTTGGTTTTGGGGCTTTTGTCCCCCCCCCCCCCCAACAAATTTTGTTTTTTTTCCAGATTTCCTGTGCTGCAAAGTTCAGAGATATAACTGAGTGTCGAGTAGATTTTACAAGGAGCCGAGAGCTGCAAGGGGAACAAATGTTTAGTGCTGCTTATGTTGAGCCTGCTTGCATTGTTAATAGCACAACAGGTAGTGTACTTGCTTTTGATGCAGAAGGCTGTGGGTTCTACTCCCACAGTAGGTAGATGCATTGCTGATACTGTACTGTGTTGTAAAGGGGGTGGATGCTGCAGTCCATTTTGGCGAAGATACCCAGTAACTATGAACTTATCAGTTTGCCATCCATTCCCTATTGCAATTTTGCTAGCAATTTATTCCTCAAGGGCAACAGGGACTTTATTTGTAGATGGAACCATGAAATATAAAGTTGTTTGCTAGCAGCAACCTCTTCATTGTTTACAGATCTCTTTAATGTGGAATTATTTAGATGACTTTTACTTCTTCAGAGATTGTCTATATTTACTGATACTGTTGGACTGTAGAAGTTTGAGTAGACTTTTGTGATGGAAATGTTCTGAATTGGGCAGTTTTGTCATTATTGGTGCATGCATTTTGTTTCATTGTTTATGGGAAAAATGTTCAAAACAAATTTAAAATGGCCTCTAACAACTGTACTTGTATTGTACAAGGAATATAATTTAATACAATCAGGAAGGTGCATCAAAGAGCACCTGTATGTTTCATGTGGCCTATGATTTGAAAACAGCCCAAAGTTAATTATCTGCCAATGGCAAAAATGTATTTACTTTGAATGTGGGTTTCAGTGCTGTTTCAATGAATGTGAGTTTCAAGGGCAGAGAAGTTTTAATGCCAAGTCTATTTTCATTGTGAGGCTGCTTTACTTTGTTAACAGATATCTATTAGTGTTTGTGATGTAAAATGCAAAATAAAACTTTCAAATGAAATCCAAATCATCTCAGAAGTAAAGCAGCATGCACATTAGTGTTTATGGTAAATGGGGCAAAATAACCAAGGAACGGGACATTGGAATGGCTGCAGGGCGGGAGGCTCCGTTCTACCATGATTTTGTGAGCGGGGGAAGGGCCGCAAACTCAGACAACCCTGGCTGAAATATACCTCTCAACTGTCCAGATTTTTGCTTCTTATTTTTGGTTTGTTCCTCATAAAATTTGTGGTTTTCTGACAAATCATTTAAGAATGAAGTCACTAAATAATGACAGACATTGAGTTTCAGAGGTCATAACCTTCAGAAAAATGCATGCTAAAGCAAGACCTGTTATTCTATCAACTGTCTTAAGTTTATACAAGAGCAATTTTTAGTACTTTGTATGTTCCCCCAATATATTTGGCCTTGTCCAGATTTCCTGCATTAAGAGGTTGAGAGGTACGTGCAAATAAATCGCTTTATAGAATTAGGAATATCCAAACCTCTCAACTGTCACCAGTTTTGGCTCAAAATGTTGCTCTCCCCTTCGCAAAAATGGCAGTTTTGGAAGAAAACATGGAGGGTTTACAATTATAAATAACTAATGATCAGAGTTATAGATTACTTTTATTTCAGAAATGCATGTAGATTCTCTTATTTTGTTACTTGGTCAAGTTAACAGTACTAATATTAAAAAGGTGTCCCTTCTTTGACAGGTTCTCAGCTGTACTCTGTGACAATTTTATATTTTTGCATCACATTTTTTGTCTGTTTTTCATAAAATTGTGGTTTTCTGGCAAATTAGTGGCAAATCATTAAAGACTGAAGTTAGAAAATAATGGCAGACATTTGAGTTTCAGATTTCATACCCTTCAGAAAATTCTTACTAATGCAAGACATACTACTGTTCTATTATCTTTCTAAGTTTATAAGAGCAGTATTTAAAAAGTGTCCTTATTTTTGGGCCTGTGTCCCACTTCTCTGTATGGCTTTGCACAGATTTCTTGCTCAGAGGTTGAGAGGTATGAGTGTCAGAGCTATCATCGTCAGCCAGAGACATTTCAAGTTGTGACATACTTGTTGCACGCCACTCCCTCATGTAGTGACTCTGGATGTGTCCAAGTAAGGCAAGGGGCAGTTATGCAGTGTAAGTGTGCAGAGTATTCCCCTATCCAAGGTAGACACAAGTACAACAGTGTCTTTTCATCTGACCTTGATTTTGCAGAATGTTCTGTTTTTTTGTCATATTTTTATACTGTTGATTTATGCTTCTTATTATTCAGAAAATGCATGCTGTTGCAGTGCCCTGTTGCTCTGTGTTTAAGTAGTAATGCTTTAATGACCATCAGGTAAGCTTGTCGGAGATTGTAAGATGCAAGTAAGCTTTAATAAGCACACTGTTTAATTACCAACATTGAAAGCCTTTTTGTTGTTGCCATGCAGAGAATATATACATAACTAGATAACGTATAAGCCTTAGGTATTGAAATGCATATGACAGTATTTGTAATAAAGGACAGGATTACAGTATTTTCAGAAGCTCATTCCATTTGTTGGAGACTTGCAGTCATCTTTGCAGGTTTTGCCCGTAAACTAAACTGCCACTGTATCATGTGTGGTCCATAACTTGTGCAGTAATCCATTAAGCAATTTATCTTGAGCGTGTTTCTTATTTGCTGTTCATGTTTTACTTTGATCATGTTTTCCCCATGAAACAAGTAGATAGTTGTCAGGCAGCAGGTCTTTTTTGGATAGGAAACATTTTTACAAGTGAGGGTATCACAGAGATTGCTACTTTCAGCATGTTACTTGGTAATTTTATAAAGCTGAATATAAATTATAATTAGAACTGCAGTACAAAGAGAAATGGTTTGAGTTGAGTGCTGCTTGTTTTTTTTTATACTTTATTTTGACTTGGATATGATTTAAAAAGTAATTTATTTTTTTATGTCTCACAACCTTTCCATTTCCATCTAGATATTAAGTAAGTTGTCATGTAGCCAATGCATTGAAATATTTTTTCTTCTATACTTCATTTTGTCTTGATTTGACTCTGGTAATGACAGTTTGGAACCCAGGGCAGTGTATTTAAACTTCCAGTTGTGGTTTTGAGCATAGCTCTACCCCTTTCTAGTTGGCCACACTCCTTCCCATTGGCACCAACCATTCAGCTGTCTCCTGCAGCCCCCCTTTAATCTGAAGTCACCAGCCGCCACTGCCAGGGATGTGTTCCTGGACCTGGTCCATTGATTGGGTATACCTCAATTAGATTTGTTTGCCTCCCCCTTGAACAGACAACTCACAACTTACTGGGACATGGAAGGTGGATGCTCTTTCCTTCCCATGGAAGGGGTTTTTTGCTCATGCATCCCCCTCCCTTCCCTCTTGTACAAAAAGTTCTACTGAAAATTCAGAGAGAACAACCTGAAATCTTGGCTGTCACCCCCTTTTGGCCAAGGCAGCACTGGTTTCCCCCTTCTACATCATCTAGCCAAAGGCAGTCACCACAAGTACCCACTCAGGATAGACATACTCACACAGGAGAAGGGAACTCTACACCCCCAGATATCCACCCTGAATCTTACGCTGTGTGTGATAGGGCATTGATTCCCTTTAGACACCTTTATAGTGAGGACATGTTTCAGGTTCTGCAGGCAGCCAGAAAATCAGATCTGTCCAAGTGGAAAAGATTTTCAAGAACATATATGGGGCATTAAGAATGGTAATTTTGAGAACCCTTTAGCTGTACATTTCGGAAAGCACTATTCTGTGAGTCCCTTTATTATTAAAGGGCTGTGTTTTAGAACAATTCCGTAGTGGTTTAGATGGTACTTTATGTATTAAGGAAAAGTTGTTACATAAGCTGTTTTTATACTTAAGTATAATACTTTGTCCCCTCAGGGACTGAATACTGATTTTAATTGGAAATATCTTGTTGATTAATTGTTTGATATATGCTAATTGTTCTGTGTATATAAGGAATGTTGTTTTTTGTCTTTATTTACTCCTTGAAGGATTTTGGCTGAGGTGAGTCTATTGTTTTTCCTGTGGGTTTTCTGTGGCTTGTCGATGTTCATCGTGTTTCACTGCTGCAGTCATTACACTTGGGTTATCCTGCCGTCAGGTGGTCCCGCAGTCGGCCAGAGTTCCAAAGTCTTGGTACGACGTCAGTTGCTGTCGCTTCCTCCCTGACATCAGTGCGCCAGGGGTATATAAGATGCAGCCGACGCCATTTTCTTCAGTCTTTCTTGCTGTGCGGTGCCTGAAGCAAAAGCAGTTCGCAAGTGCCGGTCGGCCAACTCCTGAGATTTCAAATTCGAATTTCAGAACCGAAGTCTTCAATAAAGCTAAGCACCCCATTGGGGAAACTTTTTCTTGCCTCAGACCGATGTTAGTAAAAGTTAATAATTGTATTTCTTGTGGGAAGCAAATACCGCATAAGGATTTTCATTCTTACTGTATTCCATGCCTAGGCCCAGACCACGACGTCACTAGTTGTCGGTTTTGTGCTAGATTTAACAAACGCACTATTAAACGTCTGTTTGATTTTGCTCGCCATTACTTTGGCCAAAGATTTAATTATACCATGCCATCAGAACAACCGACCGGAATGCACAAAAAACGCAGAGACAAGGATAAAGACAGGTATCCAAGGCCCAAACTGACGATGAAGCCTCTTCTAGGCCAGTCGCCGGTTCGCTGGTTCTCAGTGAGGCACTTTCACAGCCCCTGACACTCGCTACCTCAGAGCCACAGGCCGCCTCCGACTCCCACGTGGAGATGTCTTGGCCTCTGGATTCTCAAGGTGTTGGGCCTACGGAGACTAACCCTTCAGATGGGTCCGGAGCCGCTGAGCAGGCGTCAGCTTCTGAGGGTGTTTTCAGACCTTCACAGCTTACCATAAAAACTACAGCCAAGTCTAAAACTCCATTAAAGACAAAGAAGCAAGTACAGCATTCACCTGGACAGGCCTCCATGCCTAAAAAACAGATGCTCAAAACGGCTGAGGACTTAATTATTCTGATCAGGGGTACCCATCCCCCTCCTGATAAGAGGCCTAGGCAGGATACAGACTATGATTCCTCTGACCAGGTTTCCATATATTCTGATACCTCTTCAGACCAGGGATACTCTTTACCCCCCCCCCCATGAGGACTCTGATGCTGGAGAGTCAATTCCTTCAGACTCTCCTCCTGAGGATTATTCTTTTGGGGAAACTTTACATACCATGAAGGAGCATTTCCATTAGGAGGGCCAGGATTACTCAGAATCCAAGAAAAGGCTCAGAGACTTTCTTTTATTGCCTCAGCACAGGCCCCTTGCTATTCCGCCAGTGTTAGATATTGTGGATGAAGTGTTCTCTGAATCCAGTTTAATCCTGATTCTTTGCCCCCTGCTCCAGTTAAGCCAGACAGGTACTACAGAGTCTCTAACTCTCAAAAATGTATTTATAAAAACCCTGTTGCTGACCCAGAAACTGTTTCCCAGGGTCCCAAAGGCTTCCACGGCTAAAAATCCAGTTCCCTCTGATAGGGATTCTAGAGCATTAGACAGATGGGGGAAGACAGTTTACACTTCTGCAACTTTAGCAGTGAGAGCTTTAAATTGCCAGTTTCACATGCTTAAAATACCAACAATATTTAATGTCTCAGTTAAAACAGAAAATGATTACAAGTTCAGAACATCTTGACTATAAGGAAATGCAGATTTTATTGCATGCAGCTGAACAAGTGGGAAAACATACTCTGCAATGTGGTTTTGATTCATTAGAGGCTTCTTGTAGAGCAGCGGTTACAGGATCTGTGATTTGAAGGCATGCTTGGTTAAAAGAACAAAGTTTAGCAGATCATGTTAAGGCAAAATTATTGGATGCTCCTCTACAGCAAGATATTTTATTTGGTGTTAAGGCAGAAGAGGTATTAAAGAAAATGGAGGATAAGGCAAAATCTATGCAAACAGTGAAGGATTTATTGCAGGTACAGCCACCTCGATTTAGCAGAAATTGGCCTTCAAAGAATTGGTCCTTCCCAGTGTCAGACAGACCACAAAGAGGCAGATACAGACGTCCAAGAGGCAGATCTCAGCCCCAAGGCTCTTACAGACCACGACAGTGGGGTGCTTCAACCCCAAAAGGAGGTGAAGACAAGTCACAACCTTACAGGAAACAGTCCCAATGACTTCCCCCTTCGAATGCCAAGCACTTGCCTTTTGGCAGATTCCTTAGGGGGAAAACTAACACTTTTTTCTCAAAATTGGCAAACAATCACCCAAGACAAATGGATTCTGAATATTGTGTCTCAAGGTTGCAGGTTCCACTTTCACATTCTACCAAGGCTAAAAGGAATGCCAGACCTGCCACAAAATCAATGGGCAGAGGCACAAAAGCAAATTACAGCCCTCATGGACATGAGAGCTATTCAAAAAGTGCCACAGCAGGAACAAGGACAAGGATTTTACTCAAGACTTTTCCTGGTCCCCAGAAAGGACAAAGCCTGGAGACCCATACTAGACTTTTCTACTCTAAATACTTACCTGGATGTTCCAAAATTCAAAATGTTGACACTACAGCAGCTTCTTCCCATGCTGGGCAAGAAGGCTTGGCTTGTTACTTTGGACCTCAAAGAGGCATACCTGCATCTCCCTATCAGACAAAATTGCAGAAGATACCTCAGATTCATAGCTGGTTCAATGCACTACCAATTCTCTGCACTGCCCTTTGGCTTATCTACTGCGCTCAGGGTCTTCACAAAGTGCCTGGCACCAGTAATTGCATTTTGAAGACAAAAAGGAATTCAAATATATCCATACCTGGACGACTGCCTTATTCAAGCAGAGAGCAAGGACATTCTTCTAAAGCATCTGGCGTTTGTAAAAAGGTTGCTAATTTGCCTAGGGTACACAGTAAACTAAAAGAAGTCAAAACTAGTGCCCTCACAAGAGATAATATTCCTGAGTGCCAGCTTGAATACAATGGCCCAGATGGCTTATCTCACGCCAGACAAACAAGGACAACTGACTCAGTATTTTCAATTGATAGCAACAAAGTCCCAACTCCCTGCATGAAAAAGTTCTGCAGGCCTTGGGATTCATGGCATCCTGCATAATACTAATTCCATATGCCAGACTGCATATGAGGAAATTACAATGGTGCCTAAAAAGTGTTTGGACTCAACACCGTCACAGTTTGGAAACAGTAATACCACTAATTCCCTGCTTACAACAGGAGTTTCGATGGTGGGCACAGGCATGTCACCCCAACAAGGGTCAGCCTTTCACTCTCCCCATAGCCAGGCAGACTTTATGAACAGATGCTTCGGATTACGCCTGGGGAGCACACATAGCAGGAAAATGTATTCAGGGCAAGTGGACCACAGACCAAATGCATCTTCACATCAATCAAAAAGAGATGTTGGCTGTACAAAATGCCCTAACAGCTTTCAAGGACCTTCTGCATCCAGGACAATTACTGTTAAAGACAGACAACACCACAGTAATGTGGTACATAAACAAGCAAGGGGGCACTCATTCTTACCCCCTATGCAGACAAGCCATGACCTTGTGGAACACAGCTCTAACTTATCAAGTTCATCAGCAAGCACAATTCCTGCCAGGAAAGAAAAAATACTCTGGCAGACGACTTAAGCAGAAACATCATGGATCCGCATGAGTGGAAATTAAATCCACAAGTCTTCAGCATGATAACGCAAAAATGGGGGTTCCCAGACATGGATCTTTTTGCCTCCCCACTGAATTGCCAACTACAAAAATTCTGCACAAGGACTTATCACACACAGGCATGGAAAGTGGATGCTCTCTCGTTCAGCTGGAGAAGCCTATAAGTTTATGCCTTCCCACCATTGCCTCTCCTTTCAAAGGTACTCCTAAAAGCCAGACAAGAAAAATCACAGATGATCTTGATTGCTCCAGACTGGCCACGCCAGCACTGGTACCCAATCTTAAAGAACTTGGCTCAAGGCCCACCATGGATTTTACCTCAAATTCCACACCTTCTGACTCAAAAAAAAAAAAAAAAAAAAAATCAGATCCTGCACAGTCAGCTCAAAACCTTAAACCTGGCTGCATGGCAGATTCATTAGTCAAGCACATAACACCTCTCTCTAAAGCTGTTATGGATGCCATTTTGGAGGCCAGGAGGCTTAGCACCAGGAAATCTTATTCAGAAAAGTGGAAGAGATTCTGTGCCTGGAACCAGGCTCAAAGCCTTGACCCTCTTGTCCCAAACATTCCTCAGATATTACATTACTTAACTGAGATGCTGGACAAAGAACTATCCTTCTCATCCATTAAGATCCACGCCTCTGCCATCTCGGCTCATTACAACACAGATCCTCCTATTTTCTCTCATCCATTGCTAAAGCAGTACCTCAGAGGGGCTAAAAACATAAGACTGCCCCGGAGAGCACCAACACCTACTTGGGACCTCAATTTTGTCTTGGAAAAACTTACTTTACCTCCTTTTGAGCCAGCCAATTCAGCAGAATTAAAATGTGTATCATGGAAAACTGCTCTACTTCTGGCAGTAACCTCAGCACGAAGAGTCTCAGAGTTACAGGCACTAATGGCAGTGGAGCCTTTCATCATTTTTCACCAAGACAGGGTTTCTTTAAGAACAAACCCTTCTTTTATGCCTAAGGTAGTATCCAGTGTGTCTCTTAACCAAACTATTCACTTGCCAGCTTTTTATCCAAATCTCCAGAATAAAGGGGAGAGTCATTTGCATTCCTTGGACATACACAGATAATTACGTTTCTACTTGGACAAAACAAAAGCTTTCAGAAAAACTGAGCAATTGCTTGTAGCATATGCTGCAGGATCACAGGGAAAGGCCATTTCAAAGCAGACCATTTCAAAGTGGATAGGACACTGTATCCGTTTCTGCTACACACAGCATGGGAAACCTGTACTTAGTAACATTAGACTACATTCCACCAGGGCAACTGCCACATGTCCTTCAAGGATGCATCTGCAGTCATAACAAATGGGTTGTCCTGTCGTCAGGCAGCCCTTCGGTCGGCCGGATTCCAAAGTCTGGGTCCGGCTTCGGCTGATGTCGCACTTCACCCGACGTCATCTCTGCTGGTCTTCGGGTATAAAGGCATCAGCCGACGCCATTTTCCTCAGTCTTTCTTGCCGCGTGGCGCCCGAAGCAGAAGCTGTTCGCAAGTGCCGGTCGGTCAGATCCAGAGATTACTACTACCGAATACTACTTCGAAGACTTCTAAAAAGCTAAGTACCCCGTTGGGGACTCTTTCTTGCCTCAGCCGATGTCAGAAAAAGTAAATAACTGTTTAACTTGTGGGAAACAAATACCTCATAAAGATTTCCACTCTTACTGCCTACCTTGTTTAGGCCCAGACCACGCGTAGCAGCCTGTTTAGCCTGTGCTTCCTTCAACCGATTTAACGCTTAGGCGTCGGTCGGAGTTTGCTGAACAGTTTTTCGGCTCAGATTTTGCGTACATTATGCCGCCGGATCCTCCGACTACCCAAATTGTTAAAAACGCAAAGAAAAAGACCGACACTCGCGGTCCGCGGTTTCGGCGAAACCACGGTTAAGCAAGCATGAGTGTCTTGGTTTCGTCGAAACCAGAAACGGGTCAATCTTCAGCCGAATCCTTGACTACTACTGAGGCTCCTGCTACCTTAGTTGAATCGGCCTCTGAAGTTTTGCCTACTACTGTGGTTCCTAGTGAATTATCAGACACCATCCCTTTGGATGTCTCTACCCCAGCACGTGGTGCTGCTAGGCCTCCTGCAGCCATGTCTATAAAGGCCTTTGCCAGGGCTAAAGCAGCCAAAACTGTTAAATCAGTGCCTGTTAAGACCACGTCACATGGGCCCACTTCTAGTTCACAAATGCTTACTCTGGCAGAGGATTTAATCTCCTTAATTAGGGATCCCAATCTCACCCAGACAGGGCCTCTCAGCCTCCAGAAAAGAGACCTAGAGCAGAGCCCCGAGCCAGTGTCCTCTGATGATTCTTTGGATGACTCAGACATTACAGATCAGCCAGAGGCTCCTTTTTCTACTTATGAAGATTCCGATGCTGAAGAATCCATTCCATCTGCCTCTCCACCAGAGGAATTTTCCTTTGGGGAAACCTTACATGCCATGAGAGAACAATTCCAATGGCAGGGACAAGATTTCTCAGATTCAAGAAAAAGGCTTAGGACCTTTCTGCACTTACCACAACATAGGCCCTTAGCTATACCTCCAGTTCTGCCTGTTGTGGATGATGCATTTAATGATGTTTGCACTGCTCCTGATACTTTACCTCCAGCCCCTGCCAAACCAGATAGATTTTACAGGGTGCCAGACACTCATCACCACCTATACAAGGCCCCACTTGCAGATCCTGAGACTATATCCCAGGGGCCTAAGGCAGTAGCTTCGACCTCAGCAAAAAACCCTCTCCCTTCTGAAAGGGAATCCAGGTCCTTAGAGAGATGGGGAAAAAAGTTTACACCTCTGCTACTCTCTCAGCTAGAGCTTTAAACTGTCAGTTTCACATGATCCAATACCAAGAGTTTATGCTTGATCAGTTAACTAAGAAGCTGTCCTCTGATGACTCCTTAGATAAGAAATATGTTTTAGAAATGGTGAATAACATTCAGCAGGTTAGTAACCATTCTTTAAAATGTGGCTATGATGCACTGGAGGCTTCATTTAGATCAGCCATGACTGGCACAGTGATAAGAAGGCATGCATGGTTGAAGGAACAGGTTTTGCCGGATCATGTTAAAGCAAAGCTGTTAGATGCTCCTATGGATAAGGCCAGTCTATTTGGTACACCTGCTCAGCAAGTAATGAAGAAAATGGAAGAGAAGGCAAAATCTGTACAAACAGTTAAGGATTTCTTACAGGTTCAGCCCCAAGGTTTAGCAGGAACTGGCCTGCCAAAAATTGGTCCTTTCCAGACTCCTCAAAATCCCAAAGAGGCAGGAATAGACGCTCTAGAGGCAGAAATCAATCCAGAGGAGGTGCCTATAGAGGACGCCAGTGGCAAGGCAATAACCAGAGAGGCACAGACACAACCACTGCCACTGCAACAGGACAATCACAGTGACTTGACTCTGACACCGCCTACCAGGGAGCAAATAGCAGCACCTTTAGGTGGAAAGTTAGCCTTATTTTCGAAAAATTGGCACTATATCACAAAAGACAAGTGGATTTTGCAAACCATAGACCAAGGCTACAGGTTCCACTTCCACACCTTACCAGTAAAAGAGGAATGCCAAACCTACCTCCAAATCAAAAACAGAAGCTCTAAAGCAGATAGCTCAATTAACAAAGATGAGAGCTGTGGAAAGAGTACCAATAACACAACAGGGCAAAGGATTCTACTCCAGACTCTTCCTAGTACCAAGAAAAGAGAAAAGTTGGAGACCTATTCTCGACCTGTCCGTCTTAAACACATACATCATTGTACCAAAATTCAAAATGCTGACCCTACAGCAACTTCTTCCCATGCTGGGCAAGGAGTGTTGGCTGGTAACTCTAGATCTCAAGGAGGCATACCTGCACGTCCCCATACGACCAAATTGCAGAAGATACCTCAGATTTCTTGCAGGATCAGAGCAATGTCCTTCATGGATGCATCTGCAGTCATAACAAATGGGTTGTCCTGTCGTCAGGCAGCCCTTCGGTCGGCCGGATTCCAAAGTCTGGGTCCGGCCGCTGATGTCGCACTTCACCCGACGTCATCTCTGCTGGTCTTCGGGTATAAAGGCATCAGCCGACGCCATTTTCCTCAGTCTTTCTTGCCGCGTGGTGCCCGAAGCAGAAGCTGTTCGCAAGTGCCGGTCGGTCAGATCCAGAGATTACTACTACCGAATACTACTTCGAAGACTTCTAAAAGGCTAAGTACCCCGTTGGGGACTCTTTCTTGCCTCAGCCGATGTCAGAAAAAGTCAATAACTGTTTAACTTGTGGGAAACAAATACCTCATAAAGATTTCCACTCTTACTGTCTGCCTTGCTTAGGCCCAGACCACGACGTAGCAGCCTGTTCGGCCTGTGCTTCCTTCAACCGACGAACGCTTAGGCGTCGGTCGGAGTTTGCTGAACAATTTTTCGGCTCAGATTTTGCGTACATTATGCCGTCGGATCCTCCGACTACCCAAATTGTTAAAAAACGCAAAGAAAAAGACCGACACTCGCGGTCCGCGGTTTCGGCCGAAACCACTGTTAAGCAAGCTGCGAGTGTCTCTGTTTCGGCCGAAACCGAGAAAACTGGTCAATCTTCAGCCGAATCCATGACTACTACTGAGGCTCCTGCTACCTTACTTGAATCGGTCTCAGAAATTTTGCCTACAACTGTGGTTCCTAGTGATTTATCAGACACCATCCCTTTGGATGTCTCTTCCCCAGCACGTGGTGCTGCTAGGCCTCCTGCAGCCATGTCTATTAAGGCCTTTGCCAGGGCTAAAGCAGCCAAATCTGCTAAATCAGTGCCTGTTAAGCCCTCCTCACACAGGCCCACTTCTAGTTCCCAAATGCTTACTCTGGCAGAAGATTTAATATTCTTAATTAGGGGATCCCAATCTCACCCAGACAGGGCCTCTCAGCCCCCAGAAAAGAGACCTAGAGCAGAGCCCCCCGAGCCAGTGTCCACTGATGATTCTGCGGATGACTCAGACATTACAGACCAGCCAGAGGCTCCTTTTTCTACTTATGAAGATTCCGATGCTGAAGAATCCATTCCAGCTGCCTCTCCACCAGAGGAATTTTCCTTTGGGGAAACCTTACATGCCATGAGAGAACAATTCCAATGGCAGGGACAAGATTTCTCAGATTCAAGAAAAAGGCTTAGGACTTTTCTGCACTTACCACAACATAGGCCCTTAGCTATACCTCCTGTACTGCCTGTTGTGGATGATGCATTTAATGATGTTTGCACTGCTCCTGATTCTTTACCTCCAGCCCCTGCCAAACCAGATAGATTTTACAGGGTGCCAGACACTCATCACCACCTATACAAGGCTCCACTTGCAGACCCCGAAACTATATCCCAGGGGCCTAAGGCAGTAGCCTCGACCACAGCAAAAAACCCTTCTCCTTCTGAAAGGGAATCCAGGTCCTTAGAGAGATGGGGAAAAAAAGTTTACACCTCTGCTACTCTCTCAGCTAGAGCTTTAAACTGTCAGTTTCATATGATCCAATACCAAGAGTTTATGCTTGATCAGTTAACTAAAAAACTGTCCTCTGATGAATCCTTAGATAAGAAATATGTATTAGAAATGGTGAATAACATCCAACAGGTTAGTAACCATTCCTTAAAATGTGGCTATGATGCACTGGAGGCTTCATTTAGATCAGCCATGACTGGCACAGTGATAAGAAGGCATGCATGGTTGAAAGAACAGGTCTTACGGATCATGTTAAAGCAAAGCTATTAGATGCTCCTATGGATAAGGCCAGTCTATTTGGTACACCTGCCCAGCAAGTAATGAAGATAATGGAAGAAAAGGCAAAATCTGTACAAACAGTTAAAGATTTCTTACAGGTTCAGCCCCCAAGGTTTAGCAGGAACTGGCCTGCCAAAAATTGGTCCTTTCCTGACTCCACAAGATCCCAAAGGGGCAGGAATAGACGCTCTAGAGGCAGAAATCAATCCAGAGGAGGTGCCTACAGAGGACGACAGTGGCAAGGCAATAACCGAGGCACAGACACAACCACTACCACTGCAACAGGACAATCACAGTGACTTGGCTCTGACACCGCCTACCAGGGAGCAAATAGCAGCACCTTTAGGCGGAAAGTTAGCCTTATTTTCGAAAAATTGGCACTATAACACAAAAGACAAGTGGATTTTGCAAACCATAGACCAAGGCTACCGGTTCCACTTCCACACCTTACCAGTAAAAAGAGGAATGCCAAACCTACCTCCAAATCAAAAAGTAGAAGCTCTACAGCAGATAGCGGAATTATCAAAGATGAGAGCTGTGGAAAGAGTACCAATAACAGAACAGGGCAAAGGATTCTACTCCAGACTCTTCCTAGTACCAAGAAAAGAGAAAAGTTGGAGACCTATTCTCGACCTCTCCGTCTTAAACACATACATCATTGTCCCAAAATTCAAAATGCTGACCCTACAGCAACTCCTTCCCATGCTGGGCAAGGAGTGTTGGCTGGTAACTCTAGATCTCAAGGAGGCATACCTGCATGTCCCCATTCGACCAAACTGCAGAAGATACCTCAGATTTCTTGCAGGATCAGAGCATTATCAATTCTCAGCATTGCCCTTTGGCTTATCTACTGCGCCCAGAGTATTCACAAAATGCCTGGCATCAGTAATCGCTCACTGCAGACTACAGGGAATCCAAATTTATCCATACCTGGACGACTGCCTGTTACAAGCGGACAACAAAAGCAAGCTGACAACAGATTTACAAAGGGTCATTTACTTGCTACAAGACCTGGGATACACAGTCAATTTACAAAAGTCAAGGCTGATACCATCCCAAACAAGAACATTCTTGGGTGCGGAATTGGACACAGTAAAACAAATGGCATTCCTAACTACAGAAAAACAAAAAGAACTCCCTCTTTACTTCTTGGCATTAATAAAGCAGAACAAACTAACAGCAAGAAAAGTTCTGCAGGCCTTGGGCTTCATGGCATCATGCATAATCTTGGTCCCACATGCCAGACTGCATATGAGAAAGCTACAGTGGTACCTAAAGAATTTATGGTCTCAGCACAGGCACAGCTTAGAAACAGAAATCCCACTAATCCCATGCCTAAAACAGGAGTTCCTATGGTGGGCTCAAGCATGCCAGTCAAACCCAGGCTTACCCTTCCACAACTTTCGAGCAAGCCAAACCATCACAACGGACGCCTCAGACCTAGGATGGGGGGCGCACATGCTGGACAAATGCATACAAGGATTGTGGACTCAAGACAAGCTGCACCTGCACATAAACCAAAAAGAAAAGCTGGCAGTAAAACTGGCAATCCAAACATTCAGACCATTCCTCAAAGAAGGCCATTTGATGATAAGGACAGACAACACCACAGTCATGTGGTACATCAACAAACAGGGAGGCACTCATTCATACCCCCTATGCAGAATGACTTTGGACCTTTGGAATCTGGCTCTCAGCTACAACATCCAGTTACAGGCAATATTTGTGCCGGGAAAAAAGAACACCCTAGCAGACATGTTAAGCAGAACCACCTCGGATGCTCACGAATGGATGCTACACCCGGACATATTCAAGGCCATCACAAAGAAATGGGGAATGCCACAAATAGATCTATTCGCTTCCCCACTCAGTCACCAGCTCAAAAAATTCTGCACAAGGACATTCCACCCATTTGCATGGAAGGTGGACTCTCTATCCTTCAGCTGGACAGGCCTGACAGCATATGCATTTCCACCTCTTCCCTTGATACACAAGGTACTACTGAAAATCAAAGAGGAACGTCCAAGGATAATCCTGATAGCTCCGAATTGGCCAAGACAACACTGATACCCACTGCTGAGGAGCATGTCTCGGGAAAGAATGTGGTCAATACCCCTGATGCCTTTGATGTTAACTCAGAACAACTACAACATCATGCATCCAAACCTAAAAACCTTGCAACTGAGTGCCTGGAACATCACATAGCAGCAACTAACCCAGACCTTTCACAAAGGGTTAAAGACATTATCCTTGCCCACAGACCTTCAACAAGAAGGAACTATGCAGGAAAATGGAAAAGGTTTGTCATTTGGAGTACTGAAAGAGGAAAAGATGTGTCGAACATAGATATTGCTAACATTCTGGAGTACTTGGCAGAGCTTCTACATACAGGCCTGTCCTACTCCTCCATCAAGATACATGCATCAGCTATTTCAGCAGAATACAGCTTCGATCCACCTGTCTTTTCGCATCCTCTACTCAGGCAGTTCCTCAGAGGGATCAAGAATGTAAAACCTCCTAGGAAACCACCATTACCAGCATGGGACTTGAACTTTGTGCTAGAAAAGTTGACACTCCCTCCGTTTGAACCAGCAGCAACAGCAGATCTGCAACACCTGTCATGGAAAACTGCTTTCCTTCTGGCAATTACCTCAGCAAGGAGGGTTTCGGAACTACAGGCCTTAATGGCAGTGCAACCCTTCCTAATCTTCCATCAAGATAGGGTGTCCATGAGAACTAATCCTACATTTATGCCTAAGGTGGTATCCAGAGTGTCTTTAAACCAGGCAATCCACCTACCTACCTTCTTTCCCAATCCACAAAACAGGGAGAAAGACTACTGCATACCTTGGATGTACATAGACAGTTACGCTACTACCTGGACAGAACCAAAAGTAACAGAAAAACAGACCAGCTTTTAGTAGCCTATGCAACAGGAAGGGAAGGAAAAGCAATTTCCAAACAGACAATCTCCAAATGGATAGGAAATTGCATAAGATTCTGTTACTCCTACCATGGAAAACCAATTCCACAGAACATAAGACCTCACTCTACAAGGGCTACAGCCACTACCACAGCTTTCTTACGAGGAGTGGCAACCAAGGACATTATTGAGGTGGCTACTTGGACCTCCGTGCATACATTTGCCAAGCATTATAATTTACCTCTATACTCTAGATCCCGAGCAGGGTTTGCCACTGCTGTACTTCAAGGGATCCTAACTACACCATAATTTTTCTTCCTCCACCCCTAGTTTGGCTATGGTATTCTACCCATTTGTTATGACTGCAGATGCATCCATGAAGGACATAGTACAGTTTTGTACCTACCATAAATGTAGATGTCCGAACTGGATAGCATCTGCAGTCAGGATTACCCACCCTCCTTCCCCTCTGTGGTACTCCTAGGGTATTTACCCTCCTAATAGCTAGCTGGGGGGGGAGTCTCTTATGGTGTATTTGTTTGTATATATGTACATACATGCTTATTTTTTGTGTTTGCCTTCTACTTTTTTGGAAACATTGGCATTTCTCCAAAATTTAGCCTTCCAAGAGGGCAACTGGCATCTGGGGCAAGAAACACTGAGGAAAATGGCGTCGGCTGATGCCTTTATACCCGAAGACCAGCAAATATGACGTCGGGTGAAGTGCGACATCAGCCGAAGCCGGACCCAGACTTTGGAATCCGGCCGACCGAAGGGCTGCCTGACGACAGGACAACCCATTTGTTATGACTGCAGATGCTATCCAGTTCGGACATCTACATTTATGGTATGTACAAAACTGTACTTTATCAATTCTCAGCATTGCCCTTTGGCTTATCTACTGCGCCCAGAGTATTCACAAAATGCCTGGCATCAGTAATCGCTCATTGCAGGCTACAGGGAATCCAAATTTATCCATACCTGGACGACTGCCTGTTACAAGCGGACAACAAAAGCAAGCTGACAACAGATTTACAGAGAGTCATTTGCTTACTACAAGCCCTGGGATACACAGTCAATTTAAAAAAGTCAAGACTGATACCATCCCAGACAAGAACATTCTTGGGTGTGGAATTGGACACAGTAAAACAAATGGCATTCCTAACTGCAGAAAAACAAGCACAACTCCCTCTTTACTTCTTGGCATTAACAAAGCAGCACAAACTAACAGCAAGAAAAGTACTGCAGGCCTTGGGCTTCATGGCATCATGCATAATCCTGGTCCCCATGCCAGACTGCATATGAGAAAACTACAGTGGTACCTAAAGAATTTATGGTCTCAACACAGGCACAGCTTAGAAACCGAAATCCCACTAATCCCATGCCTGAAACAAGAGTTCCTATGGTGGGCTCAATCATGCCAGTCAAACCCAGGCTTGCCCTTCCACAACTTTCAAGCAAACCAAACCATCACAACGGACGCCTCAGACCTAGGCTGGGGCGCACATGTTGGACAAGTGCATACAAGGATTGTGGACTCCAGACCAGCTGCACCTGCACATAAACCAAAAAGAAATGCTGGCAGTAAAACTAGCAATCCAGAAATTTAAACCATTCCTCAAAGAAGGCCATTTAATGATAAGGACAGACAACACCACAGTCATGTGGTACATCAACAAACAGGGAGGCACTCATTCATACCCTCTATGCAGAATGACTCTGGACCTTTGGAATATGGCTCTGAGCTACAACATCCAGTTACAGGCAATATTTGTGCCGGGAAAAGAAAACACCCTAGCAGACATGTTAAGCAGAACCACCTCGGATGCTCACGAATGGATGCTACACCCGGACATCTTCAAGGCCATCACAAAGAAATGGGGAATGCCACAAATAGACCTATTCGCATCCCCACTCAATCACCAGCTCAAAAATTCTGCACAAGGACATGCCACCCACTAGCATGGAAGGTGGACTCTCTATCCTTCAGTTGGAAAGGCCTGACAGCATATGCATTTCCACCTCTTCCTTTGATGCACAAGGTACTACTGAAAATCAAAGAGGAACGTCCAAGGATAATTCTGATAGCTCGAATTGGCCAAGACAACACTGGTATCCTTTGCTGAGGAGCATGTCTCAGGGAGAATGTGGCCAATACCCCTGATGCCTTTGATGTTAACTCAGAACAACTACAACATCATGCACCCAAACCTAAAAACCTTGCAACTGACTGCCTGGAACATCACATAACGGCAACTAACCCAGACTTATCCCAAAGGGTTAAAGACATTATCCTTGAAGCCCGCAGACCTTCAACAAGAAGGAACTATGCAGGAAAATGGAAAAGGTTTGTCATTTGGAGTACTGAAAGAGGAAAAGATGTCTCGAACATTGATATTGCTAACATCCTGGAGTACTTGGCAGAGCTTCTACATACGGGCCTGTCCTATTCCTCCATCAAGATACATGCATCAGCTATTTCCGCAGAATACAGCTTCGATCCACCTGTCTTTTCGCATCCTCTACTCAGGCAATTCCTCAGAGGGATCAGGAATGTAAAACCTCCTAGGAAACCACCATTACCAGCATGGGACTTGAACTTTGTGCTAGAAAAATTGACACTCCCTCCATTTGAACCAGCAGCAACAGCAGATCTTCAACACCTATCATGGAAAACTGCTTTCCTACTGGCAATTACTTCAGCAAGGAGGGTTTCGGAACTACAGGCCTTAATGGCAGTACAACCCTTCCTAATCTTCCATCAAGATAGTGTCCATGAGAACTAATCCTACATTTATGCCTAAGGTGGTATCCAGAGTGTCTTTAAACCAGGCAATCCACCTACCTACCTTCTTTCCCAATCCACAGAACAGGGGGGAAAGGCTGCTGCATACCTTGGATGTACATAGACAGTTACGCTACTACCTGGACAGAACCAAAAGTAACAGAAAAACTGGCCAGCTTTTAGTAGCCTATGCAACAGGAAGGGAAGGAAAAGCAATTTCCAAACAGACAATCTCCAAATGGATAGGAAATTGCATAAGATGTTCTTCATCTCACATTGCTGCAGTCCTTACACTTGGGTAGTCCGCTGTCCTCGGTCGGCCCGAATATCAAAGTATTAGGCTGACGTCGGTCAAGGTGCTTAAGACTGACATCAGGACGTCAGGGTACAAATGCGCATGACCGACGTCATATCCTCAGTCTTTTTTGCCGCATGGTCCGATGCAGAAGCAGCGTTGCAAGTGCCGTTCGGCGTTCTGAAATTTTAATTCGATTCGAGTTTCAGACCGAGTCAAAGTTGGCTAAGTACCCGTTAGGGAATATTTTAGTTTTTCTTGCCTCAGTGGTTTACCGGATGTCAGAAAAAGTGAATAACTGTATTTCTTGTGGGAAGCAGATACCGCATAGAGATTATCATACTTTGTGTATTCCTTGTTTGGGGCCTGAGCACGACGTTGTTGGGTGTCGCTTTTGTGCTAGGTTTAATAAGCGCACTATTAAGCGAAGATTAGATTGTGCCAGGTTGGTCTTCGGGAAGCGGTGCAATTACAATATGCCGTCGGATGTTCCGACGCCCGCTTCTTCGAAGAAGCGCAAAGACAAAGCAGCTAAACCCAGGCAAGAAGAGTCGTCCATGCCGGACGCCAGTTCTTTGGAAGTGTCAGTGGAACCGGTGGTTCCACCGGAGGCTTCTCTGGAGTCCCAGGGGGAGACTTTGCTATTGCAGGATGTGGCCTCTCAGGAGGCAGGTCAGGCTGAAGGGGCTTCTCAGGTTACTGTACTCCCCTCCCTTCCTAGGGTGGTTAGGCCCTCTCCTTCTGTTTCCAAGGCTTCTCCCAGAGGCAGGCCAGGTTTAGCTTCTGTTGGTGTCACTCCTAGTTCTTCAGGATCTGTGCCCAAGAAGCACATGCTCAAAATGGCAGAAGATTTAATTACTTTGATTAGAGGTTCTTTGCCCCCTCCTGATAAGAGGCCTAGGGTGGAACCAGAGTTGGGGAGTTTTGAGCAGGTTTCGGATGTTTCAGAGTCTTGCTGAAGACTTGCAGGAGTATTCTCCTTATTCTGATTCTGATGTGGATGATTCTACTCCTTCTGCTTCTCCTCCAGAGGCTTTTTCTTTTTCAGAGTCTCACCAAGCTATGCGGGTACATTTTCAGTGGGTAGGTCAGGACTACTCTGGTTCCAGGAAAAGGCTTAGGGAATTTTTGCTTTACCCCAGCATAGGCCTTTGGCTATTCCTCCTGTTCTGGATGTTGTGGAAGATGTGTTTGCAGAGGCTTCACTTAATCCTGATTCTTTGCCTCCTGCTCCTGTTAAACCGGACAGGTATTACAGGGCGCCTGAAGCTCATAAATATCTGTATAAGAGTCCTAGGGCAGACCCAGAAACAGTTAGTCAGGGACCTAAGGGTGTCAAGGCCTCTGTGGTAAAAAATCCGGTTCCTCCAGATAAAGAGGCCAGAGCTTTGGATAGATGGGGAAAGAAAGTCTATACTTCTTCCACCTTAGCTATGAGGGCTTTGAATTGCCAGTTTCACATGTTGAAATATCAAAACTATCTTCTTTCTCAATTGAAGTCTAAGGTAGATGCTCTGGCGGAAGGCATTGAGTGTAAAGAATTACAAGATTTGGTACATGTTTCTGAACAGGTGGGTAAGCATTCTTTACAATGTGGATTTGATGCTGTACAGGCCTCGTCTAGGGTGGCTGCCACTGGGTCAGTTCTTCGTAGGCACGCCTGGCTGAGGGATCAGAACTTTTCTGACCATGTTAAGACAAGAATTTTAGATGCTCCTTTACAGTCTGATGTATTGTTTGGTTCACCTGTGGAGGCAGTTTTAAAGAAAATGGAAGACAAGGCTAAGTCTATGCAGACTGTTAAAGATTTTTTGCAAGTTCAGCCTCCGAAGTTTAGTAGGAATTGGCCTGCTAAGGGGTGGACGTACCCTTCTTATGATTCACAGTCTAGGGGAAGATCTAGACATGGTAGGGGTAGAGCTCAGGGCTCTTTCAGACCTAGAACAGGGAGTTCACCTGCACAGTCTTGGTGAGGGCAGGGGCCAGTCCTTTCGTAAACAGGCCCAATGACCTACCTTTTCAGCTGCCAGAGCCTTCTTGTCTGGCAGCACCTTTGGGAGGAAGGTTGGCACTCTTCAAAGAAAATTGGAGTTTAATTACCCAGGACAGATGGGTATTGGATATTATACACCAAGGTTACAGGTTTTATTTCCATACCTTGCCTCCTTTCAAAGGCATGCCAGACGTTCCTCCTCAGCAAAGAATAGAGGCTCACAAACAAATTTCTCTGCTGCTGCAAATAGGGGCCATACAGCCGGTCCCTCTGCCAGAAGTAGGCCTAGGATTTTATTCTCGCCTGTTCCTAGTACCAAAGAAGGGGAACACGTGGAGACCAATTTTGGATTTATCTATCCTCAACACTTATCTGGACATTCCCAAGTTCAAAATGTTGACGTTACAACAGCTTTTACCTCTGCTGGGCAAAGATCACTGGATGGTGACTCTGGATCTCAAGGAAGCTTACCTTCATGTTCCTATCAGGCTAAGTTGCAGGAAGTATCTGCGTTTTCGAGCTGGGACTTCTCATTATCAGTTCTCTGCATTGCCCTTTGGCTTATCTACTGCACCCAGAGTGTTCACAAAGGTTCTGGCTCCAGTGATAGCTTTCTTCAGGCTAAGAAGGATACAAATCTATCCTTATTTGGACGATTGCCTGATTCTGGCCAAAGGAAGGGACGAGCTTCTTCATCATTTGCAATACGTGATAGCAGTGCTAAGATGCCTGGGGTATTCTGTGAACGAAATAAAGTCCAGTGTAGTACCCTCTCAAGACATGTGCTTTCTGGGTGTGAGACTGAATACAGCATCCCAGATGGCCTTTTTGACCCCGGACAAACAAAAGAATCTTTCCCTTTACTTCCATCAATTGTCTCATCAGTCCAGGCTGACTGCAAGGACAGTCCTTCAAGCCTTGGGGTTCATGGCATCTTGTATTCTGGTACTTCCCAATGCCAAACTGCATATGAGGAAGCTACAATGGTATCTCAAAAATGTAGGGACACAGCACTGCCAAGATATGGACACTGTCATTCAGATAATACCTTGCATTCAAAAGGAATTTTTGTGGTGGGCTCAGGAATGTCACCTAAACAAGGGACTCTCTGTGACCCGGCCAGAGGCGAGTCAGATTCTAACAACAGATGCCTCAGACAAAGCTTGGGGAGCTCATCTAAATGGAAAGTGGATACAAGACACGTGGCCTGCCAGACTACAACATCTACATATCAACTTGAAGGAGATGTTAGCAGTCCAATTTGCATTAATAGCTTTCAAGGATTTACTTCTTCCAGGGCAGGTGTTGGTTCTAACAGACAACACAACTGTCATGTGGTACATCAACAAGCAAGGGGGAACTCATTCTTATCCTCTATGCAGGCAAGCAATGATTTTGTGGGAGACTGCTCTCAGTTTACAGCTCAATCTACAGGCAAGGTTTCTGCCGGGAGCACAGAACTCCTTAGCAGATGTGTTGAGCAGACGAATTATGGATCCCCACGAGTGGAAATTGGATCCTCATGTATTTCAGAAATTGACAGTGTTATGGGGAACCCCAGACATAGATCTGTTCGCTTCTCCACTAAACTACCAGCTGCCAAAGTTTTGCACAAAAAGGTTTCATCCCACAGCTTGGAAAGTGGATGCTCTTTCTTTCATTTGGAGCAATCTTCATGTGTATGCCTTTCCACCTCTGCCTCTCCTCCCAAAGGTACTCCTAAAGGTCAGACAGGACAAGCCAAGGATGATTCTAATAGCTCCAGATTGGCCTTGACAGCACTGGTACCCATTACTGAGAAGTCTGGTTCGGGAGCCTCCATGGCCTTTGCCTTCGATTCCACACCTGCTGTCTCAAGAGAACAGTCATTTACTCAATGTCAAACTTCACTCTCTTCACCTAACAGCCTGGCATATTCTGTTTTAAACCCTGGAGGGTCTCAGCTTCCGCAGCAAGTTTTGAATGTTATTTTGGAGGCCAGAAGGCCTAGTACAAGGAAAGTATACGCAGATAAATGGAAGAGATTTTTATTTTGGAGTGCAGCAAAGGAATTTGATGTTGCTAAGCCTAATTTAAGTGTGGCTCTTCAATATCTTGCTGAGTTACTGGACAAAGGATTGTCCTTCTCTTCTATTAAGATTCATGCTGCAGCAATTTCTGCTCACTATGACTGTGATCCACCATTGTTTTCTCATCCTTTGTTTAAGCAATTCCTTAGAGGGGCAAAGAATATAAGACCCCCACGTAGAGCTCCTACTCCTGCTTGGGATCTCAATTTTGTGTTGGAGAAACTCACTCTACAACCTTTTGAGCCTGCAGCTACTGCCGAGTTGAAATATTTATCATGGAAGACTGCTTTTTTGTTGGCCATTACTTCTGCGAGAAGGGTTTCTGAATTACAGGCCCTTATGGCAGTTGAGCCTTTCTTAATTTTCCATAAGGACAGGGTATCTTTACGTACTAATCCTTCCTTTATGCCTAAGGTGGTTTCTAGTGTGGCTTTAAACCAAACTATTCATTTGCCTACTTTTTGTGCAAACCCCCAAAATAAAGGGGAAAAGATTTTGCACACCTTGGATATACACAGGCAGTTACGATATTATTTGAGCAGAACTAAAGGGTTCAGGCAGTCTCAGCAGTTGTTTGTTTCTTTTGCTTTGGGTTCTCAGGGCAAGCCTGTGTCAAAACAAACTATTTCTAAGTGGATTGGGTTGTGTATTGCTTTCTGTTATTCCCATCATGGTAAGGAGGTTCCAGCTGGGATTAGGCCTCATTCCACTAGAGCTACTGCCACTTCTACAGCTTTTTTAAGGGGGGTGGCAACTAAAGATATTTTGGAGGCAGCTACTTGGAGTTCAGTGCATACTTTCTCTAAACATTACCACCTTCCACTTTACTCTAAATCTAGGGCTGGGTTTGCCACTGCTATTTTACAGGGCATTTTGGCATCTCCTACTTCTTTATAGTTTTGCCATCCTCCCTTACCTCTGCTTTGGGATTCTACCCAAGTGTAAGGACTGCAGCAATGTGAGATGAAGAACATAGTACAGTTTTGTACCTACCATAAATGTAGATGTTCGAAGATCCACATTGCTGCAGTCCAATTTACTCTCCCTCCTTCCCGTCTGTTGTTAGAGGTGGTTGTGTGGTTTGGGTTGTAAATATTGTACATATTGTATATATTGTTCATATGATTAGTGCAGGGGTGGTTGGTTGTTTTTTGCTGTCTTTTGGTTTTGACCTTTCTGTTTAGGGTCTTCTGACATCTGGGGCAAGAAAAGACTGAGGATATGACGTCGGTCATGCGCATTTGTACCCTGACGTCCTGATGTCAGTCTTAAGCGCCTTGACTGACGTCAGCCTAATACTTTGATATTCGGGCCGACCGAGGACAGCGGACTACCCAAGTGTAAGGACTGCAGCAATGTGGATCTTCGAACATCTACATTTATGGTAGGTACAAAACTGTACTATTCTGTTACTCCTACCATGGAAAACCAGTTCCACAGAACATAAGACCTCATTCTACAAGGGCTACAGCCACTACCACAGCTTTCTTACGAGGAGTGGCAACCAAGGACATTATTGAGGCGGCTACTTGGACCTCCGTGCATACATTTGCCAAGCATTATAATTTACCTCTATACTCTAGATCCCGAGCAGGGTTTGCCACTGCTGTATTGCAAGGGATCCTAACTACACCATAATTCTTCTTCCTCCTCCCCTAGTTTGGCTATGGTATTCTACCCATTTGTTATGACTGCAGATGCATCCTTGAAGGACATAGTACAGTTTTGTACCTACCATAAATGTAGATGTCGAACAGGATAGCATCTGCAGTCAGGATTACCCACCCTCCTTCCCCTCTGTGGTACTTCTAGGGTATTTACCCTCCTAATAGCTAGCTGGGGGGGAGTCTCTTATGGTGTATTTGTTTGTATATATGTACATACATGCTTATTTTTTGTTTGCCTTCTACTATTTTGGAAACATTGGCATTTATCCAAAATTTAGCTTTCCTAGAGGGCAACTGGCATCTGGGGCAAGAAACACTGAGGAAAATGGCGTCGGCTGATGCCTTTATACCCGAAGACCAGCAGAGATGACGTCGGGTGAAGTGCGACATCAGCCGAAGCCGGACCCAGACTTTGGAATCCGGCCGACCGAAGGGTTGCCTGACGACAGGACATGACTGCAGATGCTATCCTGTTCGGACATCTACATTTATGGTAGGTACAAAACTGTACTTTCTACTGCCTTCCTTAGAGGAGTACCTACCAAAGATATCTTGGAAGCTGCAACTTGGAGTTCAGTGCACACCTTTACCAAGCATTACCATTTGCCTCTTTATTCTAGATCCAGAGCTGGCTTTGCCACTGCAGTGCTGCAGGGCCTCATAGCCACACCAAATCCTCTATAGAACCAGCCACCCTGACTCAGCTTTGGGATTCAACCCAAGTGTAATGACTGCAGCAGTGAAACACGATGAACATAGTACAGTTTTGTATCTACCATAAATGTAGATGTCCGCGTGTCTTCACTACTGCAGTCCAGGTTACCCATCCACCATCCCCTCTTTCTTAGCTGGGACTTATCTATACCTTTCAACCCTATACTACCTATGTGGTGTATTTGCTGGTTACTGAAGGTTTTGTTTTTACCTTATTGTATGTTTTATTAGCAGTAAGTATTGCCTACCTTTTAGGGGGCACCTGACATCTGGGGCAAGAAAAACTGAAGAAAATGTCGTCTGCTGCATCTTGTATACCCCTGGCGCACTGGCGTCAGGGAGGAAGTGACAGCAACTGACGCCGGACCAAGACTTTGGAACTCTGGCCGACTGCGGGGACCGCCTGACAGCAGGATAACCCAAGTGTAATGACTGCAGCAGTGAAGACACTCTAACATCTACATTTATGGTAGGTACAATACTGTACTTTTTTCTTCCTGGAAAAGATTTTCCGTTTGGTGTCTAAAGCAAGACTTTCAACCACTGTCTGTAAAACCTCCAGTGGTTCTGTCTTACCTGTGTGAATTGATGCACACTAGTTTGTCATATTCTTCTATCAAGGCACATCTTTCTGCCATCTCAGCATGCTTACCTGTGTCCCCTCCTGTAGCTTCCAGGCTGGAGGTTGAGCTTTTTCTGAAGAGTACTGCACATTAGACCCCGAAGGAAACCTATTCCCCCTCCTTGGGATCTTAATTTCATGTTGGAATAGCTTACCTTACCTCCCTTTAAACCAGCTAAAGATTCGCTCTTCAACACTGCACATGGAAATCTATTCTGTTGGTGGCTATTACTTCAGCCAGAAGGGTCTCTGAACTGCAAGCCCTCATGGCTTCTCCCTCTTTCAGTTTCCACAAGGACAGGGTTTCCCTACATACTAACCCATCCTTCATGCCCGTGGTAGTTAATGAACTTTCCCTAAATCAGTCCGTCAATCTGCCTCTCCTCTTCACGTCAGTCCTCCAGCAAATGGGTCCTTCACTCCTTGGATGTACATAGACAACTCAGATACTGTTTGGCTAAAACCAAATCCATTCATAAGTCAGATAAGCTCTTTGTTTCTTGTCAACCAAGATCCCTGGGACACCCTGTTTCCAAGCAAACTATTTCCTCCTGGATCTCAAAAACTATTTACTTTTGCTACACAGCCTGTGGTAAAAAGCTCCCTTTCTCAGTGCAGGCACACTCCACTAGGGGTGTGCCGTCCTCTGGGGCTTTCTTTAAGGGCTTGGATACAGCTGCCATTATAGAGGCAGCCACAGTGGTCACCTGTCCACACTTTCACCAAACATTTTAAGTTGGATGTCATTTCCAGGTCCAGAGCAGGATTTGTCAGTGCCATTCTGCATGACTTTGTGGAAAATGTCTCTTCCCTTTCCCAAGCCTTAATAGCATGAACTTTTGCACTCTCCCTCATGGAATGGATACAGCAGCATGCGAATAGCAGAATATAGCATAGTTGTGTAAAATTTCACCATAACCATAGATGTTCTTTGTGTTTCACTGTTGCAGTCATCACACTTGTGTTATCTGCCTGCAGGTAGCCCTCAGTCGGCCCGAATACCAGAGTCTTGGAATTTCTGCATCGGATGCTGTCGCCTGTTCCATGACATCAGGGGTATAAAACATGCAGCCGACACCATTACATCAGCTTTTCTTGCCGAGTGGAGCTCGAAGCAGAAGCAGTTCGCAAGTGCCTGTCGGCCGCTACCTGAAATTTTCGTTATTCCAGTTTCAGACCTGAAGTCTTCTAAAGCTAAGTACCCCATTGGGGATCCTTTTTTCTTGCTCTAACCGATGTCAGAAAAAGTTAATAATTGTCTTGTCTGTGGAAAGTAAATACCTCAGAGATTCATTCTTACTGCGTCACCTGTTTAGCCCCAGACCACGACGTTCCTCGCTGTCGGTTTTGTGCCCTGTTAAACGCCCGAACTAGTCATTGTCAAGCTATCTTTGTCGCTAAATTCTTTCACTCTTTCTCCTTATTCCAAAATGGCTACGATAAGCCATCAGACTACCGACTTTCTGAAAAAACGTAAGGATAAAGACAGACACAGACCACATAGGCCCAAAACTGCCAGCGACGCTTCCGTTAAGCTAGTCACCAGTCTGCTGGTACTCAGTGAGGTGCTTTCGCAGCCCCTGATACCCACTTCTACAGATTCGCAGACCTCTACTGAGACCCATTCGGAGTCCAGTATTCCGCGAGATGCTTCTTAGACTATGGAACCTGCGGATGTGTCTACCTTGGATGCTGTGCAGGCACCGGCTTCTGAGGGTGTATTCCGACCTTCTGATCATATTAAACCGACTACTTTGCTTCTGAATAAGACTACCAAATTTCTCAGGCCCAGGTTTCGCACTATGCTTAGGAAACAGATGACCAAAGTGCATTCTCAAGCTCCCATGCCACAGAAACAAATGCTTAGAATGGCTGAAGACCTTATTAATTTAATTAGGGGAAGCCAGCCTTCCCCCTCTAAAAGACAAATAATTGATTTTCCTTCCGATTCTACAGATCCTGAGTCCGATGACTCAGACCCCTCAGATTACCAGGACATACACTTATCTACCTATGAGGATTCAGATGCAGAGGATTTGATTATCTCTGCCTCCCCCAGAGGACTTTTCTTTTGGTGAAACCCTGCATACCCTCAGAGAACATTTCCACTGGAAGTGCCAGGACTAACCACAGTCCAAAAAGATACTCTAAGAATTTTTAAACTTGCCTCAGCACAGGCCTCTAGCTATCCCCCCTGTTCTGGAAATTGTCGATGATGTCTTCTTGGAATCCAGTCTTACCCCTGAAACTTTTCCACCAGCTCCTAGAAAGCCTGACAGGTACTACAGAGTACCTGACTCTCACAAATTTCTATTTAAAAATCCCACTGCAGATCCAGAGACCATTTCCCAGGGACCTAAAGGTGTTAGGGCTACTACAGCCAAAAACCCTACCCCTTTGGACAGGGATTCTAGGGCTTTAGACAGATGGGGGAAGAAGGTATATACTTCTGCAACTCTTGCTATCAGGGCTTTACATTGCCAGTTTCACGTGTTGAAGTACCAGCAGCATATTATGGAACTAATTAAACAAAAAATGATGATGATTCCTGGTTGTGCAGAACATAAAAATTTACAAGAGTTAATGCATTCTGCAAACCAAGTTGGAAAACATACTTTGCAGTTTGGTATTAATGTCTTAGAAGCATCTTGCAGGGCTGCTGTTACTGGGTCTGTTCTTAGAAGGCATGCTTGGCTGAAGGAACAAATCTTGCCAGACCATGTCAAAGCAAAATTACTAGATGCTCCATTAAACCAAGAACATTTGTTTGGCACTAAAGCAGAAGTTCTTAAAAAGATGGAGGAAAAAGCTAAATCTATGCAAACTGTTAAAGATTTCCTACAGGTACAGCCACCTAGAATTCAGTAGGCATTGGCCTTCAAAAAACTGGTCCTTTCCAGTCCCTCCCAGACCTTCTCAGTCCAAACCCAGGGGCAGCAGACCACCAAGACTACAGTCTCAGGGTGTGCACAGATCTAAACAATGGAGTGCTCCCACCTCAAAAACAGGGAGTGGTAAGCCACCCTCTTATGGAAAAAGTTCACAATGACTTGTCCTTCTTCCTTCCCAGCCATGCCCAAGTACTTGCACCCCTAGGAGGAAAACTCTCCCTGCATCCAAAAAACTGGGAGTACATTACCCAGGGCAGATGGATCTTAAACATTGTATCCCAGGGATACAGATTCTACTTACACTCACTGCCATCCCCAAGCGGATTGCCAGTCCTCCCTCCAAACCAGTGGGCAGAGGCCCAAAAGCAAGTACTTTCTCTTCTCAGTATCAGGGCTATTCGACCTGTTCCAACAGAGCAGAGGGGACAGGGTTTCTACTCCAGACTGTTTCTGGTGCCCAGAAAAGAAAACTCTTGGCGCCCTATCCTGGATCTGTCAATTCTCAACACCTTTCTGGTGGTACCAAAATTCAAAATGCTCACTCTCCAACAGCTGCTCTCTGTGCTAGAAAGGACTCCTGGCTGGTCACCCTAGACTTAAAGGAAGCATATCTGCATATCCCCATAAGGGAATCTTTCAGGAAATATCTACATTTCAGGGCAGACTCTATGCACTATCAGTTCTCTGCACTTCCCTTTGGCTTATCTACTGCGCCCAGGGTTTTCACAAAGTGCCTGGCTCCAGCCATTGCATACTGCAGGCAGAGAAATATTCAAATTGACCCATACTTGGACGATTGCCTGATTCAGGCGGACAGTCAGGAATTGTTACTTCAGCACCTGACGTTTGTAAACTCCTAACTTCTCTGGGGTATACCATCAACAAAAAGAAATCACATCTGGTGCCCAGCCAAAAGATTGTATTCCTGGGAGCAAGCTTAAACACAACTTCCCAGATGGCATTCCTCACTCCAGAAAAGCAGGCATATTTGACAAATTAATTCAAAGTACTGGCCACCCAAACCCAGCTATCTGCAAGAAAAATACTGCAAGCCGTAGGGTTCATGGCCTCCTGCATTCTACTAATTCCATATGCAAGACTACATATGAGGAAACTTCAGTGGTACTTAAAAAGTCTCTGGTGTCAATATTCTTAGGACCTGGAAACAGTGATTCCCATCATTCCTTGCCTAAGGGCAGAGTTCCTTTGGTGGGCAGTGGTTTGCAACCACAACAAGGGACTCCCTTTCACTCAACCCTCCGCCGCCCAACCCCTGACAACAGACGCATCAGACTATGCATGGGGGGCTCACTTGGCAGGCAAATCCACTCAGGGCAAATGGAGCCCAGGACAAATTCATCTGCATATCAAAAAGAAATGTTAATTGTACAGAATGCACTGACAGCCTTCAAATACCTTATCCTGCCAGGACAACTCTTGATAAAGACAGCACAGTACCACAGTTATGTGGTACATAAACAGGGGGGGGGGGGCATTCCTACCCACTCTGCAAGTTAGCCATGGCTCTGTGGAATACAGCCTTGAGCTATCAAGTGCACCTGCAAGCTCAAGTCCTGCCAGGCAAACAAAATTCACTGGCAGACGACGAGCAGAAATCTAATGGACCCACACGAATGGAAACTGGAACGCAACTCATTCAAACTTCTGATACACAGGTGGGGGACACCAGAAGTGGACCTTTTTGCTTCCCCCCAAAACCATCAACTGAGCAAATTTTGCACCAGAATTTCCCACAGCCAAGCATGGAAATTGGATGCCCTATCCTTTACATGGGAAAACCTTTCAATATGCCTTTCCCCCTCTGTCCCTCCTTTCAAAAGTACTACTCAAGATCAAACAGGACAGGCCAAGGACAGTCCTTATTGCACCAGATTGGCCACGCCAGCACTGGTACCCACTACTATGCAGTCTGACAGCAGTGCCACCCTGGCACCTACATCAGACCCCCTCTCTGCTGTCCTAGCAGGAGGGACAGATTTTGCATCCTCAGCTGCAAACCCTGAACCTGGCAGCCTGGCTTATTCCCTGAATACATCACCAGCAGCCCTCAGCAAACAGGTGCTGGATGTTATCCTTGAGGCCAGGAGACCTATTACTAGGAAATCCTATTGAAAAAAGTGGAAAAGATACTGTTCTTGGAGCCAAACTCCAGGAAGGGACACAGTCGTACCCACCTTACCTCAAATCCTAGATTATCTAGCAGAATCTATGAACCGCTGCTCCACAAAGGCCTATCCTTCTCATCAATTAAGATTCATGCCTCTGCCATCTCAGCGCATTACATTACTGAGCCACCCCTCTTCTCTCACCCTCTGATCAAACAGTTCCTGAGAGGAGCTAACAATTTAAGACCCCCAAGGAGAGCTTCTACTCCTGCCTGGGACCTTAACTTTGTACTAGAGAAGCTCACACTCCCCCCTTTTAAGCCTGCTGCTTACAGCAGAGTTAAAATTCCTCTCTCGGAAAACAAGTCTTACTGCTAGCCATCACTTCAGCAAGAAGAGTGTCTAAACTGCAGACCCTTATGGCAGTGGAACTCTTCATTATCTTCCATGCGGACAGGGTTTCTCTAAGGACTAACCCATCATTTATACCCAAGGTGGTATCCAACATGGGTTTAAACCAATCCATCCATTTGCCAACCTTTTTCCTAATCCTCAGAATAAAGGGGAAAGGATCCTGTACTCCATGGACGTGCACATACAGCTCAGGTTCTACCTTGACAGGACCAAACCTTTCAGAAAATCAGCTTTGCTACAGGGGCAGAGGGCAAGGGCATTTCAAAACAAATAATTTCTAAATGGATAGCACACTGCATCCATTTCTGCTACAAACACCATGGAAAACCTACCCCACAGGGGATCAAACCTCATTCCACTAGGGCTACCTCAACCTCTACAGCATTTCTCAGGGGAATCCTGGAAACTGAAACCTGGAGTTCTGTACACACCTTCACCAAGCATTACCACTTACCTATCTTTTATAAATCCAGAGCTGGATTTGCCACAGAAGTCTTACCAAGGCCTGCTAGCCAGCCCTAATACTTCTTGACTGCCTCCAGCCTTCTTCAGCTTTGGGAATCACCCAAGTGTGATGACTGCAACAGTGAAACACGAAGAGCATAATACAGCTGTGTACACTTACCATAAATGTAGATGTTCAAGTGTATTCACTGTTGCAGTCCTGGTTACCGTCCCTCCAGTCCCCTGTCTTTTCTATACTTTCTACCTAGCCTCTTTTTTGGCCATATCTTATGACAGTGGTATTTACTTTCTATTGGAGGTGTTCCACACCATGTGATTGCTTCCTATTTTGGGGACTCCTGACATCTGGGGCAAAAAAAACTGATGTAATGGCATTGGCTGCATGTTTTATACCCGTGATGACCTGACGTCATGGAAGAGGTGACAGCATCCGGCGCAGAAATCCCAAGACCCTGGTATTCAGGCCGATTGAGTGGTACCTGCAGGCAGATAACCCAAGTGTGATGACTGCAACAGTGAATACACTTGAACATCTACATTTATGGTAAGTGTACACAACTGTACTTTCTCTGCACTTCCCTTTGGCTTAACAACTGCGCCAAGGATATTCACAAAATGCCTGGCTCCAGCCATTGCATACTGCAGGCAGAGAAAAATTCAAATTTACCCATACTTGGATGACTGCCTGATTTAGGTGGACAGTCAGGAATTGCTACTTCAGCACCTGACATTTGTAAAGAGACTCCTAACTTCTCTGGGTATACCATCAACGAAAAGAAATCACATCTGGTGCCCAACCAAAAAATTGTATTCCTGGGAGCAAGCTTGAACACAACTTCCAGATGGCATTCCTCACTCCAGAAAAACAGGTTTATTTGACAAACTACTTCTAACTACTGGCCACTCAAACCCAGCTATCTGCTAGAAAAATACTGCAAGCCCTAGGGTTCATGGCCTTATGCATTCTCCTAATTCCATATGCAAGACTGCATATGAGGAAATTCTGTTCTGTTCTGTTTTATACTTTCCCATTGGGGCCCCACAGTCATCATTGAGAAGTCATTTTACAATTGTCAAATGAAATTATTGATGTTCATCGTGTTACCCTGCTGCAGTCATCACACTTGGGTTATCCTGTTGTCAGGCGGTCCCGCAGTCGGCCGGTTTTCCAAAGTCTTGGTCCGACGTCAGTTGCTGTCGCCTCATCCCTGACGTCAGAGCGCCAGGGGTATATATATATATATATAAGTGCCGGTCGGCCGACTCCTGAGATTTTTGAATTCGAATTTCAGACCGAAGTCTTCTATAAAGCTAAGTACCCCGTTGGGGAAACTTTTCTTGCCTCAGACCGATGTCAGAAAAAGTTAATAATTGTATTTCTTGTGGGAAGTAAATACCTCATAAGGATTTTCATTCTTATTGCATACCTTGCCTAGGCCCTGATCACAACGTCACTTCTTGTCGTTTTTGTGCTAGATTTAATAAACGTACTATTAAAAGACTATTTGATTTCACACAACACTTTTTTGGTAGAAAATTTAATTACACCATGTCGTCGGCACTACCGACTACCGGCGTGCACAAAAAGCGCAGGGACAAGGACCGACAGCCCAGGCCTAAGCCCGATTCCGAGGCCTCGGTTGATCCGGTCTCCGGTTATCAGTGAGGCTCCGATGCATCCTCTGACTACCGCAGTTCTGGAACCCGAGACCGCTACAGATATTTTGATGGAATGTACTAGGCCGACGCAGCCTTTTACTTCAGGCCCTTCCGACGATTTACTTTCCAAGGACGTCGGTGCTTCTGAAACGCCATCGGTTTCTGAAGGCATTTTCAGACCGACTCTTACAGTCAAAACGTTTTCCAAGTCGAAGACTCCTAAATCGAAAAAGGCTTCACTTCAGTCTCCTGTTCAAGGCCCTATGCCTAAGAAACAGATGCTCAAGATGGCTGAAGATTTGATTTCTCTTATCAGGGGTTCTCAGCCTCCTCCTGACAAAAGGCTTAGACAAGAGGAAGATTCTGCTTCCTCTGAACAACTATCTATTTCTTCGGATTCCTCTGAGGACCAAGACTATTCCTTCTCTCCTTATGAAGATTCTGATTCTGATGCTGAGGACTCGATTCCCTCAGCTTCCCCTCCAGAAGATTACTCTTTTGGGGAAACTTTACACACTATGAGGGAACATTTTCACTGGGAAGGTCAGGATTACTCTGATTCCAAGAAAAGGCTCAGAGAGTTTTTTTACTCCCCCAACACAGACCCCTAGCCATCCCTCCTGTTTTGGACATTGTGGATGATGTCTATTTAGAATCCAGTTTCAACCCTGACTCTCTACCTCCTGCCCCGGCCAAGCCTGACAGATACTACAGAGTACCTGGTTCCCACAAATTCCTTTACAAAAGCCCAGTAGCTGACCCAGAGACTATCTCCCAAGGTCCCAAGGGGGCTAAGGCTTCCATGGCTAAAAATCCAGTACCTTCTGAAAGAGATTCAAGAGCACTAGACAGATGGGGGAAAAAGGTTTACACCTCAGCCACTTAAACTATGAGAGCACTAAACTGTCAATTTCATATGCTTAAGTATCAGCAATTTCTGATCTCTCAGTTAAAACAAAAGATAACCACCCTTCCTCAACAATCTGAATTGAAAGAAGTACAGGATTTGTTGCACGCTGTTAAAGCAAAACTACGAGATGCTCCCTTACAGCAGGATGTTCTTTTTGGTATAAAAGCAGAAGAAGTTTTAAAGAAAATGGAAGATAAGGCAAAATCAATGCAGACAGTCAAAGATTTCCTACAAGTACAGCCCCCTCGCTTCAGCAGAAACTGGCCAACAAAAAATTGGTCCTTTCCAGCCACTGACAGGCCTCAGAGGGGTAAATATTGGCGCTCAAGTGGCAGAGGACAACCACAAGCTCAGTATAAACCTCGCCATTGGGGCACTCCAATCCAGAAGCAAGGAGAAGACAGGTCTCAAGCCACCAGAAGGCAAACTCAATGACTTGCACCTCAGCTGGCCAAACAAAGCTCTTTTGTCAGCCCCCCTGGGGGGGAAACTAGCACTATTTGCAGACAACTGGCACATGGTCACAAAGGACAAATGGGTCCTAGACATAATTTTACGAGGATACAGATTCCACTTTCACACCTTGCCAATAAAAAGAGGAATACCAAACCTGCCACAAAATCAAAGGGCAGAGGCTCAAAAACAAATTACAGCTCTCATGGCCATGAGAGCCATTCAAAGGGTACCAACTCAAGAGCAAGGCCAAGGATTTTACTCAAGACTCTTCCTAGTACCCAGAAAAGAAAATGCTTGGAGACCATTTCTGGACCTTTCAATCCTAAACACGTACTTACAAGTTCCCAAATTCAAGATGCTATAACACTACAGCAGCTACTTCCCATGTTGGGCAAGGAAGCATGGCTGGTAACGTTGGACCTCAAGGAGGCATACCTGCATGTCCCTATCAGACAAAGTTGCAGAAGATACCTCCGTTTCATTGCAGGTTCAACCCATTATCAATTCTCTGCACTGCCCTTTGGCTTATCTACTGCGCCCAGAGTATTCACAAAATGCCGGGCACCAGTAATTGCATACTGCAGACAAAGAGGAATTCAGATATATCCATACCTGGACGACTGCCTCATCCAAGCAGAAAGAAAAGACATTCTCCTACAACATCTGGCTTTTGTGAAGCATCTACTAAATTGTCTGGGGTACACAGTAAACGAAAAGAAGTCAAAACTAGTACCCTCACAAAAAATGACATTCCTGGGTGCCAGCTTGGACACAATGGCCCAGAAGGCTTATCTTAAACCAGACAAGCAATTACAACTAACTCAATATTTCAAGACAATGGCAACAAAGACCCAATTAACTGCAAGAAAAATTCTGCAGGCTTTGGGCTTCATGGCATCTTGCATTCTGATAATACCATTTGCAAAACTGCAAATGAGGAAATTACAGTGGTACCTAAAAAGCGTATTGTCTCGACACAGTGATAACTCTCATTCCCTGCCTTCAACAGGAGTTTCTATGGTGGGCACAGTCATGTCACCTCAACAAGGGCAAACTATCACAACAGATGCTTCAGACTATGCCTGGGGGGCACACATGGCAGGGCAATGCATTCAAGGTCTATGGACTGCAGAACAAAGAAAACTGCACATAAACCAAAAAGAGATGCTAGCTGTACAGAAAGCTCTGACAGGCTTCAAGGATCTTCTACAGCCAGGACAGCTTGCAATAAAGACGGACAACACCACAGTAATGTGGTACATAAACAAACAAGGGGGCACACATTCCTACCCTCTATGCAGGCAAGCAATAATCTTATGGAGCACAGCTCTGGCCCACCAAGTCCAGTTACAAGCTCAATTCCTGCCAGGACAGAAAAATACATTGGCAGATGACCTAAGCAGAAACATCAAAGATCCCCACGAGTGGAAGCTAGACCCGCAAATATTTACAATGATAACTCAAAGATGGGGCCTACCAAATATAGACCTGTTTGCCAGTCCTCAAAACTACCAGCTGACAAAATTTTGTACAAGGACATTCCACCATCAAGTTTGGAAAGTGGACGCGCTCTCCTTCAGTTGGAAAAACCTGACAGCATATGCCTTTCCTCCATTACCTCTTCTCTCAAAGGTACTTTTGAAGGTCAAAAAGGAGAAACCTCGAATGATTCTCATAGCCCCAGACTGGCCATGCCAGCACTGGTACCCGCTACTGAAGAATATGGCTCACGGCCCACCATGGATATTGCCTCAAATACCTCATTTGCTCACGCAGCAGAACAAGCAGATTCTACACAGCCAGATCAAAACCTTAAACCTGGCTGCATGGCAGATCAATTAAGTATCCAACCTGCACCGCTTTCACAAGCAGTACTGGATGTTATTCTAGAAGCCAGGAGGCCAAGCACAAGGAAGGCTTACTCGGACAAATGGAAAAGGTTTTCTGCTTGGAACCAAGCCAAAGGCCAAGACACAACTCAGCCTCATATGCCTCACATTCTGCAGTATTTAGCTGAGATGTTGCATAAAGGACATTCCTTCTCCTCAATTAAGATCCATGCATCAGCTATTTCAGCTCACTACATGAATCCACCTTTATTTTCAAATCCTCTTCTAAGGCAGTTCCTCAGAGGGGTAAAAAACATCAGACCGCCTAGAAGAGCTCCTACACCAACATGGGATCTCAACTTTGTTCTGGAAAAACTAACGCTACCTCCCTTTGAACCAGCTTTTTCTGCAGACCTTCACTTCCTATCTTGGAAGACTGCCCTGCTCCTGGCAATAACTTCTGCTAGGAGAGTCTCAGAATTACAGGCACTTATGGCAGTGGAACCTTTCCTCATTTTTCATCAAGACAGAGTTTCTCTACGAACTAATCCTTCATGCCTAAGGTGGTTTCCAGTGTAGCTTTAAATCAAACCATCCACCTACCCACTTTCTTCCCCAATCCACAGAACAAAGGTGAGACTCCTGCACTCCTTGGACATTCACAGGCAGCTCCGTTACTTCTTGAATAAAACTAAGGCTTTCAGAAAAACTGACCAGCTCTTTGTTTCCTATGCTACAGCTTCTCAAGGGAGGGCCATATCCAAGCAAACCATTTCTAAATGGATAGGCCATTGCATACGATTCTGCTATACCCATCATGGGAAACCAGTTCCTCCTACCATTAGATCCCACTCTACCAGGGCAACAGCTACCTCTACAGCCTTTCTCAGGGGGGTTCCTACCAAGGAAATTTTAGAAGCTGCAACTTGGAGTTCTGTACACACCTTTACCAAACATGATCACTTACCTCTTTATTCTAAGTCCAGGGCAGGCTTCGCCAGTGCAGTTCTGCAGGGCCTCATTGCCTCCACTAACTCTCTATGATGCCTCCACCCTACCTTAGCTTTGGGACTCAACCTAAGTGTGATGACTGCAGCAGAGTAACACGATGAACATAGTACAGTTTTGTACCTACCATAAATGTAGACGTTCGAGTGTTCACCCTGCTGCAGTCCAGGTTACCCTCCCTCCAACCCCTCTGATCTACTGGCTAAATCTTTGCTATGCCTTACTGATGTATTTGCTTATAGCTGAAGGGATTTTGTGTCTGTACAGTGTTTACACCTTTTTAGTACTAATTTGGATCACCTTTTTGGGGGCACCTGACATCTGGGGCAAGAAAAACTGAAGAAAATGGTGTCTGTTGTTATATATATACCCCTGGCGCTCTGACGTCAGGGATGAGGCGACAGCAACCGACGTCGGACCAAGACTTTGGAAATCCGGCCGATTGCGGGACCGCCTGACGACAGGATAACCCAAGTGTGATGACTGCAGCAGGGTGAACACTCGAACATCTACATTTATGGTAGGTACAAAACTGTACTTTGCAAAACCCTGATGTATATAAAGTCATTGACACCAATGACGTTGAAACTATAAAGCAGAAATTGAATGCACTTCCACATGATTGCGTATTAGAAGAGAGGATTACAAAAGAACAGTATGAATACTTTTTGGTACCGTACTTTTTGGTAAATATATATTTATGCGGACGTTATGATACGGGTAAATGAACAAAAATTATAGCTTTAATTGTATAAATAAATGTAAATGAATTTTTAGAGAATCACTATATAACTAATTTTAGTAGTATTATAATTGACTTATATGATTAAGTAAGAACTGTCGCAGCATAATTGTATATACAATTATTTTTCGTCTTTAATTGTATTTGTTACTAGATGTCTTTATTTTGTATTTTATCCTATTTTATTTGATATACGTATTATAAGTGTATTTTAGTATGAATAGTTTTTAATATATGTTGTGATAAGTATATATTTAATACCTGTCATGACATATACAATTAATGATGCAATCAGTTTATATATGAGAACACAAAGTATTTTGTTATGAATGGACTATATGGCATTAGGTGAATGAGAAAGTGCACAGTGTATCTTTAAAAGAAGATTCATTGCAACTTAACTGATGATTGTTGAGTAATTAAGTAATTGAATTTTTATATATAAAGATGTGTGTATAATTTCTTTGTTTTTCATGGTCTGATGAAGTGGGAGGTATTCCCATGAAAGCCCTAACCAACTACAAAATAAAGCTTTTTTACTTTTTACCTTGGAGTAATAATTGACTCTACTTGCACCAACATCAAAGAAAGAAACATTCATTTTGCTAACCTGCCTTGTTTATGGTCCCTGGAGATTTGTGTGCATTGTATACTTTGTGGATTTTTATCTGGGGCTATATTTATCCAGTTGGCTTATCGCTACTTGTGTTTGGTCACTTGTTTATATATCTTTGTATAACCAAGCCTGAGTTGTGTGCTTTAAAATATCCTCTCAAAGCCAGTGGCCCTAATCCACCTTGTTCTAGGGAGATAATTAACTTATCCCACTTAACTTTTACCCATTTTCCTCCCAGGCACATTTCTTTACCTGCTTATTAATTGCCATCCACAGCTTGTCATCTGTCTGGTCTGGGAAAAGTATGCTAGGTCAACATATACAATGAAGGAGACTAAAACATTTTTACTGTTTGCATTGTACTATCCAAATACATAATTATGACCTATCAGGCTCATCTTGTTTTATGGTTCGTTATCTCCCATCTGTCATGCTGCTACAGCTGAATCCATTTTAACCTGTATCCCCAAATATTTAATTTTGTCATGCTCCCATAAATATTGATGCTACTCGTAGTGGGGCACAAAGTTCACTATTGTTGCTTTTGTTTTACAGTCATTTGTTTCATAGCCCAAAAAAGGTTCAAAGCTGTCTCAGTATGATGTCCTTCATGGATGCATCTGCAGTCATAACAACTGGGTTGTCCTGTCGTCAGGCAGCCCTTCAGTCGGCCGGATTCCAAAGTCCGGGTCCGGCTTCGGCTGATGTCGCACTCCACCCGACGTCATCTCTGTTGGTCTTCGGGTATAAAGGCATCAGCCGACGCCATTTTCTTCAGTCTTTCTTGCCGCGTGGCACCCGAAGCAGAAGCTGTTCGCAAGTGCCGGTCGGTCGGATCCAGAGATTACTTCTCCCGAATACTACTTCGAAGACTTCTAAAGCTAAGTACCCCGTTGGGGACTCTTTCTTGCCTCAGCCGATGTCAGAAAAAGTTAACAATTGTTTAACCTGTGGGAAACAAATACCTCATAAAGATTTCCACTCTTACTGTCTGCCTTGTTTAGGCCCAGCCCACGACGTAGCAGCCTGTTCGGCCTGTGCTTCTTTCAACCGACGAACGCTTAGGCGTCGGTCTGAGTTTGCAGAACAGTTTTTCGGTTCTGATTTTGCGTACATTATGCCGCCGGATCCTCCGACTACCCAATCTACGAAAAAACGCAAAGATGAAGACCGACACTGCGGTCCGCGGTTTCGCTGAAACCATGGTTAAGCAAATCATGAGTGTCTCGGTTTCGGCGAAACCGAGAAAACTGATCCAAGTACAGCTGAACCTATTCCTACAACTGAGGCCCCTGCTACAACTCTTGAATCGACCTCAGAAATTTTACCCACTACGGTGGTTGACTTATCAGACACCATCCCTTTGGATGTCTCTACCCCAGCACGTGGTGCTGCTAGGCCTCCAGCAGCCTTGTCCATTAAGGCCTTCGCCAGGGCTAAAGCAGCCAAGACTACTAAAACAATGCTTGTTAAACCCCCCACATCCAGGCCCTCTTCTAGTTCTCAAATGCTTACATTGGCAGAAGATTTAATTTCTTTAATTAGAGGATCTCAATCTCACCCAGACAGGGCCTCTCAGCCCCCAGAGAAGAGACCTAGGGCAGAGCCCCCTGAGCCAGTGTCCTCTGACGAATCTGCTGATGAATCAGACATAACTGACCAGCCTGAGGCTCCCTTCTCCAATTTTGAAGATTCTGATGCTGAAGAATCCATTCCAGCTGCTTCGCAACCAGAAGAATTCTCCTTTGGGGAAACCTTGCATGCCATGCGAGAACAGTTCCAATGGCAGCAACAGGATTTTTCAGACTCCAGAAAAAGACTTAGGACCTTTCTGCACCTCCCACAGCACAGGCCCTTAGCTATACCTCCTGTTCTCTCTGTGGTGGATGATGCTTTCAATGATGTTTGCTCCGCTCCAGATTCTTTACCCCCAGCCCCTGCCAAACCAGACAGATTTTACAGGGTGCCAGATACTCATCACCACCTTTACAAGGCCCCTTGCAGACCCAGAAACTATATCCCAGGGTCCCAAGGCAGTAGCGACCATAGCTAAAACCCTACTCCTTCTGAAAGGGAAGCAAGGTCATTAGACAGATGGGGTAAAAAGGTCTACACTTCAGCTACTCTCTCAGCTAGAGCTTTGAACTGTCAGTTTCACATGATACAATACCAAGAGTTTATGCTTGATCAGTTAACTAAAAAACTAACCACTGATGAATCTCTTGATAAGAAATATGTATTAGAGATGGTAAATAACATACAACAGGTTAGCAACCATTCCTTAAAATGTGGCTATGATGCACTGGAGGCTTCATTTAGATCAGCCATGACAGGTACAGTGATAAGAAGGCATGCATGGCTAAAGGAACAAGTTTTACCGGATCATGTTAAAGCTAAGCTGCTAGATGCTCCTATGGACAAGACAAGTTTGTTTGGTACACCTGCCCAGCAGGTTATGAAGAAAATGGAAGAAAAAGCAAAATCTGTTCAAACTGTTAAAGATTTCTTGCAGGTTCAACCCCAAGGTTTAGCAGGAACTGGCCTGCCAAAATTGGTCCTTTCCTGACTCCACAAAATTTCAAAGGGGCAGGAATAGGCGTTCCAGAGGCAGAAACCAATCCAGAGGAGGTGCCTACAGAGGACGACAGTGGCAAGGTAACAACAGAGCCACAGACACAGCCACTGCCACTACATCAGCACAACCACAGTGACTTAACCCTAAATCCGCCTACCAGGGAACAAATAGCAGCTCCTCTAGGCGGAAAGTTAACCTTATTTTCAAACAACTGGCACTACATAACAAAAGACAAGTGGATTCTACAAACCATAGATCAAGGTTATCGGTTTCACTTCCACACTTTACCAGTCAAAAGAGGAATGCCAAATCTACCTCCAAATCAAAAAACAGAGGCTCTACGCCAGATAATGGAGTTAGCAAACATGAGAGCTGTGGAAAGAGTGCCAACAGCAGAGCAAGGAAAGGGTTCTATTCCAGACTATTCCTAGTTCCAAGAAAGGAAAAAAGTTGGAGACCAATTCTCGACCTGTCCACCTTAAATACATACATCATTGTCCCAAAATTCAAAATGCTGACCCTACAGCAACTTCTTCCCATGCTGGGCAAGGAGTCTTGGCTGGTAACTCTAGATCTCAAGGAGGCATACCTGCACGTCCCCATTCGACCAATCTGCAGAAGATACCTCAGATTTCTTGCAGGATCAGAGCACTATCAATTCTCAGCATTGCCCTTTGGCTTATCTACTGCGCCAGAGTATTCACGAAATGCCTGGCATCAGTAATCGCCCATTGCAGACTACAGGAATTCAAATTTACCCATACTTGGACGACTGCCTGCTACAAGGGGACAACAAAAGCAAGCTGACAACAGATTTACAAAGGGTCATTTACTTGCTACAAGCACTGGGATACACAGTCAATTTACAAAAGTCAAGGCTGATACCATCCCAAACAAGGACATTCTTGGGCTGAATTGGACACAGTAAAACAAATGGCATTCCTGACTACAGAAAAACAAAAGAACTTCCTCTTTACTTCTTGGCACTAACAAAACTGAACAAGTTAACAGCAAGAAAAGTACTGCAGGCCTTGGGCTTCATGGCATCATGCATAATCTTGGTTCCATTTGCCAGACTACATATGAGAAAACTATAGTGGTACCTAAAGAATTTATGGTCCCAACACAGACACAGTCTAGAAACAGAAATCCCACTAATTCCATGCTTAAAACAGGAGTTCCTATGGTGGGCTCAGGCATGCCAGTCAAACCCAGGCCTACCCTTTCGCAGATGTCAAGCAAGCCAGACCATCACAACAGACGCTTCAGACCTAGGATGGGGGGCCCACATGCTGGGCAAATGCGTGCAAGGATTGTGGATACAGGATCAACTTCACCTGCACATCAACCTAAAAGAAATGCTGGCAGTAAAACTGGCAATCCAAAAGTTCAAACCATTTCTCAAAGAGGGCCAGTTGATGATAAGGACAGACAACACCACAGTCATGTGGTACATCAACAAACAGGGAGGCACTCATTCATACCCCCTATGCAGAATGACCTTGGAGCTGTGGACCCTGGCACTCAGCTACAACATCCAGTTACAGGCAATATTTGTACCGGGGAAAGACAATACTCTAGCAGACATATTAAGCAGAACCACTTCGGATGCCCACGAATGGAAGCTGCACCCGGACATCTTCAACACCATCTCAAAGAAATGGGGAATGCCACAGATAGACCTATTCGCATCACCTCTCAATCACCAGCTCAAAAAATTCTGCACAAGGACCTTCCACCCACTAGCATGGAAGGTGGATTCGCTCTCCTTCAACTGGAAAGGCCTAACAGCATATGCATTCCCACCTCTTCCTTTGATACACAAGGTACTACTAAAAATCAAGGAAGAACGTCCAAGGATAATCCTGATAGCTCCGAACTGGCCAAGACAACACTGGTACCCACTACTGAGGAGCATGTCTCGAACAATATGTGGCCAATACCCTGATGCCTTTGATGTTAACTCAGAACAACTACAGCATCATACATCCAAACCTAAAACGTTGCAACTGACTGCATGGAACATCACATAGCAGCAGATAATCCAGAACTTTCCCAAAGAGTAAAAGACATTATTCTTGAAGCACGCAGACCTTCAACAAGAAGGAACTATGCTGGAAAATGGAAAAGGTTTGTCATTTGGAGTACGGAAAGAGGAAAAGATGTGTCAAACATAGATATGCCTAACATTCTGGAGTATCTGGCCGAACTTCTTCATTCAGGCCTGTCCTACTCCTCCATCAAGATACATGCATCAGCTATTTCAGCAGAATACAGCTTTGATCCACCTGTTTTTCGCACCCTTTGCTCAGGCAGTTCCTCAGAGGAATCAAGAATGTAAAACCTCCAAGGAAACCGCCATTACCAGCTTGGGATTTAAATTTTGTGCTAGAAAAATTGACACTATCACCCTTTGAACCAGCAGCAACAGCAGACCTACAACACCTGTCATGGAAAACTGCTTTCCTACTGGCAATTACTTCAGCAAGGAGGGTTTCAGAACTACAGGCCTTAATGGCAGTGCAACCCTTCCTAATCTTCCACCAAGATAAAGTGTCCATGAGGACTAATCCTACATTTATGCCCAAGGTGGTATCCAGAGTGTCTTTAAACCAGGCAATCCACCTACCTACCTTCTTTCCCAACCCACAAAACAGAGGGAAAGAATACTGCATACCTTGGATGTACATAGACAGCTACGCTACTACTTGGACAGAACAAAAAATAGCAGAAAGACTGACCAACTTTTTGTAGCCTATGCAACAGGAAGGGAAGGAAATGCTATTTCCAAACAGACAATCTCCAAATGGATAGGAAATTGCATACGTTTCTGTTACTCCTTCCATGGAAAACCAATTCCACAGAACATAAGACCTCATTCTACAAGGGCAACAGCCACTACCACAGCCTTCTTATGAGGAGTGGCAACCAAAGACATTATTGAGGCGGCTACTTGGACCTCCGTGCATACATTTGCCAAGCATTATAATTTGCCTCTATATTCCAGATCCCGAGCAGGGTTTGCCACTGCTGTACTGCAAGGGATCCTAAACACACCATAATCTACTTTTATCCTCCTCCCTAGTTGGCTATGGTATTCTACCCAGTTGTTATGACTGCAGATGCATCCATGAAGGACATAGTACAGTTTTGTACCTACCATAAATGTAGATGTCCGAACTGGATAGCATCTGCAGTCAGGATTACCTCCCTCCTTCCCTCTGTGGTACTCCTAGGGTGTTTACCCTCCTAATAGCTAGCTGTTGGGGAGTCTTTATGGTGTATTTGTTTGTATATATGTACATACATGCTTATTGTTGTGTTTACCTCTATCTATTTGGAAACATTGGCATCCATCCAAATTTTAGCCTGCAAGAGGGCTTCTGGCATCTGGGGCAAGAAACACTGAAGAAAATGGCGTCGGCTGATGCCTTTATACCCGAAGACCAACAGAGATGACGTCGGGTGGAGTGCGACATCAGCCGAAGCCGGACCCGGACTTTGGAATCCGGCCGACTGAAGGGCTGCCTGACGACAGGACAACCCAGTTGTTATGACTGCAGATGCTATCCAGTTCGGACATCTACATTTATGGTAGGTACAAAACTGTACTTTACGCAACCTTGGAATATTCTATATAGGTTCATAGGTTCATACTAGGCTATCTGCCCTAGGGCATTTATAAGCCTATCCAGAGTGTGTGTGGCTTTTACCACCCCTTAGGATACTATACCCATTAGTTTGCTGTGCCTCTGTCCAGCAGTGACACAGAGATGATTCCCGGGGTAAACCTACAATCTCCCATCCACTCGTCAAGATTTCTCTTGAACAGAGTCAGTGAGGGGCTCTGCCTCACATGGACTGGGATTGTGTTCCATAGTGTAGGGAGTCTCTGGGTGATGAATCTGTCCCTCCAGCACGTCCTATTTATGTCCGTGTTGAGGTTTAAGTCTCTTGCTCTCGTGGCTCTGGTGGATTTGGATTTTTTGAGGTGGAGCATGTCCATTAATTCCGGGTTGGACATGGCCTTGTATGTCAGACACAGATCACCTCTGAGCAGACGGTATGCGACTGAATAGAGCTGGAGTTTCTTCAGTCGGGCAGCATATGACATATGTTTGAGCCCCTTTATCCTTTTGGTGAGGAACTTTTGGGGTCTTTCCAACTGCTGCAGGTGTCGGGTAAGGTACATTCCAAATGGGGCGTTGTACTCAATCATTGGTCTGATAAGTGAAGAGTACAGGGGTACAATGACCTCTCCTGATCGGGATGTGAATCCCTTCATGATCAGGTGGGCATTGTAGAAGGTCTTCCTAACCACTTTGGCAATGTGAGTGTCAAAAGAGAGGTTACTGTCAACTTGGGTCCCCAGGTCCCTGATAACGTCTTCCGTGTTTAATGGATTACCGCCTATGTGGTAATTAGGGGTTACCTTGTTTTTCCCAAAGGGTATGACTATACATTTTATGGCATTTAGCTTAAGGCCATGACTCTGACACCAGTTATCCATTTCTATGAGACCTCTCTGGAGGATGTCTGTGTCTGATGGAGTGTCAATTATGGTGCCCAGTTTGCAGTCATCTGCAAATTTTGTCAGCCACAATCCCCCTATGTTTGCCTGCACTTCAGAAAAATAAATGCTGAACAAGAGGGGGCCCAGGACTGAGCCCTGTGGGACACCGCTCGTGACTGGCTTAGAGTCTGACATGGCACCAGCAACTCTAACCCTGTGGGTTCTGTCCTTGAGCCAGTTTGCAACCCATCTTGTGACATATGGGTTTACATCTAAGCTGGTGAGCTTTTCTATGATGCTCGAGTGGGGTATTGTGTCGAACACTTTTGCTAGGTCAAGGTAGGCTGTGTGAACTGCCTTACCCTCATCAATTGCCTTAGTGACTGTTTCGAAAAAGTCGACCAAGTTCAAGAGGCAGGATCTGCCCTTGACAAAGCCAAATTGGGTAGGATCCAGTGTCTGTAGGTCCCCAATGTCTTTATTTATGAGTTCCATTATGATCCTCTCCATAGCTTTGCAGACAAGGCTCGTCAAGCTTATGGGGCGGTAATTTCCAGGGTCCGTAGAAGCACCACCTTTGTGGAGTGGGACCACAGTTGCCGTACGCCATTCTTTGGGTACGTATCCTGTAGTAAGGCTAAGATTAAACAGCAGCCTTATGTGTGGGTTTATTTCCTCATAGAGTTCGTAGCACACAGCCGGGGACACCGTCCGTCCCATTGATGCTTGTGTTTTTGCTTTAGAGAGCAGCTCTCACCTGGGCATCTGAGATGTTTGGGAGGCTAGACTCTGGTGGGATAGATATTTCTCCTTTTGGGGGGAGGAAGGGGAGAAATTTGCACTGAACCTGTCTGCCAGTATGTTGGCAATGTCTGTGGGTTCAGTGATTTTTGTATCATTTTGGACTAATTCTGAGCATATCTGGGAGTTTCCACCCAGGTTTCTAACATAGCTAAAGAAGGCCTTATGATTGTCTTTTGTGTCATTAGCGATTTTTCTCTCAAAGTTGGCCTTGGATGATTTTATGAGTGGTCGTAGTTTTTTGCTAGTAGTGATCAGAGATGCCTTCCCTTTTAGGGATTTTGCTCTGTCATGTAGTAGCTTTCTCCTCTTGTTGTAGAGTTTGTTTATGGCTGGGGTCCACCAGACCGGGCGCCTGCCTTTGGTGGAAAGGGTCTTGATTTTATTAGGGATTGCTTGATCCATACATTCCTGGAGGTGCTCGTAGAAGGCATTTGTAAGGGTTTCAGCAGCGTGGGTTGTGGTTTCCACTGGCTCGGGGGCCTTGAAGGATACCACTCCAGTCTTAAGAAGTGTGAAGTTTGCTTTTGAGAAGTTCTTCACTGTGGTTTTTTTTGCTGGGGTTGGGGGCGGGATGTGGATCTCCATTGAGATTAATTTATGGTCTGATCTCACCAATGAGGGATATACTTCCGGTGTGGAGCATTTTGTCCCCATGTTTGTGATGATCAGGTCTAGTATATTTTCTCCTCTTGTGGGAATGGTGACTAGTTGTTCCATAGCATTTGAGTTTATGAACTCCAGGAACCTTTGGGCTAGGGTGTTGGGGCTTGAGTAATGTTCCCAGTCTATGTTTGGGTAGTTGAAGTCACCCAATGTGATGGTGTTTGGAGAGACATTCATACTCTCCAGTGTCTTCAGGAAGGCTGTGTGGGTTTCCTGAGTTTGAGAATGTGGTCTGTAGCATGCTACAAACTATAGGGCAGTTTTACCTATGGTTAATTGCACCTGGATGGTCTCCGATGCTTCGTGCGTTGCCACAAGGACTGTGTAATACCAGCCACAAACAGTTTTTTCTTGACTTCCATAAAAGTATTTCCTTGGATTTGTGAGTACTTTGCTCTTCCCCAGAATCCTGATATTGTGCAAATGATAATGGAGAAAGAAGATGGTGTTGACTTGATGTTCTTTGTGTTCCACTGTTGCAGTCATCACATTTGGGGTGATCCCTGCCAGGGTAGCCCTTGGCTGGCCCGAATACCATAGACGTAGTATTTCTGCATCGGTTGCTGTCGCTTGAGGAATGACGTCAGTTGGACATTAGTGTAAAGTGAGGCAGCCGACACCATTACATCAGTCTTTCTTACCGTGGATCCTGAAGCAGATGTTTTGTGTTTCACTGTTACAGTCATTACATTTGGGTTATCCCTTCTAGGGTTGCCCTTGGCCGACCTGAATACCAGACACTTAGTATTTCTGCGTCGGTTGCTGTAATGACACCATTACATCAGTCTTTCTTGCCGTGGAGCCCGAAACAGAAGCAGTTCGCACGGGTGCCGGTCGGCCGCTACCTGAGTTTTTGTCTCCAAATTGAAGTCTTCTAAATCTAAGTACCCCATTGGGGATCCTTTTTTCTTGCACTAACCAATGTCAGAAAAAGCTTATAATTGTCTCGCCTATGGAAAGCAAGTACCACACCGAGACTTCCACTCTTACTGCGTCACTTGTTTAGCCCCAGACCATGATGTCCCCCGTTGTCACTTCTGTACTTTGTTCAACACCAGAACTAGCCATCATTGGGCCCTTATTGTAGCCAAATATTTTCATTTACAATCCTCTGTTTCTGATATGGCTTCAGTAAGCCATCTGACAGCAGATCTCCTGAAAAAAGATAAAGACAGAGACAAAGCGTGCAGGTCCAAACCTACCGACGACTCTTCCATTAAGCCAGTCATCAGTCCTCCGGTACTCGGTGAGGCACTTTTGCAGCCCCTGATGCCCGATTCAGTTGTTTCGCAGCCGCTACCGAGACTTTTTCGGTATGCAGCAAAACTCTTCTTCGACTAAGGATCCTGCGGTCGTCTCTACCTTGGATGGGTCTGGAGCCGCTTGAGCAGGCACTGGCTTTGAGGAAGTCCTTTGCACTACTGAATCTCGACACAAACACATCTTCTTTCACAACTACCGTTCTTTCAAAAACAGAGTTTTAGGCCCAGGGTTCGAACCACATGACCCACTCTCAGGAGCCTGCTACCTTGCCACTGTCTCAAATGCTTAAAATGGTGGAAGGCCTTATCATGATGATCAGGGGAAGCCAAGCTACCCCCTCAAAAAGAAAAAGAGATCTGTCGCCTCTAGTTTTGTCTGAACAAGAGTCAGATGAATATGATGTATCTGACTATGAAGACATGCAACCCCTGTCCACTTATGAGGATTCTGATGCAGAGGACTCCATTCCTTCAGGCTCCCCCCCAGAGGATTTTTCCTTTGGGGGAAACCCTTGCATACTTTAAGGGAGCATTTCCACTGAGAGAGTCAGGACTACCCTCAGTCTAAAAAGAGATTCAGGGAATTCCTAGATCTTCCGCAACACAGACCGTTGGCCATCTCTCCAGTCTTGGATGTTGTGGATGATGTTTTCTGTGAATCCAGTTTGACTCCTGACACCCTACCTCCTGCTCCCAAAAAAACAGACAGGTGCTACAGAGTCCCTGACTCTCTCAAATATCCTTTTAAAAATCCATTAGCTGACCCTGAGGCATTTCTCAAGGGCCAAAAGGGATTAAAGCAACCTCTGCAAAGAATCCCCCCCCCCCAGACAGGGATTCCTGAGCAATGGACAGATGGGGTAAAAAAAATTATACACCTCAGCTACTCTTGCTATCAGGGCACTAAATTGTCAGTTGCATATGTTGAAATTTGAGCAACATACCGTGGAACACCTTAAACAAAAATGTCTTCCTTTCCTGCTTGGGCAGAATCTAAATATTTACAAGGTGTAATGCATTCTGCAAGTCAACAAACTAAACACACTTTGCACTGTGGTTTTGATGCCCTAGAAGCTTCTTGCAGGGCAGCTTTAACTGGATCCGTCATTAGAAGACATGCATGGCTTAAGGAACACCCCCTGCCAGACCATGTCATATCTAAATTGTTGGATGCCCCCTTGCACAAAGATAACTTACTTGGCACTAAGGCAGAAGAGGTCTTAAAAAGATGGAAGAAAAAGCAAAATCTATGCAATCAGTTAAGGATTTCTTACAGGTCCAGCCCCCTAGGTTCAGCAGGCATTGTCCCTCCAAGCACTGGTCCTTTCCTGCTCTGAGTAAACCGGCCCAGCCTAGGCCCTGTGGAAACAGACCCCCCAGACAGCAGCCCCAAGGAATGCAGAGATCTAAGCAGTGGATTACCTTCACTTCAAAACCAGGGAGTTCTAAGCCACCCCCTTATGGTAAGAACTCACAATGACTCACCTCTCCCACCTTCACTTACCCCTAGGAGGAAAACTCTTCCTTCACTCAAGCACCTGGGCCACCATTACCAAGGACCAATGGGTTCTGAACATTGTGTATCAGGGATACAAATTTTCCTTCCACACCCTTCCCAATCCCAAAAGGGTTCCCAGATCTACCACCAAATCAATGGGTAGAGGCTCAAAAGCAAATCCTTTCCCTGCTCTCTATGAGGACAGTAGAGTACGTTCCTGCAGAACAGATAGGCCAAGGCTTCTACTCCAGACTTTTTCTGGTGCCCAGAAAAGAGGGCACCTGGCGCCCCATCCTCGATCTATTCATTCTAAACACCTTACTGGTGATCCCAAAATTCAAAATGCTCACCCTGCAGCAGCTGCTACCCATGCTGTCCAAGGAAGCTTGGCTAGCCACCCTAAATCTAAGAGGCCTACCTCCTCATTCCTATCAGGGAATCATACAGGAAATATCTCCGCTTCAGGGCAGGATCTCAACACTTTCAGTACTCGGCTCTTCCCCTTGGGTTATCTACTGCTCCCAAGAGTTTTCACACAATGTCTGGCTCTGGCCATTGCCTTTTGCAGGCAAAGAAATCCAGACAGGTACCCACCCAAAGGATAATCTTCCTGGGAGCAAGTCTGGACACAGCATCCCAGATGGGCATACCTTACACCAGAGAAACAAATTTTTGACAGCCTGCTTCTCTCAACAAGCCACCAGGCCCCAGCTATCTGCAAGGAAGATCCTGCAAGCTCTGGGGTTAATGGCGTCTTGCATACTACTCATTCCATATGCCAGACTGCATATGAGGAAACCTCAGTGGTACCTAAAGAGCCTTTGGTGTCAACACTCTCAAGACCTGGAAGCTATTCTACCTGTAATTCCTTGCCTCAGAAAGGAATTTCTTTGGTGGGCAACAGCATGTTCCCACAACAAGGGACTGCCCTTCTCCCCACCCCTCGCCGCCAATATCTTCACCACAGATGCTTCAAACTCTGCTTGGGGGTGCATACCTGGACAGCAGGTGCATACAGGGCCAATGGAACCCACAGGAAATCCCTCTGCACATTAGTCAAAAAGAGATGATGGCTGTGTAGCACGTCTTGATTACTTTCAAACCCCTTCTCTCTCTAGGGTTCTCCTGATCAAAACGGACACCACCACTGTGATGTGGTACATCAACAAGGGAGGGACTCGCTCCTACCCTCTATGCAGGTTGGCCATGACCCTTTGGCTCACAGCCTCTTCCATGCAACTACACCTGTTAGAACAATTCCTACCAGGCTCTCTCAACTCTCTGGCAGACCAATTAAGCAGAAATCTTCTGGACCCACACGAGTGGCAACTCAACAGAAGTACCTTCCCCCTATTAACTCAGAAATGGGGAACCTCGAAGGTTGACTTCTTTGCATCCCACACCAACTGTCAGCTCAGCAAATTCTGCACCAGGGAGCATCACTGCATGGCTTGGAAAGTGGATGCCCTGTCCTTCCCCTGGGTCAGTCTATCGGTCTATGGCTTTCCTCCCCTACCTCTCATCCCAAGGGTACTGCTCAAAATAAGGGAGGAAAAACCAAGGACCATTCTTATAGCTCCAGACTGGCCCCAACAACACTGGTACCCCTTGCTGCGCAGACTGTTCCAGCTGCCTCCATGGCATCTTCCTCAGATTCCAAACCTCCTGACCCAGAGGGAAGGTGAATTCATGCATCCCCAATTGCAGACACTCAATTTGGCAGCTTGGCTTATACCCTAACCCCGAACCAGTCTGCCATCCTCAGTAAACAGGTTCTGGATGTTATCCCTGAGGCCAGATGTCCTAGCACCAGAAAGTCTTATGCAGATAAATGGAAAAGGTTCTGCACCTGGATCCAGGCTAAGGGGGCAAATACGGCACAGCCCTCCATCATTCTCATCCTGGATTACTTAGCTTACCTACTACACAGTGGTCTTTCTTTCTCCTCTATAGAAACTCATGCCTCTGCTATTTCTGCTCATTTTCCCACTGAGTAGCCCCTTTTCTCACACCCTTTGATCAAACAGTTCCTCAGAGGGGCTAGCAACTTGATGCCCCCCCCCCGAAGGGTACCCACACCAGCTTGGGACCTTAACTTTGTCTTGGAAAAGCTCACCCTGCCCCCTTTCGAACCATTGTCTTCTACAGAGATAAAATTTCTCTCCTGGAAGACAGTATTCCTTCTGGCCATCACTTCAGCCAGAAGAGTCTCTGAGCTGCAAGCACTCATGGCTGTGGAACCCTTCATCATCTTCCATGCAGGCAGGGTATCCCTCAGAACTAACCCATCCTTCATGCCCAAGGTGGTGTCCAGTGTGGCTATCAGCCAATCCATTCATTTGCCCACCTTCTTTCCTAATCCACAGAACAAGGGGGAAAGGATTCTTCCCTCTCTAGATTTGCACAGATAGCTCAGATTCTATCTGGACAGGACTAGATCCTTATCAATTGCTGGTTAGCTTTTCTACAGGGCAGAAGGCAAAGCCATCTTCAAGTAAACCATTTCCAAATGGATAGCACACTGCATCCATTTCTGCTACAAACAGCATGGAAAGCCTCTCCCCAAGGGGGTCAGGGCATACTCCACCAGAGCAGCCTCCACCTCTGCAGCTTTCCTCAGAGGAGCCCCCACCAGGGACATCCTGGAGGCTACCACCTGGACATCTGTTCACACTTTTACCAAGCATTACCACCTGCCTCTCTTCTCCAAATCCAGGGCAGGGTTTGCCTCTGCAGTCTTGCAGGGCATCTTAGCCAGCCCCTAGTTTCCTTGACTGCCTCCACCCATTTCTTCAGCTTTGGGATTCTACCCAAATGTGATGACTGCAACAGTGAAACATGAAGAAAATAGCACAGTAGAGTACACTTACCATAAATGTAGATATTCGAGCGTATTCACTGTTGCAGTCCTGATTTCCCTCCCTCCACCCCCCTTTTTTTCTCTTTCTCCTTCTGTTACCATTCTTCCTTGATGTTCATCGTGCATACAGCTGCAGTAATCACAGATGGGTTCTCTGCCGTCAGGCGGGTCCTCGGTCGGCCGAATTCCAAAGTCTAGGTCCAACGTCGGTTGTTGTCGCTTTCTTTCCTGACGTCAGTGCGACAGGGGTATACAAGACACGGCCGACGCCATTTTCTTCAGTCTTTTTTGCCGCGCGGTGCCTGAAGCAGAAGCAGTTCGCAAGTGGCTTTCGGCCAGCTCCTGAATTTACGAAAAATTGGAAACCGAAGTCTTCTTTAAAGCTAAGTACCCCGTTGGGGAAACTTTTCTTGCCTCAGACCGATGTCAGACAAAGTTAACAATTGTATTTCTTGTGGGAAGCAAATACCGCATAAGGATTTCCATTCCCTCTGCATACCTTGTTTAGGCCCAGACCACGACGTCTCGGGCTGTCGCTTTTGCACTACTTTCAGTAAACGCACTATTAAGCATCGGGCGGAGTTCGCCCATCACTTTTTTGGTAAAGCCTTTGATTATAAAATGTCATCGGAGACTCCGACTACCGTTTTGTCCAAAAAACGCAAGGACAAGGACCGACACGCGAGGTCCGCAGTCTCCACCGACACCACGCCAAAACCGGCTACACGTGGTCCGGTTCTCGTCGAGACGCCTACGCAGCCCCTGACTACCGACGGCACTTCTTTAGCGGTGTCTTCTGTAACCGAGACCGCAGGTACCTCGGCCCATACCCAGACTACAACCACCGAAGCCACTGTGAGTGTTGAGCCTCCTAATGTGGACAGGTCCACTTCCACCCATGGTGTCTTTAGACCCTCATCTTCCTTTTCCATTAAGGCCTTTACCAAGTCCAAATCAGCCATGCATCCCAAGAGGCCTGTTGCACAGGGCCCGTCTCCAGGCCCCATGCCTAAAAAGCAGATGCTAAAAATGGCTGAGGATTTAATTACTCTTATCAGTGGTTCCCAACCCCCTCCAGACAAGAGACCCAGAGTGGAGGAAGATTCTCCCTCTTCTGACCAAGGCTCCATTTTTTCAGAACATTCTGATGTAGAGGAACACTCGTACTCCCCTTTTGAAGATTCTGATGCAGAGCAGTCCATTCCTTCTGTATCTCCGCCAGAGGATTTTTCTTTTGGGGAAACCTTGCACACCTTGAGGGAACACTTCCATTGGGAAGGCCAAGACTTTTCTGATTCCAAGAAAAGACTTTGGGAATTTCTTTTGTTACCTCAACACAGACCTCTGGCGATACCTCCTGTCTTGGACATACTTGATGATGTTTACTCGGAGGCTTGCCTTAATCCGGATTCCCTGCCTCCTGCCCCAGTCAAGCCTGATAGGTACTACAGAGATGTCCTTCAAGGATGCATCTGCAGTCCTAACAAATGGGTTGTCCTGCCTCAGGCAGCCCTTCGGTCGGCCGGATTCCAAAGTCTGGGTCTGGCCTCGGCTGATGTCGCACTTCACCCGACGTCATCGCTGCTGGGGTATAAAGGCATCAGCCGATGCCATTTTCCTCAGTCTTTCTTGCCGCGCGGTGCCCGAAGCAGAAGCTGTTCGCAAGTGCCGGTCGGTCAGATCCAGAGATTTCTACTACCGAAGACTTCTAAAAAAGCTAAGTACCCCGTTGGGGACTCTTTCTTGCCTCAGCCGATGTCAGAAAAAGTAAATAATTGTTTAACTTGTGGGAAACAAATACCTCATAAGGATTTCCACTCTTACTGCCTTCCTTGCTTAGGCCCAGACCACGACGTATCAACTTGTTTAGCCTGTGCTTCCTTCAACCGACAGACGCTTAGACGTCGGTCGGAGTTTGCAGAAGAGTTTTTTGGTCCCGCTTTTGCATATAAAATGCCGTCGGAGACTCCGACTACACAATTAGCTAAAAAACGCAAGGGAAAGGACCGACACTCACGCCCGCGGTTTCGGCTGAAACCACGGTTAGGCCTACCGTGAGAGTGTCTGTTTCGGCTGAAACAGAGTCCTCGGTTCTTCCTTCGGCTGAAAGCATGCCTCCGATAACCGAGGCCATACAGGTCATGGCTGAATCGGCTTCAGATATTACTGCTGCAGACGCAGTCACCCAGGATTTGTCAGACACTATTCCTTTAGACATCTCTACTCCTGCACGTGGGGCTGCTAGACCCCCTGCTTCTATGTCTATCAAGGCCTTTTCCAGGGCTAAAGCAGCCAACATTTCCAAGGCCTTACCTACTAAAGCTCCCTTTCACAGGCCTACTTCTAGTTCCCAGATACTCAGCCTTGCTGAGGACCTTATTTCTTTGATCAGGGGGTCCCAACCTCACCCAGACAGGGCCTCTCAACCCCCTGCAGATAAGAGGCCTAGGACTGAACCACCTGAACCTCTCTCTTCAGACTATTCCTCGGATGGTTCAGATTTATCTGACCATCAGGAAGGCCCATATTCACTTTATGAGGATTCTGATGCAGAAGACTCCATACCTTCTGCTTCTCCTCCTGAAGAATTTTCTTTTGGGGAAACCCTACACTCAATGAGGGAACACTTCCAATGGCAGGGCCAGGATTTTTCAGATTCAAGGAAAAGGTTAAGGACTTTTTTACATTTGCCACAGCATAGGCCTTTAGCCATACCTCCTGTACTTTCTGTTGTTGATGATGCATATAATGATGCCAGTACTGCCCCTGATTCTCTTCCTCCAGCCCCTGCAAAGCCTGACAGATATTACAGGGTCCCGGACTCTCACTTCCACTTGTATAAGGCTCATGTTGCAGACCCAGAAACCATTTCTCAGGGCCCCAAAGGTGCCTCTGCCAAAAACCCTCTTCCCTCTGAAAGGGAATCTAGAGCATTGGAGAGATGGGGTAAAAATGTTTATACATCTGCTACTCTTTCTGCCAGGGCCTTAAACTGTCAATTTCACATGATACAGTACCAGGAATTTTTATTAGACTAGCTAAATAAAAAACTGTCCTCTCCTGAACCTATAGACCGTAAGTCCCTTCAGGAATTGGTACATAACTCTCAGCAGGTCAGTAATCATTTTTTAAAATGTGGCTATGATGCACTGGAGGCTTCTTTTAGATCAGCTATGACTGGAGCAGTGATTCGAAGGCATGCCTGGTTAAAAGAGCAATCCTTACCAGACCATGTTAAGTCAAAACTCCTAGATGCTCCTATGGAGAAGCAAAGTTTGTTTGGCTCCCCAGCACAGGAGGTTTTAAAGAAAGTGGAAGAAAAAGCAAAATCTGTCCAAACAGTCAAGGATTTTTTACAGGTCCAACCTCTGAGGTTTAGCAGGAATTGGCCCTCGAAAAATTGGTCCTTTCCAGACACATCCAAAGCACAGAGAGGCAGAAATAGACGTCCAAGAGGCAGGAACCAATCAAGAGGTGCCTACAGGGGTCGTCAGTGGCAATCTGCCAACCAGAGAAGTGCTGCCATAGCTGCCACTACAACCACTTCCACAGGACAGACACAATGACTTGACTCTCATTCCGCCTACCAGGGAACAACTAGAAGCACCCTTGGGCGGAAAGCTAGCTTTATTTTCAGAAAACTGGCATTGCATTACAGGAGACAAATGGACTTTACAAACAATAGACAAGGGCTACAGGTTTCACTTCCACACTCTACCAAAAAGGAGAGGAATGCCAAACCTTCCACCAAGCCAAAAAACAGAAGCTCTAAAACAAATCATCAGTTTACTAAAGATGAGAGCAATAGAAAAGGTACCACCTATGGAGCAAGGCCAAGGATTTTACTCCAGACTATTTCTTGTACCAAGAAAAGAAAATCAATGGAGGCCTATTCTCGACTTGTCCGCACTGAACACATACCTCATTGTTCCAAAATTCAAAATGCTGACCCTCCAGCAACTTCTTCCCATGCTGGGCAAGGAGTCTTGGCTGGTGACTCTAGATCTCAAGGAGGCATACCTGCACGTCCCTATACGACCAGATTGCAGAAGACACCTCAGATTTCTTGCAGGATCAGAGCATTATCAATTCTCAGCATTACCCTTTGGCTTATCTACTGCGCCCAGAGTGTTCACGAAATGCCTGGCATCAGTAACTGCTCATTGCAGGCTTCAGGGAATTCAAATTTACCCATACCTGGACGACTGCCTAATACAAGCGGACAGCAAGACAAAATTAATAAAGGATTTGGCCAATGTCATAAACCTGTTGCAAGCCTTGGGATACACAGTCAACATTCAAAAGTCAAGGCTAGTACCATCCCAAAGGATAACATTTCTGGGTGCAGAACTGGATACAACAACTCAGATGGCTTTTCTCACAGAAGAAAAACAAAAGCAACTACCAGTCTATTTCATGGCACTAACAACACAAACTCAGCTTACGGCAAGGAAAATCCTGCAAGCCCTGGGTTACATGGCATCCTGCATAATATCGATTCCGCATGCCAGACTGCATATGAGAAAGTTACAATGGTACCTAAGGAATGTATGGTCTCAACACAAGCACAGTCTAGAAGCCCAGATACCAATTATTCCATGCCTGAAGAAAGAATTCCTGTGGTGGGCTCAGGCCTGTCAGATAAACAGAGGATTGCCTTTCCACAAACCACATCCAAGCCAGACAATCACCACGGACGCCTCAGACCTAGGCTGGGGGGCACACATGGAAGACAAGTGTATACAAGGCCTATGGTCCCAAGACCAGTTGAATCTTCACATAAATCTAAAGGAGATGCTGGCAGTGAAACATGCAATCGAGGCATTCAGACCATTCCTCCAACAAGGACACCTGCTGATAAGGACGGACAACACCACAGTTATGTGGTACATCAACAAACAGGGAGGTGCTCACTCATACCCTCTATGCCGGATGGCAATGGACCTGTGGCATTTGGCCCTGAATCTCAACATTCATCTGCAGGCCAGATTTGTACCACGGAAAGAAAGTTCACTAGCAGACACCTTAAGCAGAACTACCACGGATGCTCACGAATGGATGCTGCATCCAGATATCTTCAGAACCATAACAAAGAAATGGGGAATGCCAGAGATAGACCTGTTCGCCTCCCCACACAACCACCAATTGAAGAAATTCTGCTCAAGAGTATACCACCCACTTGCCTGGAGGGTGGACTCTCTATCCTTCAGCTGGAAAAACCTGACAGCATATGCATTTCCACCTCTTCCTTTGATGTACAAAGTCCTACTGAAGATCAGAGAGGAACAGCCAAAGGTAATTCTGATAGCTCCGGACTGGCCAAGACAACATTGGTACCCGCTTCTGCGAAGCATGTCTTGGGCACACTCATGGCCTCTACCTCTATGCCCCTTACTTCTAACACAGAACAACTACAAGACTCTGCATCCAAACTTGAAGACACTGTAGCTAACTGCTTGGAATATCCCATGAAACAAAATCAACCAGATTTATCTCAGAGGGTTAAGGACATTATCCTGGAGGCTTGCAGACCCTCCACAAGGAAAACATATTCAGCCAAATGGAAAAGATTCCTCATTTGGAGTGCAGCAAAGGGAGAAAATGTCTCAATGGCAAACATAGCACACATCCTGGAATACTTAGCAGAACTGTTCCACAATGGCCTGTCCTACTCCTCCATTAAGATTCATGCATCAGCAATTTCAGCAGAGTACAACATGGATCCTCCTGTCTTCTCTCACCCTCTACTCAGACAGTTTTTGAGGGAATCAAAACGTAAAGCCTCCAAGGAAGCCACCTCTGCCTGCATGGGATCTCAACTTTGTGCTGGAAAAATTAACACTTCCCCCTTTTGAACCAGCAGCAACAGCAGATTTACAGTTCTTATCTTGGAAAACTGCATTCCTGCTAGCAATCACTTCAGCAAGAAGAGTATCTGAGTTACAGGCATTAATGGCAGTACAGCCTTTCCTTATCTTCCATCAGGATAGTGTCTCTGAGAACCAATCCTACTTTTATGCCAAAGGTGGTCTCCAGGGTATCCTTGAACCAAGCTATACATTTACCTACATTCTTCCCCAACCCACAGAACAGGGGGGAAAGACTACTACACACCTTGGATGTGCACAGACAACTACGCTACTATCTGGACAGAACTAAAGCCAGCAGAAAAACTGACCAGCTTCTGGTAGCATATGCAACAGGAGTGCAAGGAAAAGCAATTTCAAAACAGACAATCTCAAAATGGATAGGAAATTGTATTAGATTCTGCTACTCTTTTCATGGAAAGTCAACTCCTGAAAATATCAGGCCTCATTCCACAAGAGCTACAGCCACCACTACAGCTTTCCTACGAGGAGTGGCTACCAAAGACATTTTAGAAGCTGCTACTTGGAGCTCCGTGCATACATTTGCCAAGCATTGTAATCTTCCTTTATACTCCAGATCCCAAGCAGGTTTTGCAACTGCTGTTTTGCAAGGGATCTTAACTACACCATCATTATCTTAGTGCCTCCTCCCCCAGTTTGGCTATGGTATTCTACCCATTTGTTAGGACTGCAGATGCATCCTTGAAGGACATAGTACAGTTTTGTACCTACCATAAATGTAGATGTCCGATAGGTATGCATCTTGCAGTCAGGATTACCCACCCTCCTTCCCCTCTGTGGTATTCCTAGGGTACTTACCCCACTTTTAGCTAGCTGGGGGAATCTATTATGGTGTATTTGTTTGTATGTATATATGTATATATATTTTGCTCTCTACTGTTTGGAATTATCTGCATTTATCCAAATTTAGCCTTCCTAGAGGGCAACTGGCATCTGGGGCAAGAAACACTGAGGAAAATGGCGTCGGCTGATGCCTTTATACCCCAGCAGCAATGACTTGTGGGTGAAGTGCGGCATCAGCCGAGGCCAGACCCAGACTTTGGAATCCGGCCGACCGAAGGGCTGCCTGAGGCAGGACAACCCATTTGTTAGGACTGCAGATGCATACCTATCGGACATCTACATTTATGGTAGGTACAAAACTGTACTTTCCTAACTCTCACCAATTTCTTTACAAAAGCCATAATGCTGACCCTGAAACCATTTCTCAAGGCCCCAAGGGAATGAAGGCCTCTACTGCTAAGAATCCACTACCTTCCGAAAGAGAGTCTAGATCCTTAGAAAGGTGGGGAAAAAAGGTATATACCTCGGCCACCCTAGCCAAGAGGGCCTTAAATTGTCAGTTCCATGTGCTTAAATATCAGCAGTTTCTGTTATCACAATTAAGAAATAAAATGTCTCAACTTGAACAACCAGATTTGAAGGAGTTGCAGGATATGATGCATAGTGCAGAACAAGTGGGTAAACACACCTTACAATGTGGCTATGATGCCCTAGAGGCCTCAAGTAGAGCTGCTGTTACAGGATCAGTCGTTCGTAGACATGCCTGGCTTAGGGAACAAATCTTGCCTGATCATGTTAAAGCTAAACTACTAGATGCTCCTTTACAAAAGGATGTACTATTTGGTACTAATGCTGAGGAGATACTACGAAAAATGGAAGAAAAAGCTAAATCTATGCAAACTGTCAAAGCTTTTCTACAGGTTCAACCACCACGTTTTAGCAGAAATTGGCCTTCTAAAAACTGGTCCTTTCCAGCCACGGGCAAGCCCCAAAGAGGTAGATACAGGCGCACAAGGGGCAGAGGACAATCACAAGGATCATATAGAGGCAGGCAATGGCAAACTCCAGCACCAAGAGGTGGCGAAGACAGTGCACAACAATACAGGAAACAAACCCAATGACTTCCTCCTTTCCATGCCAAGCAAGTCTCAGCTGGCAGCACCCTTGGGAGGAAAGCTGGCATTATTTACAAGAAATTGGCATATTATCACAACAGACAAATGGATCCTGGACATTATAAACAGAGGCTACAGATTTCATTTTCACACTCTTCCAAAAATGAGAGGCATGCCAAACCTGCCACACAATCAAAGGGCAGAGGCACAAATACAAATTTCAAAGCTCATGGACATGAAAGCTATTAAAGAGGTACCTACTCATGAACAAGGTCAAGGTTTTTATTCCAGACTATTTCTGGTACCAAGGAAAGGAACCGACTGGAGACCCATTTTGGACTAAACACATTTCTACTCGTACCAAAATTCAAGATGCTCACCTTACAGCAGCTTCTTCCCATGCTGGGCAAGGAGTTTTGGCAGGTAACATTGGACCTCAAGGAGGCATACCTGCATGTCCCAATCAGAAAAAAGCTGCAGAAGATACCTCAGATTTCTTACAGGTTCAATCCGCTATCAATTCTCTGCATTGCCCTTTGGCTTATCTACTGCGCCCAGAGTATTCACGAAATGCCTGGCATCAGTAATTGCCTATTGCAGACTTCAAGGGATACAAATTTACCCTTATTTGGACGACTGCCTGATCCAAGCGGACAGCAAGCACATACTTCTGGAACATCTGGCTTATGTAACACGGTTATTGAATTCTCTGGGATACACAGTCAACAAAGAGAAATCCAGGCTAACGCCATCTCAGAAAATAACTTTCCTGGGTGCCAACTTGGACACAAACACCCAGATGGCCTATCTCACGCCAGAAAAACAGGGGTAACTAACTCAGTACTTCAAAATACTAGCAAATTGTACCAGGCTCACTGCAAGGAAAATCCTGCAGGCTCTGGGCTTCATGGCATCTTGCATTCTTTTAATCCCATGTGCAAAGTTGCATATGAGGAAGCTTCAGTGGTACCTAAAAAACCTATGGTCTCAACACAGTCACAGTTTGGAAACAATAATACCAATATAATCCCATGTTTGCAAAAGGAATTTCTATGGTGAGGCCAAGCATGTCAAACAAAACACAGGTCTTCCATTCTGCAAGCCTCAAGCAAATCAAGTCATCACAACAGACGCCTCAGACTACGCCTGGGGGGGCGCACATAACAGACAGGTGCATTCAGGGCAAATGGTCCCAAAAGGAAAAGCACCTTCACATCAATCAAAAAGAAATGCTAGCAGTAATAAATGCTGTTATAGCTTTCAAGGACCTCCTGCATCCAGGGCAATTATTGATAAGAACAGACAACACCACAGTAATGTGGTACATAAACAAACAAGGAGGAACACATTTATACCCCCTTTGCAGACTAGCCATGTCATTTTGGAACTTGGCTCTGGAATGGCAAATCGAACTTCAAGCACAGTACTTGCCAGGTTTGGAAAACACGCTGGCAGACAATCTAAGCAGAAATATGACAGACCCACACGAATGGAAGTTGCATCCTCAAGTGTTTACAAAGATAATCCAAGTGTGGGGAAGGCCAGACATAGATCTCTTCGCCTCCCACAGGAATCATCAATTGGAAAAGTTCTGTTCAAGGACCTTTCATCCAAAGGCCTGGAGAGTGGACGCCCTTTCTTTCAGTTGGGCAGCATGGACAGTTTACGCTTTCCCACCTTTGCCTCTTCTGCCCAAGGTGCTCTTGAAAGCAAGAGCAGACAGACCGAAGATGATACTGATTGCTTCAGACTGGCCAAGACAACACTGGTACCCTCTCCTGAGGAGCCTAATGCATACTCCTCCCTGGTCCCTACCTCTAATGCCTCTTCTACTGACTCAGCACAGCTACAAAACTCTTCACAGTCAGCTGAAAACACTCAATCTCGCTGCATGGAAAATTCCTTAACACCACAACAGACCCTACTCTCCAAAGAGGTGCAGGATGTCATTTTTGGAGGCCAGAAGGCCATCTACTAGAAAGGCTTACTCCGCAAAATGGAAACGGTTTTGCTCTTGGAATGAGAAAAAAGGCCAGGATCCTAGAAAACTGAATTTGCCTCAGATATTACAGTATCTAGCTGAGCTGTTGAACAGTGGACTTTCATTTTCCTCCATAAAAATTCATGCCTCAGCCATTTCTGCAGAATTCAACACTGATCCACCCTTATTCTCTCACCCACTCTTAAGACAGTTCCTCAGAGGGGCTAAGAATATAAGACCTTCAAGGAAACAACCAATACCAGCCTGGGATCTTAATTACATTCTAGAAAAATTAACATTGCCTCTTTTTGAACCAGCTGCCTCAACAGATTTGCAATATTTGTCCTGGAAAACAGCTTTCCTTCTGGCCTTTACCTCAGCTCGTAGGGTTTCGGAACTACAAGCCCTCATGGCTGTGCAGCCCTTTCTCATCTTCCATCAGGACAGGGTTTCCCTTCGAACCAACCCGTCATTTATGCCTAAAGTGGTATCCAGGGTAGCTTTAAATCAAGCCATACACTTACCTACCTTTTACCCCAGTCCTCAAAACAAAGGGGAAAGGCTGCTACACTCCTTAGACATCCATAGACAGCTACGTTATTATTTGGACAGAACAAAGCCTTTCAGGAAATAAGAACAACTTTTTGTGTCCTATGCTGTAGGAGCTCAAGGGAAGCCAGTTACCAAACAGACAATTTCAAAATGGATAGGCCACTGCATACGGTTTTGTTACTCCTTTCATGGAAAATCTGTTCCTACAGGCATCAGATCCCACTCCACCAGGGCCACCCGCTACCTCTACAGCCTTCCTCAGAGGAGTTCCTACCAAAGATATTTTGAAGGCAGCCACTTGGAGTTCTGTGCATACCTTCACAAAACACTACCACCTGCCTTTATACTCCAAAACTAGAGTTCCACCTAGTGCCTACCACCCTGTGCGTAGCTTTGGGATTCTACCCATCTGTGATTACTGCAGCTGTATGCACGATGAACATAGTACAGTTTTGTACCTACCATAAATGTAGATGTTCGAGTGCTAATACAGCTGCAGTACAGGTTTCCTCCCTCCTTCCCTCTTGGTAAAGGCCTAGGGCTAACCCTCCTCATACAACCTGATTGGGTTATCCTTCTATGGTATATTTGCTTGCAACTACTGATTTTTGATTATATTGCATTGCATGAATATATATATAATTTATGTATTGCCTTCCTTCTGGGTGCACCTGACATCTGGGGCAAGAAAGACTGAAGAAAATGGCGTCGGCTGTGTCTTGTATACCCCTGTCGCACTGACGTCAGGAAAGAAAGCGACAACAACCTACGCCGGACCTAGACTTTGGAATTCGGCCGACCGAGGACCCGCCTGATGGCAGAGAACCCATCTGTGATTACTGCAGCTGTATTAGCACTCGAACATCTACATTTATGGTAGGTACAAAACTGTACTTTCTCCTTTCCTTACAAGGGACATATTGGTATTTATTTTCCACTGGTAGGGTTCTTCCACCAGAACCTGGCCTCTTACTTTGGGGGCCCCTGACAGGTTAGGGCATGAAAAACTGATGTAATGGCGTCGGCTGTCTTACTTTATACTACTGATGACCTGACGTCAGTCCTCAAGCGACAGCAACCGATGCAGAAATACTATGTCTCTGGTATTCGGGTCGGACGAGGGCTACCCTGGCAGGGATAACCCAAATGTGATGACTGCAACAGTGAAGGCACTCGAACATCTGCATTTATGGTAAGTGTACACAACTGTACATTCCTCTGCTCACACTTTTGTTAGGAAATGCATATGCTGCTACTGCCCTAGACATAAAACACCAGTAACCCGTTAAATACTTTGTCCGCATCCAAACGCACCAACAGTAATGAATTTTTTTATGTTCTGATTCCCTCATTAATAATACTGAATGTCTCTGCCCCTTCCACATAACCACATTGATCCATGTATGTCAGTTTTGGTAATGTTCTGCCGTTCTTTTAGCTGGTCGTTACATAAAGGGTTCATAATCATGCTGTAAAATCAGAACTGGTCTGTATGATGCAGGGTCTTCAGGGTGCCCTCCCACCCACTTTTGGTAGCGCTGCCTCTACTGCTTTTCCTCCATGATATTGGAACTCCACCCTTTCAATACATTATTGAACAACACCTTCTTTCTATAATTTGTTCTAGAGATTTCCATGTGGCTTAGCAGTGTTTGTGGTGGCTACCCATCATATCAGTTAAGCCTCTGTTTCTTCCAGCACCGGCATGCTTACATCTTCATAAAGATATCCATTTGTGTACAATCTTGGATTCACAACTCCTCTGCTTTGTGTGCATGTTCTTAGGATTTCCACACATTCTATCTCTCCCCATTATCTTTTTGGTGTCTCTCTTCTTCTGGTCATAGGGCTGAGTTTTTGCTACCTGTGCTTCTGCTTTCTGTTGCCTTAAAGTTTTTGCACTGTGGACTTGGTAGAAATAATTGCTAAACTCATGACTGATACTTAAAATGCACACCTTTTATTTCTTAGTACTCTACAACAGTTCATTTCCCGATCCCCACGTTTATTCTGCAGTAAATTAACTTTTGCCAACTCTTGTGTAGCTGCAATTTCCTTTGTCACTTATTTCCACCATCTTTTTAAAGTAATTCTTATCTTATCCCAAACACCGGCTTACCCCTTTGGGAGCTGTTTCTATCTCCCCTAAAGATTTTTGAATTTTTAACTGTTAACCAGTCATCAAATTCGTCTTTCTCTGCTTTATTACTTTGTACCCTTGTTTTGGTACTTGTAATGGCATGGGCAGATACATATATTGGATGGGTCTCAAAACTTACAGTTAAATGAACAAGGTGGTTTGGTAAATAGTTTATATGCAGCGTAGCCCAGTTGGTATATCTTGGAAAAGAATGTGGAAATTCTGTTTGAACTCAGTTCTTAGAAAAACATCCTACATAGCAAATATTTTCATATATATTTCTAGCTGTACTCTTCCCTTGTAGGTTTCTTATATTCATTTTGACTTTTACAAACCAAATTCCAGTCACCACTAATAAATGGAAGACCTTGTTGAAAACTTATTTACCCTGAAATGTCTTCATCCCCCAACATGGGTATGCCTTTGGGAGGGGGGATATAAATACTTGTCAGAGTAAACTTTCCCTACCAGTAGACCCTTGGTTTCACAAATGTGCCATTACAATCCTTTTTCCCACTTCTAGCATTGTTGGACCTCTTCATACCAAAGTAATCAGTCTTGTTTTCTTCTGTCCCTGGTATACTGGTATATCTATCATGGAGCCCTAATTTAATCAAGTTCATATGTTTATTCCTGTCCAGATGTATGTCCTACAACGCTGCTAATTTGCATCCTGCATTTCTTAATGTAGGTCAAAGCTGTGTTGTGTATCTATTTAAGGGCATCTTCTTTCTGTTTTAAAATTGACAATGCAGCCATTGTAGTAGATAAACACTGTGTATACCTTTCTGTCTGGCAACTTTATGTATACACAGTCGGCAAATGCAGCTTCTACATGTTAGTACCTTCTCATTTCTTTTTGAACTTTTTACCCCTAAATATTGCAGTTCACTGTACTCCTTTCCCCTTCTAACACATTCACACCACATAACTGTTTACATTTTGAAAGAAAAATGCAACTCTTCCATCTAGGAGCAAGTGCTCTGAATCACTGTCAGCTCACACAGGCACGGACTAATATAAAACTGAGGACCACCATGCTGAAACACTTGCTTACTATGAAGCAAATTTCTACCTTTTTTGTCATTTTACTTTTTATTCTGCTCACAATCACATAGAACTAGTTGTACACATTTGTTGTACACATTTATTTAAGCGTTAGTTTTCTATTCCCCCAAGACGTAGTTCTATTGAACAAAATCCTGAGTAAACTTTTATCAAATTATCTCATTTTATTACTTTTTTGTGTTATGTAGCTGCTAGGGTGATATTCAAAATATTTAAACTGTTTATTTCCTATATTTTTATTTTCTGTTTTCATTAAACTGCCTGACATTAAGCAAGACTTACTGTCTGTCTTGAGTCTCCCCAGAAAATGTCATTCAGAACACACTGCCTAAGCATTTCATGTCTTCCTTATGTTGAGTACATCTGGTCACTTCCTGTGCCAAGACATCTGAAAGAATCCAACTGGCAACCTGTGAAGATGCACTCTGAAACTACCGTTAACACCGCTTATTCACTTTACCTTGGGGAAAAACAGACCCCTTTGCCTAGTCATGTTGCAGTAGTTTACTGATTTACCCGTGTATTTACATAGTTGACATATGATGTTACCAGCACATTTTTTTTTTTTTTTATTTAAGTTATTCAGTGGTCGTTGACAGAATTTGACCCCCTTAACAGTTGCAAGACTACAGCATTGTTTCCTTTCACACTTCTATTTTTTTATTTTTTCTTATCCTATACACAGAGATAACCCCGGATTTCAGTACATTTAAGTCGTTACTTTTGTACCCTTTTATTAAGCTAGTCAACCAGCATTTGGAATGCCGCCTGCAGTACATCACTGTACATACATTGGCTTACTCTTTTGTAGTTTTACAAAAGGAGTATGTAGTTTGTTAAACTTTTTCAACAGTTTTACTTAGTCACCTCTTGCTTCCATTAAGTTTTCGTCTGTGCATTAAAACAGAAAATGGGGTTGATGCTTTAGAATTTTCCTACCTGTTTAGCATTGACAACAAATTTCAGGACTTCTCCATTTGCTACTTCCCATGCTTGAGCAGTCCATATACCTAAATAGCATATGGTTGTGAGCAGTCCATATACCTAAATACCATATGGTGGGGAGAAGTTCATATACCTAAATATATGGTGGGGAGCAGTCCATATACCTAAATACCATATGGTGGGGAGCAGTCCATATACCTAAATACCATATGGTGGGGAGCAGTCCATATACCTAAATACCATATGGTAGGGAGCAGTCCATATACCTAAATGCCATGTGGTGGGGAGCAGTCCATATACCTAAATGCCATGTGGTGGGGAGCAGTCCATATACCTAAATGCCATGTGGTGGGGAGCAGTCCATATACCTAAATACAGTATAGTGGGATTGATTTCTTCCTCCTGTTCCTCACCCTGTCTCAGCTCCAGCGTCCCCCTTATATCCAAGATTGCTAATCATTTTGCTCAGTTCATGGGCTTCTGTCTATTTCTACCCCTTTTCCTTTGGAACAATGGGAGAGATTTCACCAGCAGTCTTTCCCTGACCTCTCTTAGTAATGGATGGCTGAGAAGGTGAGTCCCCTTCAGCTTTTTTTTTTTTTTTTTTTTTTTTTAAGCTGTTTGAACTTTTATCTCATCCACTGCCTACTGTGTATCCATGTGTTTCTGACATCCATTCTGATAAAGCACAGTAAAATAGCTGGATATAACCGTATCAATTTCAGTTCAGCCAGTTAACATCCTCTTTTTGGGTGAAGCTGCTTGTTTTTTTTTTTTTTTCCCCCCTGATGAAGAGCAAATAATTGCCAGTGAAACCTTTGCCTCATTATAGTTAAAAGCAACACCATTTGTTCACTAGACCAGGTCCAGGTTCCTGATGTCAAGATCTGAGCCATGTGCACAATGTTTGCACTCTTATTAACAGTAGAACAGCAATCCAGTTGCATGTTTGTATATTCATAGAATTAATCCTCCAGTTTCTTATGAATGACAGAAAACTTCAGGTGTTCATTCTTTTTCTGTCTTCTAGTGCTATTTTTGAAGTGTGTCTTCCGTGGAAGCATTATGCTCTCTCATTCTGTCCTTTATTCCTGTCTCTCACTCCTGCAGTTCTGTTAGCTAATCTGAATGCTTACTCATTGCTGCTGATTTTCTCAGTCCTCTGTCTGACCCCCTGTGTTGTGTGTTCCACCTATTTTTGAACACCTCTGGATGCATTTGATTTATTTTTTTTTTATTTTGGTCTGCTTTCTGCTGGTCAACTGTGAGGTGGTTTTCAATCAGAACTTTCTTTTTTACAGCTTAACCTTAGACTTAGAAAAATCACAATAACTGCTTCGAGAGACCAGAAACCACACCAAGCCTTGGAAGTATATCCTTTAATACACACCGACTAAGCGCTTTCACCAAAAAATTGGCTTCTTCAGAATTTTTTGGTGAAAGCGCTTAGTCGGTGTGTATTAAAGGATATACTTCCAAGGCTTGGTGTGGTTGCTGGTCTCTCGAAGCAGTTGTCGTGATTTTTCTATTTCCAGTTTTTTACCCTGTCTTGGGAGTTGTTGCTGTTTGGTGTTAACCTTAGACTTGCCATATTTTTTCTTCATTAACAACTATGTGGAATGTTCACTGGCCATAATTAATAGTTTTTATTTTTTTGTCAAATTCTTATTTTTCACACTGGGAGAACTCTAATCAACGTTTGCCCCTCAGTGGTATACTTCTTGTAAGTTGCAAATGAGACCCAACTTCAGGAAGACCTGTTTAGCCTGTTGGAACAGATTTGCATACTGATGTGGACCATCCGCGCCATCACTTACCAGAGAAATCACATCTCCAGTGTGCTTCTGGAGTGCCCACAACACTTCCCACCCCAGGAAGGGTGAGCAGGCCATGCCCCTTCAGTCTTGCCCCACTCCACTTGGCTACTTCAGTGCTGAGAACCCTAATCAAACCCTGATGACGTGAGTCACATTTTGGGCTCCATCTTTCTGCACCAGTCTGACATGCCCAGTGTATTTGTGAAGTTGCTACGTGGATGTTTATTTATAATCATTTTCAAGCATTACAAGCTGGATTTGCCACCGAACTGCAAGGCTAGGTTGCCTCTATATTGCTTAGAGCTTGGTGTAGTCTTCTACCAAAATCCATTGTCAGGGACCTTCATAGCTTGGTAACTCTCCATTCTTCTGTGAGGGTGTGTGAGCCTACTCATTGCAACCATAGAAACCCAAACAGAGTATGATCATTACTGCAGCTGGAGTACCCACCCTCCTCTCCACTTCCTTCTGGGTGGGTATGTGTTTTTGAGCCTATGTGTTTCTTTGGTTGGGGATGTAGATCAGGTGCAACTTTAGGTGGGTATTTTTTTAATCTCCACACTGTGGAGGTTTTAGATGTGACAGAGTATGTTAGGGGCTGCTTGATTTGTTTAATGACTGGGGGGTTTCCTTCTACACTGCAATTTCTAAATTCAGTATTAGTTTGTTTCCCTACTGATTTGAAGTTCGGCAGTGAAGTACCATAACTCTTGGTGACTTACTGCTGGATTTCCAGCTGATGGCCACAGAGTAGGAGGCATCCTCACATCTTGCCTGGAAGAGTATCTGATTACTGTTCGTTTGGCCTGGAAGACTGATGAATACTGGTAGATGGATTGTATACATTCATGAATGCAGTACAGCAATGACTTTTATGTTTAAATATCTGTAGATCTGCTGAGTATCATCACACAGCTGTATTTCTGCACTACATAACATGAGTTTGGACTGTGCAAGCTGCTTGCTTACAGTGGATCATTGGTTACTGCATTTGTCAGAAGAGTTTGTAAATTGCTCTGTTGGTAGGTCTTGGATTGTGAATGAAGTGGTCACATTATGATTTCTACAGCAGATCATTGTTTGTAACTTTCTCTGTTGGTAGGTCTCGAATTGTGAATGAAGTAATCATATTGTAATTTATCACTTACAGACTATAAAGAAGAACAAGCGAGAGCGTGATGACGACAGTTTAAATCACTCTGATCTTTTTGATAGCCACATGCTTTGGTTTCTGATGCGCCACTTGAGACAAGGACGTCACCGCAGGGTAGGTCTAAAGGAATATGTGAGGCTTGAGTCATGCTGAAATTAGGTTTGGGGCTGGATGTGTAATTGATTAGAATTGTAGTTCTTTGTAGGGCTTTCCTGCAGTACATGGAGCACTTGGGTACATCCTTGTACCTTTTAAAATTTTAACATCCCCTTTCATGATATACATCTCCCGTTTGACCCATACACAGTTATGCAGTCTGATCAAGGAACACTCAGACCCCCAGATTTATCCATTCTTTTAGTTGATCATGTTGTTATAATCTTTTAATGTGCATCATTACAGACTTCTCAGGCTTAATGCCAGTAAAAAGAAACCTTAAAAAATGTACCTCAGGTTTTCAATTCACAAGTCAAGCCTACCTCAGGGAGCAGCGTTTCTGGCTCTTCTAAAGATCCTTGGCAGGAGCATGAAAGGCAAATGGTACAGAAACGTGTTTAATTGCAGACCTAGCTGCACCTCATAGTTCACCTCACCAACAGTCTCCTCTGATTCTTTGCAGGTAGGAAATGTTACAGATCATTGGCCTGCTCCTTGTCCATAGAGGGGAGTGAGTTTAATCACAGACATTAATGGAATGGGACGTGGTGCAACAGGTGGATCACTTGCTTGCTGGTGCAAGTTGATTGAGTCGGCCTGTAGAATTCCCTATAGCCAATACCCCTACAAGTGATCACAGAGTGAGCTTGAAGAGTCCTGTGAAGCTGACAACCCCCACAAGTGATTATAGATTTGAACCTGTAGAGTTCCATGTAGCACATACCCCCACAAGTGATCACAGTGTGGGTCTGTAGAGTCCTGTGTAGCTGACAACTCCCACAAGTGATCACAGAATGGGCCTGTAGAGTCTCCTGTAACGGATACCCTTAGAAGTGATCACTGAGTGGGCCTTTAGACTCCTGTGTAGCTTATAACCCCCTCATAAGTGATCACGGAGTTGTCCCGTAGAGTCCTCTGTAGCTGACACACCCACAAGTGGGTCTGTAGAGTCTCCTGCAGCTGATACACCCACCAGTGATCACAGAGTATGCCTGTAGAGTCCCCTGTAGCTGATACCCCCACAAGAGATCACTAATTGGGCGTGTAGAGTCTCCTGTAGTTGATAACCCCACAAGTGATCATGGAGTGGGCCTGTAGAGTCCCCTGTCATGTGTCAATGCAAATTTTGCATGAGGTATCTTCATCTGTCTACCCCTAAGTGGTAGGCTGCTTGCCTTTGAGCTGTATTTCACATGCTCTTTCCTGCTCCAGTTTTTTGGGTTCTCAGCCTTCTACATTCCTAGACAAGAGTTTGACAGTTCAATGCATGGTAGAAGTTCACTGAGTAGGGTGTGTGAGCATGAATCAGCACTTAAGTGTAGGTTTTACATTAGACTTTGTGCACATTTCTCAGTCTTTCTTGCATCTCTTTTCACATGTGTATTGGTTATTATCACTTATCTCACTCAGTATTGACGGAATGCATGGCTATTGCAACCCTACCCTCTTTGTATGGGAAAGGCACACAGGTTGGCATAGAAATGCAAACCAAAAAAATGCCTTCTTGTGTTAATTCTTTTGCCTTTTCTGAATTTAAAGGCATATGGGTCACTGTGCTGCAGACTTGTAGCAGCATCAAGTCATACTGCTGTTCTGTATCCCCTTCCTTTTGAGATGCCCTTATGCTCAAGATGTCCACTTTAGAATAGCCATCTTCATGTTTTATGTCCCTTCAGAAGCATCTCTGTGCTCATCTTTGGAAGGAAAAAAAAGGAACACAATGTTATCATTCACATGGGGCTTTTTGGTAGAAATGCCTTGTTTGCTGCTTTGAAGCACTAAAATTCATTCTCTGTAGTGCCTAGAAAAACGGACCACTTGCGTTGAGCAACCTCTGAATATTCTTATCTTTTTCATTAAGCTGTCCAGAAAATATTCTATGTTCTGCCTCCCATATCTTTATGAAGCCCCAGCACTTGGGTTCATAGGTGGTTAATAGGCATGCTGTGTAGGAGCCCATTAAGAAGCCTACCACAATTTCCCAGTTGCCTCAGAGCACTGGTTACGTGAGTTAGTCACAAAGTAGCCAAATGGAAGTGGAGGGAATCAAACCATGGCCTTCTGGAAGCAGGTCATTAACAGAGGATAGCATTAATCCTCTTTGCCACTGTTTCCCTAGACAGAGTCAAAGAAGAATGGTAATTTGGGGAAAATTATTTTTGTTCTGCCCCATTGTCTGTGAACTATATTTTTTGTTGTGTTTTATATGGCTTCATTCTTCTATAGTTAGAAAAGTCATGAATAACTGTCCACTGTGCTTGATTTAGAGGCATAGGACACTTTCAACACTTAATTCTGCAAATTCAGTAGGTTTCTTTGCATGTGATTTTTAATGCTTCTTTCACTGTAGGCTTCTGCCCTGTATATGGCTGAGGAATTGCTGTAGGTCATTCTAGACAATTGCATGTATAGGGCAGTAAGATTTGGATATTTCTGAGGGCTATCCTAGATGCCTACTTTAGGTGCTAAGTAGATTTCAGAAACTATGTAAGGAGATCATTGAGAACCTTCAGAAGAGGGGTCGCATTCTTTCCAGTGTTGAGGATGTAAATAGACATTCCTCTTATTACTTTTCTGCTAAAGCTGTTTAGCAGTTCCAGTAGTACAACAGGTAACATGCTCGCCTTTGGTGCAGGAGGTGGCTGGTTCTATTCTTACACTAGGTAGATGGATTGCTTGCACTGCAGTGAAGCATAATAAGGTTTCTGCACTCGTAAGTGTTCTTCAGATGAGATGTTAAACTAAGGTCTCATCTGCATGAGTTGGTTCTGTTGAAAAGTGTAGGCTAATTTCCCCAGCTCACTGGCTAACTTCCCCCTAGTAGTATTAATACCACTTCAGGTCTTCCCTGAAAAGAGGCATCTAGGCTAGTGGGATTAACCTGGTCAACAAAGGACAATAAAAAATAAACTTCTTGGTTGATGAGAAGAAAAAAAAAGCTCAGCCAAACACCAAAGACCACTCGCTAAATGCCAGCTGTTGGTCTCTTGACAGGTTTGAAGAACAGTTCTTCAAGTGACACTGGTGGGAGGCCTAGTTGTTTCTGGACTCTGGATCTTCAAGGGCATTTTGTTGCAGAAGTGTATTCCATCTTTCAGATGGCACTATATAGGGTCATAGGTAGATACTAGGCTTTCAGTCTGCAGATTATTACAAGCTTAGCCACTAACCAGAGGTCATAATCAAACTTGCACCTTGTATCTGTGAGGCGAAGACCTTCACCACCCCACCCCCAAGCAAAAAACAACTTTGTTTCATGTTGGTGCACCACATCTTTTTAGGATGAATCTGCTTTTGACTGTAGCAGAAGAAACACTGGTAAAAGAGGGTAAGACCATCCCTGTCTCTGTTCTTCCCAACTGTATGTAGGCTAGAGCCCAACTAATGTTAGGTTTTTACTTCATACTGGCAGCTTGACTTAGAAACCTGACACTCTTGTAATCTCACAGTTTGTATCAGTGTGTTCCGTCTAAATTTTTCAATGATGGAGTCATGACTGTGCACAAGATTACCTAGGTGTGGTTAGTGGTCCTATTGTATTGTATGCACTTGGGCATATAATTCCCTAAAGTGGTTATAGTGAGCCATTGGGCAAAACAGTAAGATTAGTAAATGGAGTATGGGATTGCAGACCTTGTGACAAATTAGTACTGGAGTGGACACAGTAATGTAGATACAGATGGTCTCTCAAGACAGAAAACTGAGTAACCTGACTAGTTACAATGCATGTGTAACTTCCAGGTTTTGTTTTTTGGTAGCATCACAAAAAAGCTTGCTTGAATCAAAGGAAAAGGAATGACTGAGAGCGCGTATGACAGGTTGAAAGAAAGTTGTAATTGTTTTTAATAAAGCTTGCAGAAAAGTTGCAGTAAGTTTGTTAAAAAATGGTTGTTGCTTTCAGTAAATGTGATTGCACGTAAAATGTGGACAGTGTATGTAATTGCAGTCAGCGGCAATGCAGCAGAGCTGTTAAAATTTAAACGAGCTTTTCAAATGTGCACAGATTTGCATTGCCCAAAGTTCGGTCTTGAAGAGTTTCTCTTGTTTTACGGCTCCATTACCTTATTTGGGCTGTCCCCACAAGTCATTTGACTGTAGAAACTGGAAAAAATTACATTCAGAATTAAAACCAGACAGGAAATACAGGATCTGTCAATAAAACTACAAGAAAAATCTAGCCAAGCTAGATTTTCCACTGTGTGATTCCTTAAAACCTCTTGTTTTAGACGTAACATGGGATATATGCAAATGACCCCTTAAAGACATCAGGTGTTTCAGCTATATGGCAGTTCTGAATGCCCATGACTTTTTTCCTTTTTAATTGTCTTATGGGCAAATTCAAGCCAATAAAGCCAAACCCCCAGTAGCTGTGGACATGCATGTTTCAGTCTTCTTATGGCCTCCTCAGTACAGCATAAGTGGACTGTTTGGCTAACCTTTGGAAACACAGGGCTGTCATACCCAGCTGATGTCCCTAACCATTCGGGTGTCTGCAAAATGTCCCAACTAACAAACTAAAATAATGAGTAACAAGGTCACACAGACAAAACCAATCAGTAAAAACTGCAAGAAAAATCTAGCCAGGCTGTTCCACTGTGATTCCTTAAAACACATGTATGTGACCTTGTTACTCATTGTTTTAGTTTAATTGGTAATGAAATAGGGTAGAAATAAAAGTAAGGGAGATGTTGCTTGAGAAATAACAAGAATTGTTTTGAGGGACTAACAAAAGTTAAAATATTGCAGAGTAGGGGAGTCTCACAGAAAAAGAGGAGGAGCAACTGCAGAATGCTAAACAGAAGATAAAGGATTACCTTGTTGATATGCATGAGTTTGGAAGGACTGCTGTTCAGCAACTGTTTTTTGATAATAACTCTATAGAGCACAAAAACGTTTAGCATAGTGATTCAGGCAACAGAAAGTAGAAAGGGCTGTTGCCAAGCTTAGGGAGCCCACAACAAGGAAGATGACAAGGTATTAGATATTTCCGAAATTCTATGAAAGTCTGTATAAAGCAGAGAAATATAGAAATGAAGAAAAGGTACAAATGGAAATGTTTATGGAAGAATTAAATATGGGCAAAAAACAAAAAAACACTTTACTCAATCTGGTACCTCGTCCATTCACCTTCACATGACCCAACATAAAATTCACATTCACTTTTATACAGGTACGAACCCAATTAATCTTAACAAACAAACAAATCAATTGTGCACCCAGTGATGTATGCTATTCCTAAAATCCATTAGAACTTATATTTCTGTGACAGGTTCTTCCCTGCAAAATGTAAGTAAATTTTTGGATTTCCAGCTTAAGTTTTTGGGGAAAGTGCATGCCCACCTAAGTAACAAAGGAATTGTTAAATGAGGTTAAAGGTTTAGTTTCGCAAGATGATTATTACTGGGTAAATGTGGATGTCAAATTATTATACACAAATATCCAACGGAGGTGGGGACTTGAAGCTGGGGGTAATATGATGGGAGAAGGACCTTGAACAACTTTTTTACTTTCTCTAGTGGAGTTTTGTCTCATCCATAACTACTTTTGTTTTGAAAATGAGTTTTTTTTTTACCTCTGCGAGTGGCTGACATACCAGATTGGTGAATAATGTGTTGACTTGCTGAGCAGTTCTGATTTTTTTTTTGTTTGTTTTTTGCTTGTAGTTTTGTGAACTTGTGTTTTCCAAGATGAGGAATTAAATATGCCAAGGTTAGAGGTAGATCAGCCTCAGTTACTAATAAGATAGGAGGAGATGAGATAAAAATGGTAATGTTTAACCAACAATAAAGCCCCCAGGAATAGATGGTAGTATAAATCGGTATGTTTTTTCTCAGCTTATTAATGCTCCAACAAGATGCAGCAAAGATCTTGCCTGCCAATCCACCTTAGACTGGATTCTAGTATCCCACCCTGCTAATTACCCCTCTTCTGGTACACTGCCTAGCTCCCTGAGTGATCATCTAGCAGCTTACTCCCTTAGAACAAACTCCCAACAACTAAAAGTACACACTATAAAATCAGTTAGGAACTAAATTTTTGTCAGCATAAATTCAACAATCTCCTACAGGAAATAGACTGGACACCCCTTAAACAACTCCCACTTAATGATGCTGTACTATACTTTAATAACACCTTCCTTCACATCCTTAATACCCCAGCTCCCAAACTACCCCTTAATGATGCTGTACTATATTTTAATAACACCTTCCTTCACATCCTTAATACCCCAGCTCCCAAACTACCCCTTAATGATGCTGTACTATACTTTAATGACACCTTCCTTCACATCCTTAATACCCCAGCTCCCAAACTCCCCCTTAATGATGCTGTACTATACTTTAATAACACCTTCCTTCACATCCATAATACCCCAGCTCCCAAACTACCCCTCAATGATGCTGTACTATACTTTAATAACACCTTCCTTCACATACTTAATACCCCAGCTCCCAAACTTACCCCTTAATGATGCTGTACTATATTTTAATAACACCTTCCTTCACATACTTAATACCCCAGCTCCCAAACTACCCCTTAATGATGCTGTACTATACTTTAATAACACCTTCCTTCACATCCTTAATACCCCAGCTCTCAAACTCCCCCTTAATGATGCTGTACTATACTTTAATAACACCTTCCTTCACATACTTAATACCCCAGCTCCCAAACTATCCCTCAATGATGCTGTACTATACTTTAATAACACCTTCCTTCACATCCTTAATACCCCAGCTCCCAAACTCCCCCTTAATGATGCTGTACTATACTTTAATAACACCTTCCTTCACATCCTTAATACCTCAGCTCCCATTCGTATGAAAAGAATCAAAAAGAACTCAGCACCATGGCTGTCTAAGGAATGTAAACACCTGATGAAGCACCATGGCTGTCTAAGGAATGTAAACACCTGATGAAGCAAAGGGACCTAGCCAGGTCAAACTGTAAACAAAGTCATATTAATTTCAAAACACTACGTAAACAAAGTGACAAAACTAATCAACAGAGATAAGAAGTCATATTATTCACAGCTTCAATTCCAGCATAAAATCAACCCCAGTAAATTTTGGCACTCCATATCTTTTCTACTTAATCCTGGAAGAAATGGAGAACACACCCTATCACCTGATACCCCTTCATCACAAATAGCCTAAAACCTTAACAAGCACTTCATAAAACCAATTTCAAACCTACTAACACCCCTGATGCTGGACTTTCACACCATTCAACCTATTCAGACACCAACCCCAAGCCATCAACTACTTCTAACCCTGTCATTACTAACCCCCATACTCAAGAACATGTCATACAAATCCCATTCTCATTTCAGCCGATACCCACTGACACCATTAAGAAACTGCTACAAAAGCTAAAGCCCTGCTCTGCTTCAGCTGATACAGCCATACTACCTCAAACTGGCTGCTAACTCAGTTGCCTACCCAGTCAGTATCATTATAAATAGGTCTTTATCCAAATCTGAAGTACCTACCATATGGAAACAATCTCACATCACCCCCATCCACAAAGGAGGCAACTCTTTTGATCCATCCAATTTCCATCCTATATCCATCTTGTCACCCATATCCAAAATTCTCAAGAGAGGTATCCATCAGCAGGTAATGCACTATCTATTGCAAAACAATCTTTTAACCAAAACCCAACATGGCTTCCGACCTAGCCACAGTACAGCTGCAGCCCTGTTATCTTTTATAGACACTGTGAACAAGGCCAGAGATGCAGGATGCTATACAGCTTCAGTATTCCTTGATCTCTTCAAGGCCTTTGACAGTGTCTCACCCATTACTTTTGAACACACTTTCTAACTTAGGCTTCTCACATAACAAAGTAAAATGGTTTCAGAGCTACCTCAAGGATCGTAAACAAGCCGTGAAATTGTCCAACAAGCTCTCACTGTTTCTCCACAACCCTACTGGAGTCCCCTAAGGCTCCATCCTAGGACCCCTACTCTTCAACATTTTCACAAACTACCTTCACACTGCCTCTCACCCTGGGACCCGCATTCAATATGCTTATGATTCCACCATAATCTGCACTGCTCAATCGCTACCAGAACTACTCAAAAACTCAACAGTCCTTTATAGCAGGTGAGCCCTGGCTAAGAAATGCCCAACTCTTTCTTAATCCAAAGAAGACAAAACCAGTACTCTTTCATCCCCAAAACACCTCCCTTGTCACTGATCATTTCAACATCCTTGCATCTGACAACACTGCCATAGAAATAGTGCAGGAAACCAAACTTCTAGGTGTTATCATAGACTATAAACTTTCATTTGACACCCATATACAGCAAAATATAAAGAAGACTCATCAAAAACTGGGACTGTTATATAAAAACAATTTTTTTTACTGCAGCAACCAAAACTACCCTTGAAAAACATTTTTACTTCCCTCTCTTCTGTGTGGTGCCCATATCTTAACTAACTTACAAAATTCTACCCTAAGCAAGTTGGAACAGTGCTACAACAAAGTTGCAAAGTTTGCCACAAACTAAATATCCACACACACCACTGTAACCACTACTAGAATTAAACTGGCTTGAACTACCCAACCAACTTGCCTTTATTCAGCTATCCACCTTGCACAACCTTATTTTCAATCTTACTGCCTGCCCTGCACTAGCCAATCTAGTCGCACCTTACGCACCAAGTCAATCCCTATGATCAAAAGACAAAAATATGTTCATTATCTCAAAACCCACAAGAAAACCTGGTCACTCTCTGTATTCATACCCTGTCTCTATACATTGGAATTCACTACCTGTAGCTGCCAGGTTTATTCCTGGCTTAACCCATTTCAAAGTCTCTTTAAAGAATCATCTCAAAAATACACGGCTCTGCTCCTGCATAAAGCCTGCCTAATGCTCAGGTCTTCCTCTTCTCTCACATTTCAATCCCTCACTGACTGCAAGATCCAAATATGCTTCTAACTCCTTCTCTGCTTCTATACCATATCCTTAAGCTGCTGCTTAGGCTTTGTTTCTATTCTTCTTAACTCTCTCTTGCTGTATGTCTGCATCACTAACTTTCTGGCTATTTCTACACCATGTATGATGAGTGATTGTTATCGTCTGTAATGTTTTAACTGTATAGAACTATTTAGATGTGTAGTAATATATTACAACATCTTGTAGCATTTTTATGTTCTTCATGTTTCACTGTTGCAGTCATCACACTTGGGTTATCCTGCCAGGGGTAGCCCTCAGTCGGCCCAAATACCAGAGGCTTAGTATTTCTGTGTCGGTTGCTGTCCCTCCAGAACTAACGTCAGGTCATTAGTGGTATAAAATCAGGCAGCTGACGCCACTACGTCAGTCTTTCTTGCCAAGGAGCCCAAAGCAGAAGCAGTTCGCAAGAGTGCCGGTCGGCCGCTACCTGAGTTTTCATTTCCGAATTGAAGTTGAAGTCTTCTAAAGCTAAGTACCCCATTGGGGATCGTTTTTTCTTGCTCTAACCGATGTCAGAAAAAGTTAACAATTGTCTCGCCTGTGGAAAGCAAATACCATACCGAGATTTCCATTCTTACTGTGACACCTGTTTAGGCCCCAGACCACGATGTCCCTCACTATCGCATTTGTGCTTAGTTCAATGCCAGAAATATACGTCGTTGGGTCCTTATTGTAGCTAAATATTTTCGCTGTCAGGCCTCGTATTCAGATATGGCTTCTGTAAGCCATTTGACTACCGATCTTCTGAAAAAACGTAAGGATAAAGACAGGATCCTGAGGATGTCTCTATCTTGGATGGGTCCGGAGCCACTGAGCAGGCACCAGCTTCCGAGGAAGTTCTTCACATTACCGATACTCGACACAAACAGACTTCTTTTGCGTCTTCATTTCTTTCTAAAACTACCAAGTTTCTAAGGCCCAGGGTACGAACTACTCCTAAAAAACTGACAATCCAAGCTCAGGCCCATGCTTCAGTCTGAAATGCTTAAAATGGCAGAAGACCTTATTATGCTTATTAGGGGAAGCCAGGCTACCCCTTCCAAAAGAAAGAGAGACTTGTCCCCAGTAGTTTTATCTGAACAGGAGTCCGATGACTTTGGGGTTTCTGAATATGAAGGCATGCAACCCCTCTCTGCTTATGAGGATTCTGATGCAGAGGAATCCATTCCTTCTGCCTCTTCTCCTGAGGATTTTTCATTTGTTGAAACCCTACATACTTTAAGGGAGCATTTTCAATGGGACTGTCAGGACTATCCTCAGTCAAAAAAGAGACTCTGGGAATTCTTAGATTTACCACAGCACAGACCTTTAGCCATTCCTCCTGTCCTGGATGTTGTGGATGATGTTTTTATAGAATCCAGTTTGACTCCTGACACCCTCCCTCCTGCTCCCAGGAAACCTGACCGGTACTACAGAGTCCCTGACTCTCACAAATTCCTTTTCAAAAATACTACTGCTGACCCAGAGGTCATCTCCCAAGGACCTAAAGGAATTAAAGCAACCTCAGCTTAGAATCCCCACCCCCCTCAGACAGGGATTCCCAAGCTTTCGACGAGGTAAAGAAGTATACACCTCTGCAGCTCTTGCTATTAGAGCACTCACTTGTCAGTTCCACTTGCTGAAATATCAGCAGCATACCATGGAACTCCTCAAACAAAAAATATCTTCCTTCCCTGTTTGTGCAGAAAATAAAGAATTACAAGAGCTTATGCATTCTGCAAGCCAAGTTAATAAGCACACCTTGCAATGTGGCTTTGACGCCCTAGAAGCATCTTGCAGGGCAGCAGTCACTGGTTCTCTCCTTAGAAGGCATGCTTGGCTTAAGGAACAGACCTTGCCAGACCATGTCAAATCAAAATTATTGGATGCACCATTGAATAAAGACAGTTTGTTTGGCACCAAGACAGAAGAGGTCTTAAAAAAGATGGAAGAAAAAACTAAATCTATGCAGACAGACTTCTTGCAGGTCCAGCCTCCGAGGTTCAGTAGTTATTGCCTTTCCAAGCACTGGTCCTTTCCGGCCCCCTCAAGGCCAGCTCAGCCAAGACCCAGGGGAAGCAGACCCCCCCCCCCCCTTGGTTAGCCACCCTAGACCTAAAAGAGGCCTACCTGCACATCCCAATCAGGGAATCGTGCAGGAAATATCTACATTTCAGGGCAGGATCTGTGCACTTTCATTTCTCTGCGCTTCCCTTTGGCTTATCCACTGCTCCAATAGTTTTCACAAAATGCCTGGCTCCAGCCATTGCTTTTTGCAGATAAAGAAATATTCAAATTTACCCCTACTTAGATGATTGCCTGATTCAGGCAGACAGGAACTTCTCTGTTACAGCACCTGACATTTGTAAAGGACCTACTGACCTCCCTGGGGTATACTATCAATGAAAAGAAATCAAAACTAGTCACCACACAAAAAATTGTACTCCTGGGAGCAAGACTGGACACAGCATCCCAGATGGCATTCCTTACTCCAGAAAAACAAGCCTACCTGACAGGCTACTTCTCTCAACTAGCGACCAGAACCCAGTTATCCAAAAGGAAAACCCTCCAAGCTCTAAGGTTCATGGCCTCCTGCATTCTACTCATTCCATATGCCAGACTGCATATGAGGAAACTACAATGGTACCTAAAAAGCCTTTGGTGTCAACACTCTCAAGACCTGGAAACTATCATACCTGTGATACCCTATCTAAGGAAAGACTTTCTTTGGTGGGCAGCAGCATGCAACCACAACAAGGGACTTCCCTTCTCACAACCCCACACCACCCAGACCCTCACCACAGACTCATCATACTATGCCTGGGGTGCACACCTGGACAGCAGGTGCATTCAGGGCCATTGGAGCCCAAGTCAAATTCATGTGCACATCAACCAAAAAGATATGCTAGCTGTTCAGCACACCCTGACAGCTTTCAGACCGCTACTCCCAATGGGGCCTCTAGTGATCAAAACAGACAACGCCACAGTGATGTGGTATATCAACAAGCAGGGAGGGACTCACTCTTACCCTCTCTGTAGGCTCGCCATGACCCTTTGGCACACACCCTCAGCCATGCAAATACACCTGTTAGCACAATTCCTGCCAGGCTTCCTAAATTCTCTGGCAGACAACTTGAGCAGAAACCTGCTAGACCCACACGAGTGGCGGCTAGAAAACAAATAACCCAGAAATGGGCACCCCGAAGGTGGACCTCTTTGCCTCCCACTCCAGTCATCAGCTCAGCAAATTTTGTACCAGGGAACCTCACAACAAGGCCTTGAAAGTGGTTGCTCTATCCTTCCAATGGGTAAACCTCTCCATCTATGCATTTCCCCCACTACCACTCATTTCAAGGGTACTTCTCAAAATAAGGGCTAAAAAACCAAGGGCAATCTTGATTGCCCCAGACTGGCCACGTCAGCACTGGTACCCACTGCTGCGCAGCCTGTCACCCCTGCCACCATGGCACCTAACTCAGATCCCAGCATTCCTGATCCAGAAGAATGGAGTATTCATGCATCCACAATTGCAGACCCTGAACCTGGCAGTCTGGCTTATTCCCTGACGTCTTCTCCAGCTGCCAGCATAAGCAAACAAGTCCTGGATGTTATATGTGAGGCCAGACGCCCCAGCACTAGAAAATTCTATGCTGATAAGTGGCAAAGGTTTTGCACTTGGATCCAGGCTAAGGAAGCCAAAACAGCACAGCCCTCCTTATCTCTCATCCTGGATTACCTAGCAGACCTACTACACAGGGGTCTGTCCTTCTCTTCTATTAAAATTCATGCCTCTACTATCTCTGCTTATTACAGCACAGAGCCACCTCTCTTTTCACACCCTCTCATCAAACAGTTTCTAAGAGGGGCTAAGAACTTAAGGCCAACCAGAAGAGCTCCTACCCAGTTTGAGACCTTAACTTTGTGTTGGAAAAGCTCATCCTACCCCCCCCCCCCCTTTGAGCCTGCAGCTTCAGCAGAGTTAAAATTCCTGTCTTGGAAAACAGCCTTGCTTCTGGCCATCACTTCAGCTAGAAGTGTTTCAGAGCTACAAGCACTTATGGTGTGATAAGAGACTTAGGGACACAGGTGGACAGTGGTCTCACCTTCGATAACCACATCGCCACAACAATCAGGAAATCCTAGATGACACACCTAATCACTAAGGGCTTTTCATCCAGAAAAAAGGAGGTCATTGTCCCACTGTACTCATCCCTCATTAGACCCATTATAGAATACAACGCCCTGTTTGGTGTGTACCACTCAAGACATCTGCAACAACTGGAAAGGCCGCAGAAATACCTCACTAAAAGAATCAAAAGCCTAAAGCAGATGCCCTATGCAGACCATCTAAGAACACTCCAGCTGTACTGTCGCATATAGTCTACTCAGAGGCGATCTCTGCTTAACATACAAGGCCATGTCAAACCCAGGCTGTTGGACATGCTACACTTAAATCTCAGTCCCTAAGAGCCACACGCTCCAGGGATCTAAACCTTGTCATCGCAATGAACAAAACATGCTGGAGGGATAGGTTTCTGACCCAGAGACTCCCCAAACTCTGGAATAGTCTGCCCATACATGTCAAGCAGAGCGCCTCTTTGTCCCTCTTCAAAAGGAATCATGACGATTGGATGGGAGATAGGAAATTCACCCCGGGGATCACGTCAGTCACCCTGCTAGACAGGGGTCTAGGGAAGTAAATATTGTGGGAAGAAATAGCAAGGGAATTCTTATGGCTAGGCTTGTATAGGCCCTAGGGCCCATAACCTAGTACCAATCTATGAACCTATGGCTGTAGAGTCCTTCATCATTTTCCATGCTGACAGGGTCTCCCTCAGGACTAACCCATCCTTCATGCCTAAAGTGGTGCCCAGTGTGACTCTCAACCAATCCATTCATTTGCCCACCTTTTTCCCTAACCCACAAAACAAGGGGGAAAAGGATTCTGCACTCTCTAGATGTGCACAGACAGCTCAGATTCTATCTGGATAGGACTAAATCCTTTAGAAAAACTGACCAATTGCTAGTCAGCTTCGCAGCAGGGGTAGAGGGAAGGCCATATCCAAACAATCTCCAAATGAATAGCACACTGCATCCATTTCTGCTACAAACAGCATGGGAAACCACCCCCAAAGGGGGTCAGGATGCATTCCACCAGGGCAACCTCCACCTCTGCAGCTTTTCTCAGAAGGTTCCCCACCAGGGACATCCTGGAGGCTGCAACATGGACTTCTGTTCATACCTTCACCAAGCATTACCACCTACCTATCTTCTCCAAATCTAGGGCAGGCTTTGCCACTGCAGTCTTGCAGGGCATCCTAGCCAGCCCCCAGTCTTCTTGACTGCCTCCACCCTTTTCTTCAGCTTTGGGAATCAACCCAAGTGTGATGACTGCAACAGTGAAACACGAAGAACATAGTACAGTTGTGTACACTTACCAAGTGTATTCACTGTTGCAGTCATGATTTCCCACCCTCCATCCCCCTTGTTTCTCTCTCTCCCCCCCTCTCTCCTTACAGGGAATTTTTTGTATTTACTTTCTACTGGTGCTTTTCTTCCACCATAACCTAGCTCTCTATCTGGGGGGCTCCTGACAGTTTGGGCAAGAAAAACTGATGTAATGGCGTTGGCTGCCTGATTTTATACCACTGATGACCTGACGTCAGTCCTGGAGTGACAGCAGCTGACACAGAAATACTAAGCCTCTGGTATTCGGGCCGACTGAGGTCTACCCCTGGCAGGATAACCGAACTGTGATGACTGCAACAGTGAATACACTCAAACATCTGCATTTATGGTACGTGTACACAACTGTACTTTCTTTCAACTTTTTTTTTTTATAGTATTTCTAATGTAATGTTTATTGTATTGGATTTTACTGTATTTGTATTATACTGTATGTGGAGCTTTTCTCCCCATGCCTCTGCTGAAAACGGGTTCTATAGACCCAGTCAGACCACCCCGGTAAACAAATGTCAAATAAATAAAGTTTGGAAGATAGGAGGAAAAAAACTGTTAAAGATCTGGAAGGTTTTGTTTAATGATATTTTAAGAGGAGGAGAAGCACCAACATCCTGGAAGAAAGTGGTGGTAGCTGTAATACCTAAAGTGGGTAAAGAGCAATCAGATTCAGCTTCATACTCTCCCATTTCAGTACTTAACTATGATTATAAAGTTTCTCAGAAATGGCAAAAGTGATACCAAAATTGATAGATATGTATCAGTGTGGTTTTGTGGAGGGAAGGCAAACATTCGACAACATTAACAACATCAGTTATCTAGAGGGAAGCAGAATGTAAGAAAGTATTGCTATTGTTGGTGGGTCTTGATGCAGACAAAGCATTTGACAGTGTAAGCTGGGACTTTGAGCCGGGCAGTGGAGGCATTTGCATTCTCTGATAAAATATTAAGCTTGATTAGGGGGCATACAAAGGATTGGAGGTAAAAACTGAAGCGGGTGGGTTCCTGTCTGTTAATTTCTGCTTGAGCAGAGGAACCAGACAAGGTTGTCCTCTTTCCCTTTTGTTGTTTGCATTATATTTAGAAGCATTTGCAAAGAAAATAAGGGACTATGGCATTGAAGGATATAACTGGTATTGTAGTCAAGAAAAGCTGGCTGTATTTGCAGATGATATTTTAGACCTGATAAAACCAGAAAAGGACATTTCACTGTTGTGGAACATTTTGACACAGTTTCACATCTTTTCAGGATATAAAATGAATGAGACGAAAACAAAAGCAATAGCGGTAAATTATGTACCCACCCAAGATTTGGTTCAGCAATATCCATATTTATGGGGACATAAAATGAGCATTTAGGGGTATGGCTTAAAAATGATTCCAGTGTGGCAGCTAAGGATATGTGGGAAAAGACTAAGCAAAAGATGATACAAAAACTGAGAAAAATGGAAGCTTTGTTATATGGATAGTAGGATACAAGCAGTTAAAATGTTTTAGTCCCTTTAGTCTTGTACGCAGGTCAGGCATATTTTTATCAACCAGCGAACAAGTTGTGGATAGGAACTAATAAAGAGCTGAAGGATTTTGTCTGTGAGGGGAAGATGGGAAGTGTCAAGTGGGATAAAATGATTCTTCCAGTAGAACAGGACGGATTGGGATTACCTGATTTGAAGGGGTATTCCAGAGCTACACAGTTAAGGCTCCTGTGCATAGCACAAGCAGAAACCTAAAATTGAAAGTGGAAAGGGATGATGAAATGAGTGACTCTCAAGAAACAAGGAGAGACTGGGATTTTGGATGCAGATGTTTAAGGAGAATAACAGTAATCGTACAGAATATTATTTTAATAAAGTAGCACAAAGTACTGCTTGATAAAATGTACCTCACCTGTGAATAAGACTAAAGGGACTAAAAACATTTTAACTGCTTGTATCTTACTATCCATATCTATATAACAGAGCTTCCATTTTCTCAGTTTTTATATTATCTTTTGTTTAGTCTCTTCCCATATATCCTTAGCTGCCACACCGGAATCATTTTTAATCCATACTCATAAATACTTCATTTTATCATGTCCCCATAAATATGGATAAGCCAAGCCGGGAATGGAGAAAGGAGATTCTTCCGATAGGAATGACTGCCATTAGGAATATAGAAGGTAGCAAGGGGTACCAAATTATTGGGAACAAATAACCAGAAGGAAAGGTAATAGAATGGGAAGATACCAAGAATTTATTTGGACTGCAGGTTAGAGATTGCCTTCCGTGTCAAGGATTGATATCAGAGTGTAGGCAAATAGAAATTAATGGGGGTCCGCAGTGAAAGCCCAGAAGTGGTAGAGTTATTAGTAGAATTTAGAAAAGAAGCTGCTGTTAAAAAAGGATTGATTAGTAGAGCATATAAAATATTGCATGATAACTATAATAAGTCAGAGGAGGGTAGGACTGGGGAAAAGAGATTTGATGAGCATTTCAAAAAGAAATGGGGGAGGTAGCTATATATATATATATATGTGTGTGTGTGTGTGTGTGTATATATATATATATATATATATATATATATATATATATATATATATATATATATATATATATATATATATATATATACACACACACACACACACACACACACACACACACACACACATCTCCCAAATATGCAACAAATCTAGAAGATTTAGGATTTTTGCTTGGACGTCTTTACATATGTATTTGTATACCCCAAGTAGACTCCAGAGAATTTTTCCTTGGGTAGAGAGCAAATGTTGGAGGTGTGATGGTCAAGGAGGAGGTCATTGAGAGCATATTTTCTGGGAGTTTAATGAGTTGGCAGACTTTAAAGATTTCCTTCAGGCTACTTTATCAGAGATAGTAGGTGACACATTGCTTTATCTAGGGAAATTATTTTTCTAAGTTAAAATACTGAATCGGAATTACCTAGATATAGTAAGGCCGTGCTGACTCTCATGATAGCTGCCAAAAAAGCAATTACTAGAAAATAGAAATCAGTCTAAACCAACTGCATTAGAAGTCGTGGATATAGTAACAGATGAAACAGCTGGAATTGGGATTTTTTGGAAAAGGGTAGGAGCAAATTACATAGGAAAAATTGGGAACTGTGAGAACAATACAGACAGCAGAGGAGTGAGATTTAAAATAAGGCAGGATTTGAACGAGCTATGTAATGTTTAACTGACAGTGATTGGGTAGTTTATAAATGGTATAATGTTTGCAGCTAACATTGTCAATGTGGTTTATTTTCATTTATATAAATACATGATTGCCTATGTCATAACTGATAATTTAATAAAGATGGTTCTTTAAAAAAAAAAGGGGGGGGGTATGTGTGTAGACTTTGTGTTATCTGAACTGCTGATACCAGCATTTTGGGATAGTGACCGCTGCTATGTAAATATTTAATGAATAATTTATTTTGCACGTAAACAATAAATACATTCTTGATTTGCCATATTTTTGTAGCTGTTAGCAACATGATGTCCTTCGGTTCACTTGCTGCCGTAATCTTAACCTGAGGGATCTCCTGTCAGAAGGAGACCCGATGTCAGCCAGTATACAAAAGTCTTATACTACTCAGGGGTACACGGTACATTGTACATAGGCTGCAGTCGGACAGACACAGGCCATAAAAGCGATGTACAGTGCAATCTAAAGTATTTGCCCCTTCCTGATTTCTTATTTTTTTGCATGTTTGTCACACTTAAATGTTTCAGATCATCAAACAAATGTAAATATTAAACAAAGATAACTCAAGTAAACAAAAATGCAGTGTTTAAGTGGTGATTTTAGTTATTAAGGAAAGATAACTTTCCAAACCTACATGGCCCTATGTGAAAAAGTAATTTAATTGTTAAATCATGAAGTAACTATGGTTAATCACATTTTTGGGAAAGCTGAGTTCATTTTCACTAGCCATACCCATGCCTGATTACTGCCAGACCTGTTGAATCAAGAGCTCACTTAAACAGAACCTCTCAGACAAAGCGAAGTAGGCCAAAAGATCCCAAAAAGGAAGACATTGTGCCGCAATCTAAAGAAGTTCCGGATCAGATGAGAAACAAAGTAATGGACATCTGTCAGACTGGAAAAGGTTACAAAGCCATTTCTAAAGCTTTGGTACTCCAGTGAACCATGGTGAAAGCGATTCTCCACAAGTGGAGAAAACATGGAACAGTGGTGAACCTTCCCAGGAGTGGCCGGGCTACAAAAATTACCCCAAGAGGGCAGCAGCAACAACTCATCCAAGAGGTCACAAAAGAAACCCAGAACGACATCTAGAGAACTGCAGGCCTCACTTGCCTCAGTTAAGGTTAGTATTCATGACTCAACCATAAGAAAGAGACTGGACAAAATTGGCATGCATGGCAGAGTTCCAAGGCAAAAACCACTGCTGACCAAAAAGAACATAAAGGCTAGTCTCACTTTTGCCAAAAAAAAATCTTTATGATCCCCAAGACCTTTGGAAAAATATTCTATGGACTGACGAAACAAAAGCTGAACTTTTTGGGAGGTGTGCGTCCCGTTACATCTTGCGTAAAAGTAACACAGCATTTCAGAAAAAGAACATCATGCCAACAGTCAAACATGGTGGTGGTAGTGTGATGGTCTGGGGCTGCTTTCCTGCTTCTGGACCTGGACAACTTGCTGTGATTGATGGAACCATGAATTCTGCTCTCTACCAAAAAATCCTGAAGGAGAATGTCCGGCCATCAGTTCATGACCTCATGCTGAAGCGCACTTGGGTTCTGCAGCAGGACAGTGATACAAAACATACCAGCAAGGCCGCCTCTGAATGGCTTAAAAAAAAAAAACAAAATGAAGGTTTTGGAGTGGCCTAGTCAAAGTCCAGACTTGAATCCAGTTGAGATGCTGTGGCATGACCTTAAAAATGCAGTTCATGCTCTGAAACTATCCAATATGGCTGAATTAAAACAATTCTGCAAAGAAGAGTGGGCCAAAATTCCTCAACAGCGATGTGAAAGACTCATTGCCAGTTATCACAAACGCTTGATTGCAATTGTTGCTGCTAAGGGTGGCACAACCAGTTATTAGGTTTAGGGGCAATTACTTTTTCACATAGGGCCATGTAGGTTTGGATAGTTTTTTTCCCTTAATAAATAAAATCATCACTTAAAAACTGCATTTTGTGTTTACCTGGGTTAACTTTGTTTAATATTTACATTTGTTGGATGATGTGAAGCATTTAAGTGTGACAAACATGCAAAAAAGTAAGAAATCAGTGGGGCAAATACTTCCATTGCACTGTATGCACGTACCATCCTCAGAACTTTTCTGCCACCAGTTAGAACACCATTCCGACCCTCGATCTGATTGTTTCAGTGATTGCGACTTAAGCTTTTTTCAGATAAGTGCCCTGTTAGGGAGAATTTTCTCTTTACTACTGTTTTGGTTATGTCCTCCAAGAAGGGCAAGTGCCAGTGTGGAAAACAATTTTTTATTATTATTTATTTATTTTATATTTGTTTACTGGGATAGTTCGACTGGATATGTGTCCATTTTCAGCGGAGGCCCGGGGAGAAAAGCTCCAAGTTGTAAGTTACATTAGTAACAGATACAAATTGAAAACATAGTTTACAGTCTTTTAGAAAAAACACAAAATCAGGTTACATGCCTTTAAAAACATGGTACACAATTAGATTAGGTAACCAGCAGTTTAATACATATAGGGATTCCACATAAGGACAGTCATCTGCAGTTTCTCTCTTGCTTAGGGCTTGGCCGCGACTATAAGTCCTGTAGCATTTGCCAGTCCTTCATACCCAAGCCCCTTAGAAGCAGACACTCTTCTCTTGCTACCTATTTAGAGAGCCAATGGCTTAAGGGTATGGAAGGTACCTCATGGTCTGACGCCTAGCCAGTGAAGCACAAGGCCAATAAATCTAGGCCTGTGGCTTCTGCTGCACTTCCACCATCAGAAGTATCTTCCAGGGTATTATTCAGCTCCGAGGCACATCCGACTTCAGATACAGATTCACAGGCCAAGCTCAGTTCTGAGGCTGCCTTGACTTTGGCCACGTGCATGTCTTTGCAGGTAGAACAGACGTCCGTTTAGGGTGTTGTTAGGGGATCTTAGGCTCATTATTACAGGGGGCCCTGGGGGGGGGGGGTGCCACAAACTCTAGTGAGAGAAGAAATTGAGTCAGACACTTTTGAATGTAGGTCTTCATCTGGTCTCCGACTTTGCATAAAATTGTTTTTCCTGCCAAGAAGAAAAAAAAAAAAAAATATTTGTCCCCTGGTAAAGAGGCCTGAACAGATTGGTAGGTTGCTGTTGATAATTTCACAGTGGAAGGCATTGGGATAGGACTAAGTTGGATAAGATCACAAGGTGCCAGTAAGTTTTAACTCTTCTCTGAAGATGGTCACTATAAAGCTTATTTGGGAGTAGCAGGTGCTATGTCTTGAGGCAGCAGCATGCATTTACTGTACACTGCTAAGGCCAATCATCCTTTGCATATTTGACAGCAGCAGTGTAGATCGTGAGACCATAGCTCCAGTCCATCACAAATAAATTGGTGGTAGTGGGTGGAATTTTAATCCCCTTCATCATGACACCTGTAAAAGTTGCAAAAATGACCCATTCCCAAATGAGGCTGTTGCTAGACTTTGTCAGCAAGACCTGCCAAACAGGACAGGCCAGTGAAAGCCAGCAGTTGTGCATCAGCATGTACTGCCCTCATATTATCTCTGAAGAATAATCCATACCCACACCAGCTCCCTAGCAGTGGGGCCTGAAAAACCTAGAGCAGTTTAGCAAGAGTCTTGAAAGATGGCACCAATCTCCTAAGCGTCCAGATTCTCAATGCTTCTGTTCTGAAAGTCATGGAGCAGGTAATGTTCATCATATTGATCACTACTGCAGTAGCATTTACTATATGGTAATATTCTGCCAAGGATATAAGTCAAAGCTTCCAAAACTTCAGGGCACCTTTAGTGCACCCAAACCATTAATCAGCTCAAGCCTGAGTTGACAGGTTTGGGCACCAAAAACCCTTCAGAGTTTCCCTGCAGTTGAACAGAGCTCCTCTGCTGGCCTTCAGTGATCGGCTTGTGATGTTCCTTTACTGGGCATACAAGTTCCCTTTGGAGGAAAACACTTCCATTTAAAAAAAATGTGTTTTTAATAACATTTTCCTGTTTAGGAATGTTATTTTTAAGCTGTTAATTTGTTTTAGCAGAATGTCATGAGACTTTACTTTTAAACAGGAACACACTTTTTTCCTGTCTATCTAAAATGTTTTTTTAAAGTAGTTGTAAACCGTGTGTGTGTGTAGAGAAAATTGTATTTTACTTTTTGGGGCTGGCAAAGTGTTTTTTTTCTGCGTTTTTCTTGTTTTCCATAAGAAAGAGGCACCATTTTCAGCTTGACCATAGAACAAACTGCCAGTGGTCCCCACAGTCAGTCCTCCTTCCAGACACAAAAAGAAAAAGTTAAGCAAACAGCCTTTGCCACCACAGCAGGCTAGCTGTTTGTCTTAGCCATAGGTGAACGACTCTGCTGTGACCAAATCTTGTTCCTCAGACCATTCATGTTTTACCTCTGATCCCTCTGGTGCATCACCTACAGCCACTATGGACCCAAGTGTTAGCCTCATCTTCTACAGCTGTTGGGGTCCCCTCAGTGAGTAAAGGAGAGATACTCCTGGGAGTCTTGGCAGAAGGAACAGGGAAGAATTTTGTTTGGTCAGATTGTTGTGCCCATCATTGAGGAAACTGCTGTTGCCATTAATAACATTGTTAGCCCCAGTTTTCCTGTCAAAAGTAAAACTAAACCTGTATCTTTTGCTCTGCAAATTTCCATAGGCAGGAGTAGTTTAATGGGTCTGGCTTAGGGTTTAATTCAGGCTATTGATCCTTCTTATAAGGTTGTTTCTCATAAAAAGAGGGATACCTCTTTCCAAAGAGATTCATAATTCTGAATCTGGACAGGAAGATGAAGGGACAGAGACAGGGTTTTTCTCCTTAGTTTTCTAATTCAGACTCTGAGGAAAGCTCCTCTGAGACTATTTGTTTTGTTAATTTGTTACACTGGCTTGAACTCTCCAGCCATCTAGACTATCTTCAGATTACCACAGCCCACAAACTAATCTTTCAACCCTCTAAGTGCCCTGCTCTATGCAACATCCTTCTCCCCTACAACCCTCAGAGAACTCTTGGATCTACTCACCAAAACCTAATCTGTGTCCGAAAACCCAATCACCCTGCTGGTCAACTCCTGCTATCCTTTTCCTTAGCAAAAACATGGAATTCTCTTCCTCCCTCTCTAAGGACTTGTGCAAACTTTGAAAACGTTAAATCTCAGTTACATTCCTACCTTTACTCTTAACAGAAAATGCAACTGCATTCTCCCCACCTAGTCCTGTAATTCTCTCTCCACCTCTAAACCTCCAGCTATGATGACTAGCCTCTCTAGCTATGATCTGTAGGCTACCACACATATGTATGTATTGTAAATATCAAATTTGTACCATGTACCTAAGAATTTACACCTACTCTCTAACATGAAATGTAACTGTAAATTGTTCATTAATAATAATGTCTGTATCTAAAGGTAACATGTACCTAAGAAATTACATCTGCTCCCTAGCATGAAACATTGTAAATTGTTCTTCTTTTCTATATTGTATCTGTATCTAAACTTTGTAACATGGAGCTTTTCTCTCCGGGCCTCCACTGAAAACGGGCTCCCTGAGCCCAGTGGACATCCCCTGTCATCAAACTGGAAATGTATGTTTCCAGAATATGCCAGTGTTTTCAGTGGGAAAACACTGGGCTTTCTCAGTTCCTCAGAAAATTCTATGAGCTGTTACCAAAGGAATTTCCAGAACCTTCACCCACTCCTCCATTTATATTAGCTTTGGAAGATGTCACTGCATGCAGTTTTCCTGGTAGCCTGCTGTCCCGAAAATAGCAGATAGAATGTATAAATGTCAATCTTTTAAGCTTTTATACGTGCATTCCAAACTTGACAGAGCAGCTAAAGCTTTAGTTAATGTGCATTCCAAACTTGACAGAGCAGCTAAAGCTTTAGTTAATGTGCATTCCAAACTTGACAGAGCAGCTAAAGCTTTAGTTAATGTGCATTCCAAACTTGACAGAGCAGCTAAAGCTTTAGTCGATGTGCATTCCAAACTTGACAGAGCAGCTAAAGCTTTAGTTAATGTGCATTCCAAACTTGACAGAGCAGCTAAAGCTTTAGTTAATGTGCATTCCAAACTTGACAGAGCAGCTAAAGCTTTAGTTAATGTGCATTCCAAACTTGACAGAGCAGCTAAAGCTTTAGTTAATGTGCATTCCAAACTTGACAGAGCAGCTAAAGCTTTAGTTAATGTGCATTCCAAACTTGACAGAGCAGCTAAAGCTTTAGTTAATGTGCATTCCAAACTTGACAGAGCAGCTAAAGCTTTAGTTAATGTGCATTCCAAACTTGACAGAGCAGCTAAAGCTTTAGTTAATGTGCATTCCAAACTTGACAGAGCAGCTAAAGCTTTAGTTAATGTGCATTCCAAACTTGACAGAGCAGCTAAAGCTTTAGTTAATGTGCATTCCAAACTTGACAGAGCAGCTAAAGCTTTAGTTAATGTGCATTCCAAACTTGACAGAGCAGCTAAAGCTTTAGTTAATGTGCATTCCAAACTTGACAGAGCAGCTAAAGCTTTGTTAATGTGCATTCCAAACTTGACAGAGCAGCTAAAGCTTTAGTTAATGTGCATTCCAAACTTGACAGAGCAGCTAAAGCTTTAGTTAATGTGCATTCCAAACTTGGCAGAGCAGCTAAAGCTTTCGTTAATGTGCATTCCAAACTTGACAGAGCAGCTAAAGCTTTAGTTAATACTACTGCTGCTAAAAATTAGACTAATTCCAATTCTACTCTTTTTGTTAAGGATGGGAAGATTATTAAGTATGGAGAAAAATCTACGCTTCTGCAAATTTTCTGAATCATTGTGAAAATATAAGGAATGTTTTATCTGTGTTTTCTTGTGAGGGGAAAAATCTGCTTTAAATAATTTAGGTTCTTCCATTTTACAAGTCACAACTGTTTAAAGTGTGTGTGTACATGACTGTGTTACTACTCCCAGGGTTGTGGCCACTGGTACTGTTTTGAGGAAGTTTGCCTGGCTTCATTCTCAGAAACTCTCAGATGATAAGAAAAATGAGATCTGAAATTCTGCATCTGATGTTGTCCATTTCATTATGCATCACCACTTGGGTCCATGGATCCAACTGGGCCATTTCTTTAGATGTATGATCAGAGCCTCAAATTCCTCCTTGTCTCATAATGCCCTACTTTTCCTCCAACCCCTCAGATGTTGTTTGCCACCTTTCAGCACAGACGTGATTCCGCACCCTCTGCTCAGATACGTGTTTTTCAATTTCATCTGACTATAGCGAGTTATTGATTTGTCGTCTTTAGTTGTATCCTTGTCAGTTTTAGTCTTGGTACCTCCCCTACCTTCTTAGGTAGTTCCATTTTTTAAAGCTCTCTCTGGCGTTAGGGTTGTTTCCCACCTTCTGCCTTTCTCTTTAATGGCTCTCTTCTCTTTCCTCTTATAAAAAGTAGTAGTAAAACTTTCCCGGTATTTTTACTTTCTGTTAAAATAGCATTAGTGTGTGTGCGTGCTGTGTATTTTGTGAGTTTCTTTCAGCATGTCGGACAAACCTGCAAGTTTATATAAACCCTGTGGTTTCAAACGGTGCACCTCTTGTGGGCATAAGATTCCCCAGTTGGAACCCCACAGGAGGTGCGTACATTGTCTTGGACCAGGGAACTTGGAGGTCCAGTACGATATCTCCTTGGCCTTCAATCCTCCTTGACTCCTTGTCAGCCCTCGCTGATAGGGTTGCCACCTTTTCAAATGCTCAAAGTGGGACATTTTGTGTAGAAACACAAGTTTATGTTGGACAAAACATACCCAATGCAAAGAACAGAACTTCACTTTTTTGCCAAAGTAAAAGCTTATTCTTGTAGTATTTCAGTTGTTTGTTGCTATTTCATGTAACAATTATGTATTTCAGATACAAAATAACTATTTTATGCAGCTATTAAAGAAAACTTAGGAAAAATGTTTGTCCTAAAATCTCAGGACATTTGTCTTTTTTTTTGTTTTTAACACAAGGAAAATACACTACCGTTAAATCTGGTAAACGCAACTGTCCCAATAGGTAATAAATAAAACACTCAGAAATGTGAGGGATGTTGCGAAGCAAGCTTAAACAGTCTCAGAAATGAACCTGTCACAAAATGCATGCGATCCACAAATGTTAAGACTCCACAGATTTATTGTTCCAGAAACCAACTTCGGATAAGCACTTTCACTACAAATAGCTTCATCAGATACTTTTCATAGTAACAAAAGCAGGACCTTACACATATATAGCAGATGAAACAATTAAAGCAATTAAACAATTAGCATCATTTGTAATTAAAAAAGTATTGTGTTTAAAGTAATATGTTTAAAATGATGTGTTTAAAAAAAGCGCATGAATTTATCCTGGGCACTTTTAAAAATATTACATAGAATAGTTTGACAAACTTAATAAAAACTATACTTATAAAATATATGTTTAGTAACTATACAAAACTATATATACTCTAAAGCAATTGTACTCAGTAGGTACAATGTATAGATATACATGTCTAAGTATTACATATATGCATATAGTCTTGTGTGTATTATGCATGTAAACTTAGATATTACTATGTTATGTATGAGGCATGAAAATCATTTCACATTCCTCCGCTGTCGTAATTTGGGTTTTATAGAGGCTATTTCATTGAGCCCAGACCCTTTATCAGCTCTTAACATAACTATCCATTCACTTTTAATCACAGTGATGCTAATTGTTTAATTGTTTCATCTGCTATATATGTGTAAGGTCCTGCTTTTGTTACTATGAAAAGGATCTGATGAAGCTATTTGTAGTGAAAGCGCTTATCCGAAGTTGGTTTCTGGAACAATAAATCTGTGGAGTCTTAACATTTGTGGATCGCGTGCATTTTGTGACAGGTTCATTTCTGAGACTGTTTAAGCTCGCTTCGCAACATCCCTCACATTTTTGAGTGTTTTTTTTTTTTTTAGTTTTTATTTTGCGGGACACAGCCCAAAGAAAGGGACAGGTGGTAACCCTTCTCGCTGATCGGCATAACAAGTTGATTGTAAGAGGCATTCTTCCATTTTCTGGAGCTCAAATGCCCATGTTAAAGAAGCATGCCTCCTTAGCTGCCCTGGGGTCCATGGCTTCAGTTCCTGAGAAGCGCCAAAAGTTGTCAGCTCAGTCTATCTCAGATCCCTCCTGCTCTCGCTTCTCTTCAGATCTGAGAAGTTCTTCGGATCCAGTAGATCCAGCGCCAGCCAAGACTTCTGCACTGTCAGATCCTCAAACCTCAGTTCTGAGAAGTCTGGCGGATCCCACAGAAGTAGTGTGGATCCAAAGTTCTTCATCTCTGGAACAAGCTTCTTCGGGTCAGACATACCCAGATCAGAGATCCTGGAGTCATACTCTGAGTAAATCTCCATCACCTGCCCTGAATGTCCGGACCAATCTGTCTCCAGTCAGGTCCACACATTCTTTGACCCCCTCTAGATCCTTTCAGCTGCCCCATTTTGACATGGACATGATGATGCGGAGTTTTCACAAAGCCCAGATTCAGCTGGGGATCTTGCCCTCTCCAGCTTATGCAGGATGAGTGAGAGCACCAATCCCAATTCCACAGCTTTCTCCTCTGATCCGACCCTCTGTTTCGGTGCTTTAGGACCTGACTTCCCCATTATGGAGTGCAGCATCTGCCTTTCTTTGATGCCGGCAGTGTCCCAGATGAGTTTGGCTCAGATACCTTCTGAGTGGAGCGGGTCCCCGTACCAGAGATGTCGCCACCAAATCTTTGAGGTTGGTGTCTGCTCCGAACTTTTTGGAGCAGTCCCTCCTCCCCCCCCCAGGGGGCCTCAGCCTCCCCCCTCAGGGGGCCTCAGCCTGTGACAGTTTGGGCCTTGTGCCTTCTGGAGGTGTCAGATCCGGGATGACCTCATCCTTCTCTCCCTTGGCAGCTGTGGCTCTTAGGGTGGGAGGTCAGGCCTTCCCAGCTTTGTCTGCCTTCCAGGTGGCAGAGAGGGCTTTCTCCACACTGCGAGATGTGCAGCAAGTACTTTGCTATGATTCCCCCCTTGAGGAGTCATCCAGGGACGCTTTAGTCCACGATTGACCCCCGGGTCTCATATATGCTTCTCCTCAGATTGCCCTGATACTCAAAGTCTTACAGAAAGCTAGCAAGTTGTAGACCAGTTGCCCCTTACTGGCCTTGTCAGGTATGGTTCCCCTTCCTGCGGTCTCTCAGCAAACATCCTCCATGGATACTGGTTCCCAGGCAGGATCTGGTTTCTCATCCATCAGGACGTCAGCTTTCCAGTCTCTAGTCACTGGTACTAACTGTTTGGTTTGTCCACTTCCAGTGAGTCTACAACAGTCCAGGCTGGCCTCCCCGGTTAAAGAAATTTTTCTTGCCTTTCAGAAAATCTTCCACCAAGAAAGTATATCCTAGTAAATGGAAAGTTTTCCCATTTGGGCATTACAGCAGAATTTTGATCTCTTTTCTGTTTCAGTTTTGGATATTCTTATGTTTCTCAGTTCACTTTTTCATCATGGAGCTAGTTTTTTCACTATAAAGTTACAACTAGCGGCTACCATGAATTTTCATCTGGGGAAGGGCAACAATCTTTTGTCTTCCATCTCTACTTCTAGACTATGCAGGGCTTTTATGAAAGGAGTCTTTCATCTCAGACCTATGATAAGACCCATCCCCTCCTTGGGATATCACTCTGGTACTTCAGGGCCTTACTCAGAGACCATTTGAACCTGCTAGTTCATGTGACTTGAAATTCTTGTCTTGGAAGACTGCCTTTCTATTGGCCATTACTTCAGCAAGAAGAGTGTTGGAATTACAAGCTCTGTCTTCCCAGCCACCGTATATTACCTTTCTCAAAGATATGCAGAATGAGTCTGTCCTTCATACTGAAGATTTCCAGAGACACAAATATTAACCAGACCATTCATTTGCCTGTATTCTTCCCTAATTATTCCAATAAGGATGAATATATGCTGCATTCGCTGGATGTACATAGACAATTGTACTTTTGTTTACACAGAACTAAGCCACACAAGAAATCTGATCAGCTGTTCATCTCCTTTTCTCCAAATAGATTAGATGAGGCTGTATCCAAGATTACTTTAGCCAAGTGGATTGCTGATTGTATTTCTACGGTCCGCTCCCAGCATGGCCTGCAACATCCCCATCCTGTCAGAGCTCACTCTACCAGGTCTATGTCTACCTCATCTGCTTTCTTCACAGGAACTCGTATTGATGAAGTTTGTGCAGTAGCACCCTGGTCCAAATGTCTTACTTTTGTATCTCAGTACAAGTTGGACATTATTTCCAGAAATCGAGCATCCTTTGGCACTGCAGTGCTCAGTCATATCCTTTCTTGGGGCCACTCAGAGTTTATGTAGCTGGGGACTCTAACCCAGTTGTGATGCATAATGAAATGGACAACATCAGATTAGAAGTTAAATTATGTATCACATCTCACCCTCCTTCCCCATCCTTATTCAGCTAAGAGTGATGTGTAGAGGATATGGGAACCCATAAGTTCCAAGTTTGAACTCCAATGTGATCGCTTTCATTCATCTTTTCACTGTTATCAATCTAAATTTTTGAGGGGGCTGGAAACTCGATCTGATGGGTTGGAGAAGGAGTGGGGAATTATGGGAGAGGGAGGAGTGTGAGGCTCGGATCATATGCCTGGAAGAAATGGTCGAGTTGTTTCTGAGGTCTGATCTGTGGACCCCAGTGGTGATGCATAATGAAATTGTACAACACAGATGCCAAGTTATGGCAAGTACACAATTTCTATTTTGATTATAGAGATTGGGTTTTTAGTTCCTGTGCTGCAAAGGTTATCAAAAAGTGTAATGATAGGAATACGTTGATACAGGGAATCCAAGGTTTTTTAGCCCTCCATTACCAAATTTTCTAAGAGATTCTGTAACCCTTCACCCAGTTTTGGCAAAAACAACAAAATAAACAGTCTCAGCAAAATGCTGGTACGCAAACATTTGAGAAAAAATGGCAGGAAGATTACAAAAATCGTTCAGGACTCCCCCTCTCCCAAAACCAGTGTGTGTCCAACAAGTCAGAATTACTGTTTTAAGGGACTTACCACACAGACACACACACACACACACACACACAGGCAGACCCAGTCCCTTCCAGAAAGTTTGAATCTCCACTTTTGTCTTTGACAACAATTTCAGACAAATGGGTCGTGAAGATCATTTATCAAGGTTACAGGTGGCAGTGGAAAGGCAATCCCTCCTTTCTAGGGGGTCAGTCCTTACCTACCACACCAATCTCTCATTTCCTTTGTCCTTTATCACATACTTTCTCATTGAGTGACCAAACTAAGTTGCTCCTCATTAGTTTTTGAAAGGTTTTTATTCAAGGATGTTTTAGTGCCAAAGGAAAAAAATGCTTGGAGACCAGTTCTGGATCTTGGTATTAAAGAAGGGTGATTGAGCAGTCAGGCTTGTTTTTTTGAAGGTTTTTTTTTTTTGTAATTTTTGGTGGATTTCGTGAATCAGAGTTGTTTGAGATGTCTTTTTTCCTAAACCGGTTTGTGGTAGTTCCCAAGTTCAAAATGCTGTCACTTCACAACATCTTACCTCCCCTTTCTCATTTAATTTTCTTGGTAACATTAGATTTAAAAGATGCCTGAAGTCTCGAACAGGGATGTTGTAAGCGTTTCTTAAGGATTTGTGCGTCTGAATTTCATTATCAGTTCTCCGCCTTACCCTTTGGACTATCCACTGCAACAAGAGTGTTCACAAAGTGTTTGGCTCCAGTTGTAGCTCATTGCAAACTACAGGATATCCATGTTTTTCCATATTTAGATGACTCTCTCTTCTTTCCTTCTCAATATATCAGGAATATCTTATGTGGGTGAGAGATCTCTTGCTCAAGCTGCCATTACAGGAGAGCATTCAAAAGTCTTTTTTGACTCCCTCACACAGGGTTGTCTTCCTGGGGTTTCAGCTAGACACTTCAGTTCGAAGTACTTGTCTTCCACAGGAAAAAGATGTATCCATTTCTTCATAGGTTCACAGGTAGGTACTAGGCTATTGGCCCTAGGGCCTATATAAGCCTAGCCAAAAATGTACCCTGGCTTTCGCCACCCAAGAAAATTATTTTCCTGTGCCCCTGTTGAGCAGAGCCACAGAAGTGAGCCCTGGGGGAAGGCTTTCCACTTGGCCTTTGGTAACTGAAAGGGAATACTTCAGGATTTTATGTCTTAAGGCATCTGATTCTCATGATACCCCTGACAAGACTCCACATGAGAAAGATACAATGGTATCTGAAGTCTCTTTGGTCCCAGCACCAACATCATTTGTCTTTTCAAATTCCAGTGCTGGGGATTATCAGAAGTGAAATCACTTGGTGGTGACAGAAAATTTCCCCAAGTCTAAAGGTGTACCCTTCTCCCTCCCTGCTGTAAAGTAGTCATCACAGATGTCTCCGACTTTTCTTGGGGAGTAGTTTCGGGAAGCTTAAAATTGTGGGGGACACCAAAGACAGGTGCAGACACACACATGGTAAAAAAATGTGTGCCCTGATCAAGGCATTCAACTCTGAATCATGTTTAGTCCCACTGACCACTTAGTGTTACATACAGTACCACAGTCATGTGGTAGATCAACAAGCATGGGAGACCAGGTTGTACCCCTTTGCAGACTAGCCGTGCTAGCTTGGGATATAGCTTCACAGCACAGTCTCGCACTGTAGGCATCTTACATTCTGCCAGAACAAAACTGTCTGCCAGACAAGCTGAGCAGGTTAAGGGCAAACCCTCATGAATGGAAGCTTAGATCATTTGGTCTTCCATTATTTGATCCAGCTGTGAGGCGTTCCTTAACTAGACCTTTTTGCCTCCTCTCTGAACAGTCAGCTGACAAGATTCTACTCTATGACTCCATGAAAGAAATCCTTGAAGACAGATGCCTTCTCCCGTCCTTGGACAGGAGTGTTCCTGAATGCTCTTCCACACTTCTTACTGATATTCTGGCTACTTCTGCAGATTCATAAATATCCCCTAAGACCATTGTGATGAATCCCTTTAAGTCCCTGGCAACAGTGGTTCTCCCCTCTTTTGGAAATGGCTAGGAGCAATTACCACAGCTTCCTTACAGAAGATTAGGGGTGTTTGTTACAACTCAACCCCAGTCAACTTTCCCTTTAGGCACTTGTTTACTGAGTATGTGTAGCAGGTATTAATGAAGGCAAGAAAATGTGCTATTAGAAAATTGTATATTAGCAAGTGGAAATGTTTTTAGCTGATACCACCAGTATAACCAGCACCCATTCAAGGCTACTCTTTCTCTGGTTTTACAATGTTAATGAGAGTTTACTATCCTATGGCCTTTATTACTTTTTCAAGGTTCATTTATCTGCAATTTCAGCATGTCTGCTCATGGATCATCCATTTACAGTGCATTCTCGTGTCAAAATGTTTTTTGAAAGCGTTTGTATAAGAGGCTTTCCAGAAAACTGGTAGCCCCTCCTTGGGATCTTAATTTTTGTGTTGGAGAAGCTAGCACTTGCTCCATTTGAACCAGCTAATCTGGCTGACTTGAGGTTCTTAACATGAAAAACTGTTTAATTGAGAAAGTGGAACACCATGCTAAGCTCTGAAATGACCACCCAATAAACAAACTGAATAGCAGGGTTATCACTGAATACACGGTTAAAAAATATATATATTAAGCGCTTTATCTTTCAGACTACACTTCATCCAAATCAAGGTAATCACACTTCCCTTTTTAAATAGCCACATTATCACATGGCCCTTGGAGAGGTGTGTTCCGCTTTCTCAGTTTAACAGGTGGTTATACTGATTGCTCTGACCTCTGCACAAAAAACATCTGAGTTGCAAGCTCTTATGGTGAGTCAGCCCTATCTGATTTCCACAGAGACAGGGTTTCTTTAAGAACTGTTCCTTATTTTATGCTTAACGTGGTATCTTACTGTACTTCAAAACAAACTATCCATCTCCATATGTACTTTCTTGAACCTAAAAATGAGGGAGGAAAGATGCTCCATACCTTGGATGTCCACAGACACTGTCTTGACAGTACTTAATCTTTCAGATATTTAGATCAGTTGTTCATTTCTCGTGAAGATAGGAAGGGACAACCTGTATCAAAACAGACCATTTCAAAATGTCTACCTCCAGCTATTACCTTTTGTTGTAATCTCTACAACAAAACTATTCCAGGCAGGGTCAAGGCCCACTCTACCAGGGTCTTAGCTTCATCTGTCTTATTTTGAAAAGGGTTTGATTCTAGAAGTATTTTAGAAGCTGCTACTTGGCTCTGTATACATACATCTACAAGGCATTACAAACTTGATTCACCCTCTAGGTCAAGGTCAGGCTTTGCTAGGACCGTTCTCAAGGGGCTCCTGGACTATTCTCCTTCCACCTCCAAAATATAGCAAGCTAGGGTAATCTAACTATATAGCTAAGGCTACTGCAGCAGTGGTTAATATGATGACCATAGTACAGTTGTGTAAGTAAATAAACTTACCATAATAGTAGATATTAGAATGATCACTGCTGCAGTAGCTGCTCCCTCCCTCAATCCTCTTTGTTTTTTTATGCCAGGGTGTGGACATTTGGATGTTCTTCGTGTTTTACTGTTGCAGTCATCACCTTTGGGTTATTCCTGCTGTGATAGCCCTCGGTCGGCCCAAATACCAGAGTCAATGTTTTTCTGCATCAGCTGCTGTCGCTTGCTGCCTGACATCAGGTCGTCAGTGCTGTAAAGGAAGGAAGCTGACGCCATTCCACCAGTCTTTCTTGCTGTGAAGCCTGTAGCAGAAGCAAGTTTGCAAGTGTGCCGGTTGGTTGCTACCAGAGTTTGAATTACAGATGAAAACGTCTAAAGCCAAGTACCTCGTTGGGGGTCCTTTTTTCTTGCACTAACCGATGTCCGAAAAAGTTAACAATTGTCTCGCCTGTGGAAAGCAAATGCCACACAGAGACTTCCATTCATACTGCGTCACTTTTTTAGGCCCAGACCTTGACGTTCCCCCATTTCCGGTTCTTTAACCCGAGAACCATTCATTGTAGAGCTCTTTTTGTAGCCAGGTATTCTTGTCTTCTGTCTTTGCATTCCGAAATGGCATCCATCAGCCAACAATCTGTAGACATTCCGAAAAAACGTAAGGATAAAGATAGAGACAGACCACACAAAGCTAAGCCTTCCAACGAGACTGCCGCTAAGCAAGTCATCAGTTCTCTAGAATTCAGTGAGGTTCCTTCGCAGTCCCTAATGCCCAATTCGATACCTTCGCAGGCCACTACTGAGACCCTTTCAGAGTCCAGTATGCCACAGAAATTTTCTTAGTCTTTCAAGCCTTTGGTTGTCTCTGCCTTTTTTAGGTCTGGAGCCGCAACGCAGGCACTGGCTTCAGAGGAGGTTTTTCAGACTGCCGAATCTAGACAAAAAACAACGTCTTCTCCGACTACCTTTTCAATCAGACTGATGGATACTCTTAGGTTTAGAGGCAAGGCCACTCCTAGGAAAACTACCTCTTGCTGCCATTTTACTCCTGCTCAACCACCCCAAGCTCAAATGCTTAAAATGGCAGAGGATCTTATGTCAGGCCACACCTTCTAAAAGGAAAAGAGACCCTTCCCCTGAAATACTGACAGAATAGGATTCTGAGGAGTCTGATTATTCACATTTTGAAGAGGAACAACCTCTTACTGCTTATGAGGATTCAGGTGCAGAGGAATCCAATCCTTCTGCCTCCCCATCAGAAGCTCTTACCTTTGGGGAAACCCTTCACACCCTCAGGGAACATTTCCACTGGGAATCCCAGGACTTCCCTCAGTCTAAGAAAAGGCAAAGAGAGTTTCTAGACCTCCCCCAGCACAAGACCCTTGGCCATCCCTCCAATCTTAGAAGTGGTTGATATCTTCCATGAATCCAGCTCAACTCCTGATGCCCTCCCACTTGCTCCCGGAAAACCTGACCGGTATTACAGAGTACCGGATTCTCACAAATACCTGGACAGAAATCCTGCTGCAGACCTGGAGGTCATTACACAAGGACCAAAAGGAGCTAAGGCTAGTTCTGCAAAGAATCCTTCTACTTTTGACAAGGACTCCAGAGCCCTGGACAGATGGGGTAAAAAAGTATACACCTCTGCAACCTTGGCTGTCAGAGCACTCAGCTGTCAGTTCCACATGTTAAAATATCAACAACACACTTTGAAACTATTAAAACAAAATATTTTAACCTTTCCTGACTGTGCCAGTTCGAAAGAGTTAACAGAGTTACTGCACTCTACTTGTCAAGTGGCTAAACACTCGGTGCACTGCGGATGTTCATCGTGTTTCACTGTTGCAGTCATTACACTTGGGTTATCCAGCTGGCAGGCTACCCGCAGTCGGCCTGAATTCCAAAGTCTAGGTCCGGTGTCGGTTGCTGTCGTCTCTTCCCTGACGTCAGTGCGCCAGGGGTATAAAAGATGCAGCCAATGCCATTTTCTTCAGACTTTCTTGCCGCGTGGTGCCCGAAGCAAAAGCAGTTCGCAAGTGCCGGTCGGCCGACTCCTGAGATTTTCAGAATCGAATTTCCGATCCGAAGTCTTCATTAAAGCTGAGTACCCCGTTGGGGAAACTTTTTTCTTGCTCCAGACCGATGTCAGAAAAAATTAATAATTGTATTTCTTGTGGGAAGCAAATACCTCATAAGGATTTTCATTTGTACTGTATTCCTTGCCTAGGCCCAGACCACGACGTTGCTTGTCACACTTACACTTGGGTTATCCAGCTGGCAGGCTACCCGCAGTCGGCCTGAATTCCAAAGTCTAGGTCCGGTGTCGGTTGCTGTCGTCTCTTCCCTGATGTCAGTGCGCCAGGGGTATAAAAGATGCAGCCAATGCCATTTTCTTCAGTCTTTCTTGCCGCCGACTCCTGAGATTTTCAGAATCGAATTTCCGATCCGAAGTCTTCATTAAAGCTGAGTACCCCGTTGGGGAAACTTTTTTCTTGCTCCAGACCGATGTCAGAAAAAGTTAATAATTGTATTTCTTTTGGGAAGCAAATACCTCATAAGGATTTTCATTTGTACTGTATTCCTTGCCTAGGCCCAGACCACGACGTTGCTTGTCGGTTTTGTGCTAAACTTAACCAACGCACTATTAAGCGTTGATATGATTTTGCCTTTCATTACTTCGGCCGAAGATTTAATTATACTATGCCGTCGGAACAACCGACGACTGGAGTTTCTAAAAAACGCAAGGATAAAGGCAAGGACAGGCATCCGAGGTCCAAAACCGACGATGAGGCTTCCGCTAAGCTAGTTGTCGGTTCGCCGGTTCTCAGTGAGGCGCTTTCGCAGCCCCTGACACCCACTACCTCAGAGCCACAGGCCGCTTCCGACTCCCACGTGGAGCCGACTGGGCCTATGGGAAACTCAAGGTATTGGATCCTCAGAAACTATTCCCTCAGATGGGTCCGGAGCCATTGTGCAGGCATCGGCTTCTGAGGGTGTTTTCAGACCAACACATTTATATGTAAAGCCATCTTCAGCTTCAAAGCCAAAGAATAAAGCAGCTCTAAAGACAAAGAAACAAGTACAGCATTCTCCAGGACAAACTTCCATGCCTACAAAACAAATGCTCAAAATGGCCGAAGACCTTATTACTTTGATCAGGGGTTCCCATCCCCCTCCTGATAAGAGGCCTAGGCAAGAGACTGAATATGAATCTTCAGATCAGGTTTCCATTTCCTCCGATTCCTCCTCTGATGTAGAATACTCTCTTCCTCCCTGTGAGGATTCAGATGCTGAAGAATCTATTCCTTCAGCTTCTCCTCCTGAAGATTACTCATTTGGGGAAACCCTGCGTACCATGAGGGAGCACTTTCATTGGGAGAGCCAGGATTACTCAGAATCTAAGAAAAGGCTCAGAGATTTTTTTACTTCCCCAGCACAAGGCCCCTTGCTATTCCCCCTGTTGTGGACATTGTGGATGATGTTTTTTTCAGAGTCCGGCCTATCTCCAGACTCCATACCCCCTGCACCAGTTAAGCCTGACAGATACTACAGGGTTCCAGATTCCCATAAATTTTTATATAAAAACCCTGCAGCTGACCCAGAAACCATATCTCAGGGTCCTAAGGGTGTCAAGGCTTCCACTGCAAAAAACCCTGTCCCCTCTGATAGAGATTCACGGGCACTGGACAGATGGAGGAAAAAAAGTTTACACTTCTGCTACTTTGGCCGTAAGGGCCTTAAATTGTCAATTTCATATGCTTAAATATCAGCAATACTTTAATGTCTCTATTAAAACAGAAAATGTTGCCTAATTCTGAATGTCCAGACAACAAGGAAATGCAGTATTTATTGCATGCAGCTGAACAAGTGGGAAAGCATACTTTGCAATGTGATTTTGATTCTTTGGAGGCCTCTTGTAGGGCCGCTGTAACGGGTTCTGTGATTAGAAGGTATGCTTGGTTAAAGGAACATAATCTGCCTGATCATGTTCAAGCAAAATTATTAGATGCACCTTTACAACATGATACTTTGTTTGGTGTTAAGGCAGAAGAGGTGCTGAAGAAAATGGAGGATAAAGCAAAATCTATGCAAACAGTTAAAGATTTCTTACAGGTACAGCCACCCAGATTTAGCAGGAACTGGCCTTCATAAAATTGGTCCCTTCCAGTATCAGGCCACAAAGAGGCAGATACAGACAACCTAGAGGCAGAGGCCAGCCCCAAGGCTCATACAGGCCTAAACAATGGGGTGCTTCTACCTCCAAAAGCGGAGAAGACAAATCTCAACCTTATAGAAAACAGTCACAATGACTTTCCTCTACCAGTACCAAGCACTTTCCTTTTGGAAGCTCCCTTAGGGGGAAAACTAGCACTTTTTCAACAAAACTGGCACATGATTACCCGGGACAAATGGGTCTTGAATATCATGTCTCAGGGCTAGAGGTTCCACTTTCACACCCTGCCAAAAGCAAGAGGCATGCCAGACCTGCCACACAATCAATGGGCAGAGGCACAAAAGCAGGTTTCATCCCTCATGGACATGGGGGCCATTCAGCGAGTACCACATCAGGAGCAGGGACAAGGTTTTTACTCACGACTATTCTTGGTGCCCAGAAAGGACAAAGCCTGGAGACCAATACTGGACCTGTCTATTCTAAACACTTTTCTGGAAGTTCCAAAATTCAAAATGTTAACTCTGCAGCAGCTTCTGCCCATGCTGGGTAACAAGGCTTGGCTTGTAACTTTGGACCTAAAAGAGGCATACCTGCATGTTCCAATCAGACAATCTTGCAGAAGATACCTCAGATTCATAGCTGGCTCAATGCACTACCAATTCTCTGTGCTGCCCTTTGGCTTATCTACCGCGCACAGGGTCTTCACAAAATGACTGGCACCAGTAATTGCTTTCTGCAGACAGAGGAATTCAAATATATCCCTACTTGGACGACTGCCTTATTCAAGCAGAGAACAAGGACATTTTACTGAAACACCTGGCGTTTGTAAAAGGATTGCTAATTTGCCTAGGGTACACAGTAAACGAAAAGAAATCAAAACTAGTACCCTCTCAAGAGATAATATTCCTGGGTGCAAGCTTAAATACAACTGCCCAGATGGCTTATCTCACGCCAGACAAACAAAGGCAACTGACTTCTTACTTCAAAATATTGGCAACAAAGACCCAGTTATCTGCAAGAAAAATTCTGCTGGCTTTGGGCTTCATGGCATCCTGAATTCTGCTAATTCCATATGCCAGACTGCATATGAGGAAACTACAGTGGTATCTAAAAAGTGTTTGGACTCAACATTGCCACAGCCTGGAAACATTAATAACCCTCATTCCTTGCCTGCAACAGGAATTTCGATGGTGGGCACAGGCCTGTCACCAAAACAAGGGACAGCCATTCACCCTACCCACAGCTAGGCAGTCAATAACAACAGATGCATCAGACTACGCCTGGGGGGCCCACATGGCAGGAAAATGTATTCAGGGCACATGGTCCACAAGCCAAATGCATCTTCATAGCAATCAAAAAGAGATGCTGGCTGTTTAGAATGCCCTGACAGCTTTCAAGGATCTACTTCTTCCAGGACAACTACTGATAAAGACGGACAACACTACAGTCATGTGGCACATAAACAAGCAGGGAGGCACACATTCCTACCCCCTCTGCAGACAAGCCATGACTTTGTGGGACACAGCATTGACTTATCAAGTACACTTGCAAGCACAATTCTTGCCAGGAAAGAAAAATACTTTGGCAGACGAACTAAGCAGAAACCTTACGGATCCCCACGAGTGGCAACTGGATCCACAAGTCTTCAGCATGATAACAAAGAAATGGGGATGCCCGGACATAGATCTATTTGCCTCCCCTCACAACTGCCAGCTACAGAAATTCTGCACAAGGACTTATCACAAGCAATCATGGAAAGTGGATGCTCTATCATTCAGCTGGAAAACCCTAACAGTATATGCCTTTCCTCCTCTGCCTCTCCTCCCCAAGGTACTCCTAAAGGTCAGACAAGAGAAGCCAAAAATGATCCTGATTGCCCCAGACTGGCCCCGCCAGCACTGGTATCCAACCCTAAAGAGCTTGTCTCAAGGCCCAGCCTGGACATTACCTCTGATTCCTCACTTACTGACTCAACGAAACAATCAGATTTGGCACAGCCGACTCAGGACCCTAAATCTGGCAGCATGGCGGATAATGTAGCCATTCATAACGCAACTCTCTCTAAAGCAGTGATGGATGTTATTTTGGAGGCCAGGAGGCCCAGTACCAGAAAATCTTATACAGAAAAATGGAAGAGATTCTGTGCCTGGAACCAGGCACAAGGAATCGACACGATGGTACGAAATATTCCTCAGATTTTACAATACCTAACTGAGATGCTGGACAAAAGCCTATCTTTTTCATCAATTAAAACCCATGCCTCTGCCATTTCAGCTCATTACAATACGGAACCACTTATTTTTTCACATCCGTTGCTAAGACAGTACCTCAGAGGGGCCAAAAACATAAGACCCCCAAGGAGAGCACCAATACCTGCATGGGACCTCAATTATGTCTTGGAAAAACTAACACTGCCACCTTTTGAGCCAGCCAACACAGCTAGCAATAACCTCTGCAAGACGAGTCTCAGAGTTGCAGGCACTCATGGCTGTGGAACCTTTTATCATTTTTCGTCCAGACAGGGTTTCTCTGAGGACGAACCCTACTTTTATGCCTAAGATAGTGTCCAGTGTGGCCCTTAACCAAACAATTCATTTGCCTACCTTTTATCCAAACCCACAGAATAAGGGTGAGAGACTCCTGCATACTTTGGACATACACAGACAGCTGTGCTTCTGCTTGGACAGAACTAAAGCTTTTCAGAAAGACTGAGCAACTTTTAGTGGCATATTGCTGCAGGATCACAAGGAAAGGCTATCTCAAAGCAGACTATTTCAAAATGGATAGGCCACTGCATTCATTTCTACTATTCACAACACGGCAAATCAGTGCCTAAAGGCATTAGGCCACATTCAACCAGAGCAGCAGCCACTTCAGCAGCCTTCCTCAGAGGAGTACCAACCAAAGACATTTTAGAGGCTGCAACTTGGAGTTCAGTGCACACTTTTACCAAGCACTACCACTTACCTCTCTACTCTAAATCCAGAGCAGGCTTCGCAATTGCAGTTCTGCAGGGCCTTATAGCCTCTCCTAATCCTATTTAGACTCAGCCACCCAACCTCAGCTTTGGGATTCAGCCCAAGTGTAATGACTGCAACAAGATGAACCTAGTACAGTTGTGTACCTACCATAAATGTAGATGTTCGAGTGTATTCACTGTTGCAGTCCAGGTTACCCTCCCACCATCCCCCTTTTCTTTGCTGGGACTTATCTGTACTTCTCTATCCTATACAACTTATGTGGTGTATTTGCTTGTAGATGAAGGAAATGTTTATTGTTATGCATGCATACTTATTGGCATAATTTTTAGCCTTCCAATTTGGGGGCACCTAACATCTGGGGCAAGAAAAACTGAAGAAAATGGCGTTGGCTGCATCTTTTATACCCCTGGCACACTGACGTCCGGGATGAGGTGACAGCAACCGACGCCGGACCTAGACTTTGGAATTCAGGCTGACTGTGGGTAGCCTGCCAGCAGGATAACCCAAGTGTAATGACTGCAACAGTGAATGCACTTGAACATCTTCATTTATGGTAGGTACACAACTGTACTATATGATGCCCTAGAAGCCTCAAGCAGGGCAGCAGTGTCAGGATCTGTCATTAGAAGACATGCATGGTTGAGGGAACAACCTCTCCCTGATCATGTCAAATATAAATTACTTGATGCACCCTTGGATAAGGACCACTTGTTTGGAGTAAAAGCAGATGAGGTGCTTAAAAAGATGGAAGACAAAGCAAAATCTATGCAAACAGTGAAAGATTTCTTTCAGATACAACCTCCTAGTTTCAGCAGGAATTTTCCCTCAAAACACTGGTCCTTTCCTGCACCTAGCAGACAGGGGGAAGGTAAGCCCCGCAGGGACAGACCACCCAGACTCCTATCCCAGGGACAACAGAGAACCAAACAGTGGACCACTTCCCCTCCAAAGGCAGGGAATTCTAAGCCATCCCTCTATGGCAAAAAATCTCAATGACTACCTCTCCCCCCATGCCCTCTTTTCACTCACCAAAAACTCTGAGAAAGGCTCTCCTTCTGCAATGAAAATTGGCTTTCTGTAACAAAGGACCAATGGGTCTTAAAGATCATTTTCCAGGGATACAAATTCTCTTACAACGAACTTACAATTACAAGAGGGTACCCAGACTTGCCTCCAAATCAGTGGGCAGAGGCATTGAAACAAGTCCAAACTCTTAATATCCCAAGGGGCAGTAGAACCTGTCCCCTCCGATCAAACAGGCAAAGGCTTTTATTCCAGACTATTGCTTGTTCTATTAAAAGAGGGTAACTGGCGCCCCATCCTGGATTTATCCATTCTGAACACCTTCCTGGTGGTCCCCAAATTCAAAATGCTGACTTTGCAGCAGCTGCTGCGAATGCTGACAAAAAATGCTTGGTTAGTTACCCTAGATCTAAAAGATGCCTTCCTCCACATCCCCATAAGGGAATCCTGCCAGAAATTCCTTCACTTCAAAGCAGGCTCACAACACTTTCAGTTCTCTGAGCTACCCTTTGTCTTATCTACTGCTCCCAGGGTATTCACCAAATGCTTAGCCCCAGCCATAACCTTTTGCAGACAGAAAAATATACAAATTTACCCTTGTCTGGATAACTGCCTCATTCAGGCAGATTGCAAGAAAAGCTCAAGGACCTCCTCTTTTTCAAGACCCTCCTAACCTCCTTAGGGTACACCATCGACGAGAAGAAATCAAGGAAGATCATTTTCTTGGGGGCACTGCTGGACATAGCATCCCAAATGGCCTTCCTATCCCCTGCAAGCCTTAGGGTACATGGCATCTTGCATCCTTCTAATTCCTCTCGCCAGGCTTCACATGCGAAAACTTCAGTGGTACCTAAAGAACTTTTGGTGTCAGACCTCTCTAGCTCTGATCCCCTGTATAAGGGCAGAGTTTCTCTGGTGGGCAGGGGCCTGTGCCCAGAACAAGGGCCCTCCTTTGCACAGTGGTGCTGAGAGCCCAGTCTTAGAGGAAGGCCAGATTATGTCCTCTCTCCAAACCCAGGGTCACCACTGTCTCCATCTCCAGTACTTTCCATCCTCTAAGCTGATATCCATATTGCCAGTGCTTATGATGTTCATCGTGTTACCCTGCTGCAGTCATCACACTTGGGTTATCCTGTCATCAGGCGGTCCCGCAGTCGGCCGGATTTCCAAAGTCTTGGTCCGACGTCTGTTGCTGTCGCCTCATCCCCGACGTCAGTGCGCCAGGGGTACATATATTGCAACCGACGCCATTTTCTTCATTCTTTCTTGCCGCACGGTGCCCGAAGCAGAAGCAGTTCGCAAGTGGCAGTCGGCCGACTCCTGAGATTTTCAAATTCGAATTTCAGACAGAAGTCTTCTATAAAGCTAAGTACCCCGTTGGGGAAACTTTTCTTGCCTCAGACCGATGTCAGAAAAAGTTAACAATTGCATTTCTTGTGGGAAGCAAATACCTCATAAGGATTTTCATTCTTATTGCATACCTTGCCTAGGCCCTGATCACGATGTCACTTCTTGTCGTTTTTGTGCTAGATTTAATAAACGTACTATTAAAAGACGATTTGATTTCGCACAACACTTTTTTGGTAGAAAATTTAACTATAACATGCCGTCGGTGCTACCGACTACCGGCGTGCACAAAAAGCGCAGGGACAAGGACCGACAGCCCAGGCCTAAGCCCGATTCCAAGGCCTCGGTTGATCCGGTCTCCAGTTCTCCGGTTATCAGTGAGGCTCCGACGCAGCCTCTGACTACTGCAGTTCTGGAACCCGAGACCGCTACAGATATTTTGACGGAATGTACTAGGCCGACGCAGCCTTTTACTTCAGGCCCTTCCAACGATTTACCTTCCAAGGACGTCAGTGCTTCTGAAACGCCATCGGTTTCTGAAGGCGTTTTCAGACCGACAACTCTTACAGTCAAAACGTTTTCCAAGTCGAAGACTCCTAAATCGAAAAAGGCTTCACTTCAGTCTCCTGTTCAAGGCCCTATGCCTAAGAAACAGATGCTCAAAATGGCTGAAGATTTGATTTCTCTTATCAGGGGTTCTCAGCCTCCTCCTGACAAAAGACCTAGACAAGAGGAAGATTCTGCTTCCTCTGAACAACTGTCTATTTCTTCGGATTCCTCTGAGGACCAAGACTATTCCTTCTCTCCTTATGAAGATTCTGATGCTGAGGACTCTATTCCCTCAGCTTCCCCTCCAGAAGATTACTCATTTGGGGAAACTTTACACACTATGAGGGAACATTTTCACTGGGAAGGTCAGGATTACTCTGATTCCAAGAAAAGGCTCAGAGAGTTTCTTTTACTCCCCCAACACAGACCTCTAGTCATCCCTCCTGTTTTGGACATTGTGGATGATGTCTATTTAGAATCCAGTTTCAACCCTGACTCTCTACAGAGTACCTGATTCCCACAAATTCCTTTACAAAAGCCCAGTAGCTGACCCAGAGACTATCTCCCAGGGTCCCAAGGGGGTTAAGACTTCCATTGCTAAAAATCCAGTACCTTCTGAAAGGGATTCAAGAGCACTAGACAGATGGGGGAAAAAGGTTTGCACCTCAGCCACTTTAACTATGAGAGCACTAAATTGTCAATTTCATATGCTTAAGTATCAGCAATTTCTGATCTCTCAGATAAAACAAAAGATAACCACCTTACCTCAACAATCTGAAATGAAAGAAGTACAGGATTTGTTGCACGCCACCGAGCAGGTGGGCAAACATACCTTACAATGTGGGTTTGATTCTTTAGAGGCCTCCTGCAAAGCAGCTGTCACTGGATCCAGTTATACGTAGGCATGCCTGGTTAAAGGAACAAAGTCTGCCTGATCATGTTAAAGCAAAACTACTAGATGCTCCCTTACAGCAGGATGTTCTTTTTGGTGTTAAAGCAGAAGAAGTTTTAAAGAAAATGGAAGATAAGGCGAAATCAATGCAGACAGTCAAAGATTTCCTACAAGTACAAACCCCTCGCTTCAGCAGAAACTGGCCAACAAAAAATTGGTCCTTTCCAGCCACTGACAGACCTCAGAGGGGTAAATACAGGCACCCAAGGGGCAGAGGACAACCACAAGCTCAGTATAAGCCTTGCTAATGAGGCACTCCAACCCAGAAGGGAGGAGAAGACAGGTCTCAACCCACCAGAAGGCAAACTCAATGACTTGCACCTCAGCTGGCCAAACAAAGCTCTTTTGTCAGCCCCCTTGGGGGGAAAACTAGCACTATTTGCAGACAACTGGCACATGGTCACAAAGGACAAATGGGTCCTAGACATAATTTTATGAGGATACCGATTCCACTTTCACACCTTGCCAATAAAAAGAGGAATGCCAAACCTGCCACAAAATCAAAGGGCAGAGGCTCAAAAACAAATTACAGCTCTCATGGCCATGAGAGCCATTCAAAGGGTACCAACTCAAGAGCAAGGCCAAGGACTCTAGTACCCAGAAAAGAGAATGCTTGGAGACCAATTCTGGACCTTTCAATTCTAAACACTTACTTACAAGTTCCCAAATTCAAGATGCTAACACTACAGCAGCTACTTCCCATGTTGGGCAAGGAAGCATGGCTGGTAACGTTGGACCTCAAGGAGGCATACCTGCATGTTCCTATCAGACAAAGTTGCAGAAGATACCTCCGTTTCATTGCAGGTTCAACCCATTATCAATTCTCTGCACTGCCCTTTGGCTTATCTACTGCGCCCAGAGTTTTCACAAAATGCCTGGCACCAGTAATTGCATACTGCAGACAAAGAGGAATTCAAATATATCCATACCTGGACGACTGCCTCATCCAAGCAGAAAGAAAAGACATCCTCTTACAACATCTGGCTTTTGTGAAGCATCTACTAAATTGTCTGGGGTACACAATAAACGAAAAGAAGTCAGAACTAGTACCCTCACAAAAAATGACATTCCTGGGTGCCAGCTTGGACACAACGGCCCAGAAGGCTTATCTTACACCAGACAAGCAATTACAACTGACTCAATATTTCAAGACAGTGGCAACAAAGACCCAATTAACTGCAAGAAAAATTCTGCAGGCTTTGGGCTTCATGGCATCTTGCATTCTGATAATACCATTTGCAAAACTGCATATGAGGAAATTACAGTGGTACTTAAAAAGCGTATGGTCTCAACACAGCCACAGCTTGGACACAGTGATATCTCTCATTCCCTGCCTTCTACAGGAATTTCTGTGGTGGGCACAGGCATGTCACCTCAACAAGGGTCAGCCTTTCACCTTGCCCCCACCCAGGCAAACTATCACAACAGATGCTTCAGACTACGCCTGGGGGGCACACATGGCAGGGCAATGCATTCAAGGCCTATGGACTGCAGAACAAAGAAAACTGCACATAAACCAAAAAGAGATGCTAGCTGTACAGAAAGCTCTGACAGCCTTCAAGGATCTACTACAGCCAGGACAACCTGCAATAAAGACGGACAACGCCACAGTAATGTGGTACATAATCAAACAAGGGGGCACACATTCCTACCCTCTTTGCAGGCAAGCAATAATCTTATGGAACACAGCTCTGGCCTACCAAGTCCAGTTACAAGCTCAGTTCCTGCCAGGACAGAAAAACACATTGGCAGACCTAAGCAGAAACATCAAAGATCCCCACGAATGGAAATTGGACCCACAAATATTTACAATGATAACTCAAAGATGGGGCCTACCAAATATAGACCTGTTTGCCAGTCCTCAAAACTACCAACTGAAAAAATTTTGTACAAGGACATTCCGCCATCAAGCTTGGAAAGTGGACGCTCTCTCCTTCATTTGGAAAAACCTGACAGCATATACCTTTCCTCCATTACCTCTTCTCACAAAGGTTCTTTTGAAGGTCAGAAAGGAGAAACCTCGACTGATTCTCATAGCCCCAGACTGGCCACGCCAGCACTGGTACCCGCTATTGAAGAATATGGCTCACAGCCCACCATGGATATTGCCTCAAATACCTCATTTGCTCACGCAGCAAGACAAGCAGATTCTACACAGCCAGATCAAAACCTTAAACCTGGCTGCATAGCAAATCAATTAAGCATCCAACCAGCCCCTCTTTCACAAGCAGTACTGGATGTTATTCTAGAAGCCAGGAGGCCAAGCACCAGGAAGGCATACTCGGACAAATGGAAAAGGTTTTCTGCTTGGAACCAAACTAAAGGCCAAGACACAACTCAGCCTCATATGCCTCACATTCTGCAGTATTTAGCTGAGATGTTGCATAAAGGACTTTCCTTCTCCTCAATTAAAATCCATGCTTCAGCTATTTCAGCTCACTACGACACAAATCCACCTTTATTTTCAAATCCTCTTCTAAGGCAGTTCCTCAGAGGGGCAAAAAACATTAGACCACCTAGAAGAGCTCCTGCACCAACATGGGACCTCAACTTTGTTCTGGAAAAACTAACGCTACCTCCCTTTGAACCAGCTTTTTCTGCAGACCTTCAGTTCCTATCTTGGAAGACTGCCCTGCTCTTGGCAATAACTTCTGCTAGGAGAGTCTCAGAATTACAGGCACTTATGGCAGTGGAACCTTTCCTCATTTTTCATCAAGACAGAGTTTCTCTACGAACTAATCCTTCCTTCATGCCTAAGGTGGTTTCCAGTGTAGCTTTAAATCAAACCATCCACCTACCCACTTTCTTCCCCAATCCACAGAACAAAGGTGAGAGACTCCTGCATTCCTTGGACATTCACAGGCAGTTTCGTTACTACTTGCATAAAACTAAGGCTTTCAGAAAAACTGACCAGCTCTTTGTTTCCTATGCTACAGCTTCTCAAGGGAGGGCCATATCTAAGCCAAACCATTTCTAAATGGATAGGCCATTGCATACGATTCTGTTATACCCATCATGGGAAACCAGTTCCTCCTACCATTAGATCCCACTCTACCAGGGCAACAGCTACCTCTACAGCCTTTCTCAGGGGGGTTCCTACCAAGGAAATTTTAGAAGCTGCAACTTGGAGTTCTGTACACACCTTCACCAAACACTATCACTTACCTCTTTATTCTAAAAGTCCAGGGCAGGCTTCGCTACTGCAGTTCTGCAGGGCCTCATTGCCTCCACTAACCCTCTATGATGCCTCCACCCTACCTTAGCTTTGGGACTCAACCTAAGTGTGATGACTGCAGCAGGGTAACACGATGAACATAGTACAGTTTTGTACCTACCATAAATGTAGATGTTCGAGTGTTCACCCTGCTGCAGTCCAGGTTACCCTCCCTCCAACCCCTCTGATCTACTGGCTAAATCTCTGCAATGCCTTACTGATGTATTTGCTTATAGCTGAAGGGATTTTGTGTTTGTACAGTGTTCACACCTTTTGGTACTAATTTGGATCACCTTTTTTGGGGGCACCTGACATCTGGGGCAAGAAAAACTGAAGAGAATGGCGTCTGTTGCAATATATGTACCCCTGGCGCACTGACGTCAGGGATGAGGCGACAGCAACCGACGTCGGACCAAGACTTTGGAAATCTGTCCGACTGCGGGACCGCCTGACGACAGGATAACCCAAGTGTGATGACTGCAGCAGGGTGAACACTCGAACATCTACATTTATGGTAGGTACAAAACTGTACTTTTCCCTGTACTGATCTGAAACTGGATTGGCTATGTCAGCGACACCTTTCCTGAGACTATTTGATTTGATGTCAGTGCCCATCCTCATCAGCTACTGTGTATCTGTGTTCCTAGCACACTGTACAGTACAGATGTCAAGTCTGATGTCATGCATCCTTTGTCAGCATTCCAGTGATAGGTAATATAAATACATTTGTCACATTTTGTAAAACATGTCAGTGGACTGGTCAGCAAACCTTTTTTTTAGCCAGTACCCAGGCTCATTGATGGGAAATGACAGTATCCTAGAATATCACTTTCACATGAGCGGTTTACCTAGAAGTACGTTTGCTTATTTACAGTAGTTAGCACAAGAAGGTTTGAAGAAAGTAAAATTTGATTACATAACCATTTGAAAAATGTTTACTAGTGATTTGAAAAGCAACTTTTATAGTGTGACCAGTATGTCGCTTAGTATTTGTTTCACAGGTAAAAATCATGATCCAAGCATTCATGTAACAAATACACATTCAGACAGTTTTTCGGATGCTGGTGCCACCTGTTATACAGTTGACATTACAGGCGTATTATGAGAACTTTAGCCATATTTGTCTCTCCTCCTAGTGCATCCACTTATATAGCCTGCTTTAAGCTGTTTATCAGAAGCACCCCACCAAGGAGGGGGAGGTGTCCTCCACCGCTAGTCAGCAGTATCTTCATTGTGGCCTGATAAGTTTACAGGAAATGTCACATGTTCTTCATCTCACATTGCTGCAGTCCTGACATATGGGTAGTCCGCTGTCCTCGGTCGGCCCGAATACCAAAGTATTAGGCTGACGTCGGTCATGGGCGCTCAGATCTGACATCAGAGCGTCAGGGTATTAAAGCGCATGACCGACGTCATATCCTCAGTCTTTTTTGCCGCATGGTCCGATGCAGAAGCAGCGTTTGCAAGTGCCGTTCGGCGTTCTGAAATTTTCGTATTCTGAGTTTCAGACCGAAACCAAGTTGGGCTAAGTACCCGTTGGGGAATATTTTGTTTTTCTTGCCTCAGTTAATTCCGGATGTCAGAAAAAGTGAATAATTGTATTTCTTGTGGGAAACAGATACCGCATAGGGATTACCACTCTCTTTGTATTCCTTGTTTGGGACCTGAGCACGACGTAGTCGGGTGTCGCTTTTGTGCTAGGTTTAATAAGCGCACCATTAAACGAGGTTAGATTGCGCTAGGCTTGTCTTGATGGCGGTGTAATTATAATATGCCGTTGGATCCTCCGACGCCCGCTACCGCTAAGAAGCGCAAAGACAAATCTTTAAAGTTCAGGCAGGATGAGTCGTCCGTTCCGGACGCCGGTTCTTTAGAAACTACGGTGGAATCTGTGGATCCAGCCGAGGTTTCAGTTGAGTCTCAGGGGGAGGCTTTAATTTTGCAAGATGTGGCCTCTCAGGAGTCAGGTCAGGCTGAGGGGGCCTCTCAGGTTGCTGTTCTCCCTTCCTTGCCTAAGGTGGTTAGGCCTTCTCCTTCTGTCTCTAAGGCTCCTTCCAAAGGCAGGCCTGGTTTGCCTTCCACGGGTGTCAGTCCTAGTTCTGCAGGTTCTGTGCCTAAAAAACACATGCTTAAAATGGCAGAAGATTTAATTTCTTTAATCAGAGGTTCTATGCCCCCTCCTGATAAGAGACCTAGGGTGGAGCCAGAGGTGGAAAGTTTGGAGCAGGCTTCAGATTACTCAGAGTCTTCGGCTGAAGACATTCAGGATTTTCCTCCTTATTCTGATTCAGATGCAGAGGATTCCACTCCTTCTGCTTCTCCTCCAGAGGATTTTTCTTTTTCAGAAACCCTGCATTCTATGAGGGAGCATTTTAAATGGGAAGGTCAGGATTTCTCAGATTTCCGAAAGAGGCTTAGGGAATTTTTGTTTTTACCACAACATAGGCCCTTGGCTATACCTCCTGTTTTGGATGTTGTTCAAGACGTTTTCTCCGAGGCTTCCCTTAATCCTGACTCTCTGCCTCCTGCGCCAGTTAAGCCAGACAGGTATTACAGGGTACCTGAGGCTCATAAATATCTGTATAAGAGTCCAAGGGCTGACCCAGAAACTATTAGCCAGGGACCTAAGGGTGTCAGGGCTTCTGTTGTAAAGAATCCAGTTCCTATGGATAAAGATGCTAGAGCTTTGGATAGATGGGGTAAGAAAGTGTATACCTCTTCCACTTTAGCAATGAGGGCTTTGAATTGCCAGTTTCATATGTTGAAGTATCAGAATTTTCTCCTTACTCAACTAAAATCTAAAGTGGATGCTTTGGCAGAGGGCGTAGAGTGTAAAGAATTACAGGATTTGGTACATGCCTCTGAACAGGTGGGTAAGCATTCTTTGCAGTGTGGTTTCGATGCTTTACAGGCTTCTTCCAGGGTGGCTGCCACTGGTTCAGTTATTCGCAGGCACGCCTGGCTTAAGGATCAGAATTTGTCAGAGCATGTTAAAACTAGAATTTTGGATGCTCCTTTACAGTCTGAAGTTTTGTTTGGTTCTCCTGTGGAGTCTGTCTTGAAGAAAATGGAAGACAAGGCTAAGTCTATGCAGACTGTTAAAGATTTTTTGCAGGTGCAGCCTCCTAAGTTTAGCAGGAATTGGCCTACTAAGGGATGGGCTTATCCTTCTTCTGATTCACAGTCTAGGGGTAGATCTAGACGTGGTAGGGGCAGAGCTCAGAATACTTTCAGGCCTAGAACATGGAGTTCACCTGCACAATCTACAGGTGAGGGCAGGGGCCACTCCTTTCGTAAACAGGCCCAATGACCTGCATTTTCAGCTGCCAGATTCTTCCTGTCTGGCAGCTCCTTTGGGAGGAAAGTTGGCACTCTTCAAGCAAAACTGGCTTTTAGTCACCCAGGACAAATGGGTGTTGGACATTATAGACCGAGGCTACAAGTTTTATTTCCATACATTGCCTCCTTTCAAAGGCATGCCAGACGTTCCTCCTCAGCAAAGGGTAGAGGCTCACAAGCAGATTTCTTTACTTCTTCAAATGGGGCTATACAGCAGGTCCCTCTGTCAGAAGTGGGCCTAGGATTTTATTCTCGCCTGTTTCTAGTACCAAAGAAAGGAAACACTTGGAGGCCGATTTTGGATTTATCTATCCTCAACACATACCTGGACATTCCAAAATTCAAAATGTTGACGTTGCAACAACTTCTACCTCTGTTGGGCAAAGATCACTGGATGGTAACTCTGGATCTCAAAGAGGCTTATCTTCATGTTCCTATCAGGCCCAGTTGCAGGAGGTACCTGCGTTTTCGGGCTGGGACTTTACATTATCAGTTCTCTGCATTGCCCTTTGGCTTATCTACTGCGCCCAGGGTGTTCACAAAGGTTCTGGCTCCAGTGATAGCCTTCTTACGGTTAAGAGGAATACAAATTTATCCTTATTTGGATGATTACCTGATTCTTGCTCAAGACAAGTACGAACTTCTTCATCATCTACAGTATGTGATGGCAGTGTTAAGGTGCCTAGGGTATTCTGTGAACGAAACAAAGTCCAGTCTAGTACCCTCTCAGGAAATGTGCTTTCTGGGTGTGAGACTGAATACAGCTTCCCAGATGGCTTTTTTGACCCCGGACAAGCAAAAGAACCTTACTCTTTACTTCCATCAATTGTCTCTACGGTCCAGGCTGACTGCAAGGACAGTCCTTCAAGCCTTGGGGTTCATGGCATCTTGTATTCTGGTGCTTCCCAATGCCAAACTGCATATGAGGAAGCTACAATGGTATCTCAAAAATGTATGGACACAACACTGCCAAGATCTGGACACTGTCATTCAAATAATACCTTGCATTCAAAAGGAATTTTTGTGGTGGGCTCAGGAATGTCACCTAAACAAGGAACTCTCTGTGACCCGACCAGAGGCGAGTCAGATTTTAACGACAGATGCCTCGGACATGGCTTTGGGAGCACACCTCAATGGAAAATGGGTTCAAGACACGTGGCCTGCCAGACTTCAACATTTACATATCAACTTGAAGGAGATGTTAGCAGTCCAATTTGCATTGATGGCTTTCAAGGATTTACTTCACCCAGGGCAAGTGTTGATTCAAACAGACAACACAACTGTCATGTGGTACATCAACAAGCAAGGGGGAACCCATTCGTACCCTCTTTGCAGGCAAGCAATGATTTTGTGGGAGACTGCTCTCAGTTTACACCTCAATCTTCAGGCAAGGTTTCTACCAGGAGCACAGAACTCCTTAGCAGATGTTTTGAGCAGACAGATAGTGGATCCCCACAGTGGAAATTGGATCCTCATGTATTTCAAAATTGACAGTGATATGGGGAACTCCAGACATAGATCTGTTCGCTTCTCCACTAAATTTCCAGTTGCCAAAGTTTTGCACAAAAATGTTTCATCCCACAGCTTGGAAAGTGGATGCTCTATCATTCAGTTGGAGCAATCTTCACGTCTATGCCTTTCCGCCTCTGCCTCTCCTTCCCAAGGTACTCTTGAAGGTCAGACAAGACAAGCCCTCCATGATTCTAATAGCTCCAGATTGGCCTCGACAGCACTGGTACCCTCTGCTGAGGAGTTTGGTACTGGAGCCTCCATGGCCTTTGCCTTCGATTCCGCACCTTTTGTCACAGGAGGGCAATCATTTCCTCAATGCCAGGATTCAGTCCCTGCATCTAACAGCCTGGCATATTCTGTTCTAGAACCTGGAGGGTCGCAGCTTTCACAACAAGTTTTGAATGTTATTTTGGAGGCCAGAAGGCCTAGTACGAGGAAGACTGCTTTTTTGTTGGCCATTACGTCTGCTAGAAGGGTTTCTGAATTACAGGCTCTTATGGCAGTTGAACCCTTCCTAATTTTTCATAAGGATAGGGTATCTCTGCGTACTAATCCTACTTTTATGCCTAAAGTGGTTTCAAATGTGGCCTTGAACCAATCAATTAATTTGCCTACTTTTTATGCAGATCCCCAAAATAAAGGGGAGAAAATTTTGCACACTTTGGATATTCATAGGCAGTTGCGTTATTATTTAAGCAGGACTAAGGGGTTCAGACAGTCTCAGCAGTTGTTTGTTTCTTTTGCTTTGGGTTCTCAGGGGAAACCTGTTTCAAAACAAACTATTTCTAAATGGATTGGCTTTTGTATTGCTTTTTGTTATTCTCATCATGGTAAGGAGATTCCAGCTGGAATCAGACCTCACTCCACTAGGGCTACTGCCACTTCTGCAGCTTTTTTAAGGGGAGTAGCTACTAAAGATATTTTGGAAGCAGCTACTTGGAGTTCAGTGCATACTTTTTCTAAACATTACCACCTTCCTCTTTATTCCAAATATAGGGCTGGATTTGCCACTGCAATCTTACAGGGCATTTTGGCAGCTCCCAATGCTTTATGATTTTGCCAGCCTCCCTTTACCTCTGCTTTGGGATTCTACCCATATGTCAGGACTGCAGCAATGTGAGATGAAGAACATAGTACAGTTTTGTACCTACCATAAATGTAGATGTTCGAAGATCCACATTGCTGCAGTCCAATTTACCCTCCCTCCTTCCCCTCTGTGGTTTGGAATGGTTGTATGGTTTGGGTGGTAGCTGTTATTTGGACATGCCTTTTGGGAAGTATTCTATTTTTGGCTGTGGCCTTTCTTTTTAGGGCCTTCTGACATCTGGGGCAAGATAAGACTGAGGATATGACGTCGGTCATGCGCTTTAATACCCTGACGCTCTGATGTCAGATCTGAGCGCCCATGACCGACGTCAGCCTAATACTTTGGTATTCGGGCCGACCGAGGACAGCGGACTACCCATATGTCAGGACTGCAGCAATGTGGATCTTCGAACATCTACATTTATGGTAGGTACAAAACTGTACTATATAATACCATTTATATTGTCTAGTCAAAGAAGGGAGAAACCCCCTGCATCTTTTCCAGAGGGACCTAAATTTGGTGAATATTTGTGTATGATGCAAGGAAAAGGAAGATGTCTCACTGACTGTATTACATCTTCCCAAATGAGGCTGCAGCATGTCTGCCTGCAGTCCTCTTGCCTGGTTCTGTCACTGACAGACATCTTGAAAAATGCTACCAGGGTGACCTGGGACAGCCCAGAACAAAGTAACTATAGTTCTCTACAAGACAAATCACATTTTCCTTCCTTTGAGACACTAATCTAATTACAGGCAAGTTTCCTATACGTCAAAGTCCTGGTAATGGCACCCATAGCTGTGGAGTAAAAATTAATTCTGCATAGCATTCCTATAACCAATCACAGAGGAGCTAGTTCCTGATACTTCTCTATCAGGATCCATAGCACAAGTAACAGAATAGTGCTGTAAAAGGCCAGTCCCAAGCAAGCTAATTTATCAAGCTTGCCAATCTAGAGGACAGAGTAACCACCACTCCAATGGGGCCATGATCATCCCAGCACAGTCAGCAGTACACCTGAAAGCTTCCCTGACCGCTGCACTACAGAGGCACTTTGAGGGCCAACTGGTCTTTTACCTGCCATCATGGTCAAAGATCAAAAAAGACAAGTTTGTTGAAGGATATTATCTGCAGAGAGTACATTGTGCTGCTCCTCACCTCACTGACCCGTAGTATCACTACCCTTGCCTGACTTCCCAAATTTGTTGAGATGTACAATATAAAAACAAAGGATTATGATGAGATCTTCATTCATGACCAGTTTGGTACACATTTAAAATGGATGCCAAGAAACTCACCTTCAAAGCGAAGATCTCTTTCAGCTATGGGAACACCTCGTAGACTTTTGCCTCCATTGTCAACTGTGAGTTGGTAAAACACTGCTTCAAGTCCTCAGCCCTGAAGGGTGGGAAACGTGCTTTTTCTTTTCCTTGGATAGGAATTTTCCTGTATATTTTTTCTCCCTTTCCAGTAGTTTTCAGGGTCATTTTGAAGATTCAGAAGGACTCAACAATAATAATAGTGGTGATTACCTTCGCACCTAGGCAGCAGTGGTTCTCCATTCTTTGAAATGGCCAGGGGCAATTGCTGCCAGCTCCCTCACAGATTGGAACTACTTCCACAAGACTAGGGGTGATAGTTGCATTACGGCCGTAATAAATTTAATCAACTGCTTGGATGATAGAATCGCTATACTTTTTACGCACCTTTCTTGAGGACATGCAGCAGGTATTAAATGAGGCTGTCAATCTTGGTGTTAGAAAACCTTTTCTGTCTACTAATATATGTTTGTCTAGTTGGTGCCAAGAAAAGAAGCACCACCCTCTCCAGGCCAGTGTTTCTCTGGTTCTGCATTATTAGTCTGAGTTACTATCCTGTGGCGTGTCTTTTCCCCTCAGGCAAGGTCCATATGTCTGCCCCTGGATTCCCCTGTTTCATTGCAGTGTCATATAAAGATGCTTTGCAAGGGGTGCAAAACATAAGGATGGGCTATTAGGAGATCCAGTGTTTGAGCTGGTTATTTTTCAATCTGATTCTCCTGTTAATGGTGGTATACTGCTTTTGGGGGAATTCAGTTTTAACAGCAGAGGTGATAGTGTTTTACTATTGGTTCATAATTCTATTTCATCTAGTAAGGTTTTAATTGAGATTATGGAAATGATTGTGGATATAATACTGAACTCAGAGGCCATCAGGTTTTTTGGTTAATTATTGTACTCCAGGAGTGAAGGTTTGACACCCGCAGAGAATATTTGAGTGTACTGAACCGTTGACTAGTTCATAAAAGTACTATAGGGTGACTTTAGTTATCCATCTATTGACTGGAAAGAATTTTGAACAGACCTTTTAATGTTAAACAGTTTTTAGAATTATTAATATTACATGGTTATAATTAGTTGGTACAGGAGAACACCAGAGAAAACTGAATTTTAGATTTGGTTGATATAAATAATCTAGATTTAATTTCAGATGTTACAACTGGGGCATTATTGGGTAAGTTTGATCACAGTTCCAACACATTTGTTCTTTGAAGTAGTGGTCAAGATATGTTGATGACATGAAGTACAACTTTGGTCTGCTTGATTACGAGGTAATTAAAGATCATATTTTGGAGACTTGGCAAATTTAAGTCTTACAGAAGAAGTTGACTGTAGCTAGTTAGATAAAAGACATTTTTATTGCTGGTGTAAAAGCAGCTGAAGACACTGTTAAACATTCTGTTAAAAGAAATTCGTTACCTAATTGGTAGAGTTGGAGAATAATAAAATGAAATAACAAGAAAAAACATACTTAAGTCTTTATAAATGTTCTCCATCAATAAAAAGTGTTTAAATTGAGCAATGTTACTTAGAACTTGCAGCATTTAATTAAAACTGAAAAATGAAAAAATTATATTTAATGAAGAATGTCAAAGCACATTACCATTATGTTCATTTAGGAAAATCAAAGACCCTATGTCACTGTTGGTATATAATGCGTCTAAAACTCACATTATTATAGCTGAGGTTTCTAATAAACATGTTGGTAACGATACTCAAGTTTAAATTTAACCAATTGTAATGTTAACATTGCCACATAATACTTTTTCTTTAGTCACTGATATTAATAAATCTCTGAAAAAAATGTTAAACTAGCTCATCTATGGGCCCACATGATATGCCTTCAGTATTAATTAATAAGCTCACGTCTACATTAACATATATTTTATTTATTTTCAATGGACGTTTAACTGATACAATGTGTAAAATACCAAAAATGTCTAATATTACTCCTGTATTTAAAAGGGTAAAGCCACCAAAGTTTCAAAGTATAGACCTGGTAGTTCACTTTTGTGCAAATGTTTTGAAAGGCATTTAGCAGAGCTCATACTTAATGAGACGAATAGACTTGATATAATTGACTTATATCAGCATGGTTTTATTAAGGGTAGATTAGTTATCACAAACTAACTGAATTTTATGATCAGGTAACCATGACAGTGGATTTGGGGCTTTCATGTGCTACTATTTTCTTGGATTTGGCTTAGACTGCATTTGTCATATGACTGTCTGTATGATATTAGTTGATCTGAGTTACAGTCCTTACATAATGAATTGGATAAGAACTGGCTGTAAGATGGGCAGCAGAGAGTACTAATCAAAGGGTGTGCTTCCAAATTAAGTAAAGAACCAAAGGCCGTGCTTCCAAATTAAGTAAAGAAGCAAAGGCCTTGCTTCCAAAATATGTAAAGAATCAAAGGCCATGCTTCCAAAATAAGAATCAAAGGCCGTGTTTCCAAAGTAAAGAACCAAAGGCCGTGCTTCCAAATTAAGTAAAGAACCAAAGGCCGTGCTTCCAAATTAAGTAAAGAACCAAAGGATGTGCTTCCAAATTCAGTAAAGAACCAAAGGCTGTGCTTCCAAATTCAGTAAAGAACCAAAGGCCGTGCTTCCAAATTCAGTAAAGAACCAAAGGCCGTGCTTCCAAATTCAGTAAAGAACCAAAGGCCGTGCTTCCAAATTAAGTAAAGAACCAAAGGCCGTGCTTCCAAATTAAGTAAATAACCAAAGGCCATGCTTCCAAATTAAGTAAAGAACCAAAGGCCGTGCTTCCAAATTCAGTAAAGAACGAAAGGCCGTGCTTCCAAACTAAGTAAAGAACCAAACACCGTGCTTCCAAATTAAGTAAAGAAGCAAAGGCTGTGCTTCCAAATTAAGTAAAGAACCAAAGGTCGTGCTTCCAAATTAAGTAAAGAATCACAGGCTGTGCTTTCAAATTAAGTAAAGTTGTTAGATGTGTACCCCAGGGTTCTGTGCTGCGACCTTTGTTAGTTGACATACTGCTTTCATCTGTTCCCTCACCTAAACTGTCTTGGATAAATAAATATGTAGACAATTTTAAGTTAGGCTTTATTGTCACTAGTGAAAAGGATTTTTTTTAAATGGATTTTTAAAAAAATGTGTCCTTTTTTGGCATCTCAAGTAGGTATTCATTTTAATAATGACAAATGTAAAATCATGTATTTTGCAAAGTCTACTTAATGAGTGTCTTCTTACAGGGATTGGTATTGGAAGCTGTATGTTATAAGAACTGGGGTATATATATTTCAAACACATTTTACTTCACCGCACATCTGGATTACATTATTAAAAAAAGTCTTGTACAGGTGCTCTTAAAATGTTTCTAATATCATTAAATTTTGATTAATCTTTACAGAATCTGTATTAGACCAATATTGGAGTATATTGTGTTTATACACCTAAGAATCTAAATAGAGTAGAATCTGATCAAAGAAGTTTTACTAAGAGAATATCTAGACTTCTTGTTTGGTAACTGATTAGAGACTTGCTAAATTATATTCATTGAAGGTTGGGCATCGAGCTGGCACCTCGGCGTTTCGTAAAAAAATCTACTGCCAATCATTAGCGGACCGGAGTTCCGCTGTGGCGACCCCTTACCGGGAAAAACCCGAAAGACAAACAACAACAACATTGTAGGTATTACTGAGGCAGATTGGTTCTTGGTTTTAAAGCTTTAAAGAATGAAAAACTTGGATTATTATTAAATCTTGATACTGTTTTTTGTGTTAACACTTTGGCGCAATATGTTGAAATTTTCTGAGGTTTAGTAAAACAAAGAAAAGACGCTCCCTCAGATTTTGCCAATTTTTATAGGATCCTGTACCGCTCACAGTTCATAATTCAGAAACATTTAAAAAAAAGTGATAATTGGATAGGTTCTGATGTATGTTATCCTTCGTTTGTGGAGTTTGTGTTAGACTATGTTCTTGGCCCTAAGTCCCTAACATCTTATGAACTGATAAACTTAAAGGAGTATTGCATATGAAGCCTCCTGGAATCCAGATAATGAATCTTAGAGATCTTAATTTGGTGTCAGTACTAGCTATTGCTCCATATGAACCAGCAGATCAAGCTGTGTTGAGGTTCTTGAAATGGAAAAGTGTGTTACTAATTGCTCTGACCTTCTGCAAGACGAGTGTCTGAGTTGCAAGCTGTTATGGTGCGACAGCTTTATCTTATTTTCCACATAGATAAGATTTCCTTACAAACTGTTTTTGCCTGTAGTGGTATCCGAGTTTGCCTTTAGCCAAGCTAGCCATCTCCCTTTCTTCCTTCCAGGACCAAATGTGAGATAGATGAGATATTTCATACTGTGGATGTCTGTAGACAACTTTACTACTGTCTTGAGAGAGCAAAATCTTGCAGGATCCCTGTTCTGTTCTTTTCTTGTAAAGGTAAGGAAAAAAGGACAACCTGTGTCATTTCAGACTGTTTCCATGTGGTTATCTCATACTCATGACTAACAGCAACATTATTTCGGTCAAGGACAAGACTTATTTTACCAGGGCCTTGCTTCATCTGTGGCTTTTTGGAAAGGGTTGAATTGTAGAAGTAAGCAGCAACTCAGTCCTGTTTGCATACTTTTACAAAGTGCTATAAGCTAGATGACTCTTCTAGCTCACGGACAAGCTTTCCTATGACCACTGTCCAGGTCTTCCCAGACTCTCACTTTTCTGTGTCACTCAGTATAAGCTATGTTATCTACCCTTATAGCTTAGGCTACTGCAGCACTGATCCATATGAAGAACATAGTATGGTTATGTAAGTAAACTTAACATCAGTTGATTTTTAAATGGTCACTGCTGCAGTAGCCACTCCTCCCTCCACCCCCTTGTTTTTGTATGTTTTTATACCAGGGTGTGGACATTTGTTATCATTTTCCCAGTATTGTTCTCAGGGCTGTAGTCTCCCTCTGTGTTGGGATGAAAGCTCTGAAGGGCTTGGTGTCCAATCCTGCTTTCCAGTCAGCTCAGCTCAAGCAGACTAATGGTTTGGGTAGGTGTAAGGTACGCTGAAGCTTTGGAAGCTGGCTGGCCATTGTATCCTAGGCAGGATATAACCCATATAGCTTAGGTTACTACTGCAGTGATCATTCGAATTTCTGCCGTCATGATAAATTTTACTTACACAACTAGACTTTTTTAGAAATTAACATTCTTGGGATCCTTTTGCTGTTTATAGTTTTGTCCTTTCTTCCGACTGGTTTGCTTAACTAAGTGACTTAACAATCTCCCTAAAGTGTCAGGATGTCATAAGGAGCTGTGGATGTTAAGCAGAAGTGTACAAAACAGGTGCTGTAGAAGTGAATGAGTTAACTTTAGATTTTACTCTTTATGCAGCCATTTGGATGATCCAGTATTCCCTCATCCTGTTCAGTATTGTAGGATAGATATCTACATTTAGTAGCAAGCTACTTGATCGTATGTGCCCTGTATTTTTTTTTTCCTGAAGTTATGAACCCAAGTGCTGCATTAACATGGACATAGATTTTATCTATAATTTTTCTCTTCACCACTTCATACCAAAATGACAGTTGTCCTATGACTTTTGTGTCTCTAGAATTGCTAGTTTTGGTGGCGGAAACTTACCAGTCACTTTGTCTTTTGTTTGTAGAAGTCTTATACTAAGTGATTTGAAGTATCATTACAAATATACTTTCCATTATTTAATCATATTTGCTTAATCTAAATTGAGAAAGTGTATTAACATTTTTGTGTTTTGTTAATAAATTGAGAAAACTTATTCTTAACATTTCTTTTGTGTTTGGTTAATAGCATCGTCATGATCCTGCTGCTGGGGGAGATGCAGACTCTGATGATTCGTCCATGTCATCTGATACCCTAGATGATGATGATGAGGGGCCTGACCGTGTACAGTGTATGCCTTCATGAACAAGTTAGAGATAAAAAATGAGCTGCAAACATTTAAAAGGGATATCACAAACTTAGGAGTATCGGCAATGCTGTGCATGTTGTTATGCTTCCACTTTTGGGAGCCTTTGCTACTGAGTGCGACTCTTGGAAATGGGAAGATAATTTTACACATTATAAGTTCCAAAATGTTACAGAATGCCAAAAAGATCTGCTTCCCAGGCATCATCTCCAGACCACAAGAGAAATATTTGTAGAACATGTAGAAAGGCTGTCAACTTGATGGCTAGATATGCATTTAATTTACAGTTCCTGGCTGTCAGTCCTGCCTGCTCCAATGATGAGTTTCTGGATGTGCAGAAGAGAGAAAGAGAGAATCCACTGTTTTGAGACTGGAGAACTTTTGTTGAAGATTTCTAGTTTTTTACTAAAAATAAGAGAAGTGACTCTGAAAGGACATGGACCTTTTTTCCAGATAATGTTTAAGAAAAAAAAATCTATATATAAATATTATATATATATATACATATATATATATATTAAAATTAAAAACACTTTGAGAAAAAAAAAAAAGAGAAAAACAAATGTAGATCACACACCATTGCAATAATTTTCAGTTTTGCCACATGCAGCCAGAGGGGAAGAAGAGGAATTTGTGGAGGGTCATCGGTTGATGCTATGAAAATGTTTTGAGCCACAGTGTAACCTTGTCACAGGTGTAGCTGACTGCAGCTATCTGTTTATGTATGTTTGGAGAAAGGGCTACACTGTGAGTGCACTGGGTTGTAACTCAAGTACATCTGATGCACTGTGGTGTCTGTGGTGTGGCAAGTCAAACTTTTACTTGACGTAATGGAGAAAGACGTGTGCTTTTTGCTTCCATTGGCTGTTTGATTTGAAATGTTCATTGATTATAATTAATATTTTTCCTCAGTAAAACTGCTTTTGTGTTCTCTGCTGTGAACTGGCTGATTTTTATAACCTTTAGTTACTGTAACTTTTAGCAAAATATTGTTCCGTGGAAGTGTTGGTGCGTTCATCTCTTGACATATCGTTGCGATTTTGTACATTGGCAGCTGCTTGACTTCCTGACAGCAAGATACATACATGCTACTGCTAGTGTTTGACCGTAGGTAGAAACAGAAATATGGGACTCTGTACTGACAGCAAGATACATACACACAACTGGTAGTGTTTGAGCATATGTAGAAACAGGAATACTGGGACTCTGTTGCAGGCAGTAACTCAGTAATGAGGAGTGGTTGTTTTGGGGAATAAATGTTACTAGTTGGATATGTAAATTCCACCGTTGACTGTATTCTGTTGAAGGAAATTGATTTTAAAATTGACTATATAAATAAGATTGTGTTGGGGTACGTTAAGATTCTTTGTTGCTTGAGATTTCTTTTGATAACAGTTTTAAACAAAATTAAGATGGTCATATCAGGAATTGATGCAACACTAGGAAGATGACCATTTCATTGCAGATTAAGAACTGTTAATAGTGGAGTTGAGGTTTTATTTAGGCATGTTATCAAAACTGCATATCATCCAAGTAGGAGTATCTGAGTCTAGCACTTCTGACTGTGGGGATATTGCACAATATGCTGCTAGCAGTGCTGTGACGATGTCTCATGAAGAGTTAGTACAGTCAGTTAGCTACCACTGAGCACTGTGGTTGAGAGCTGTCTTACCGGGTTACAAAGAGACGGTATTGTTTGACACCATTTGTAGGTTTGCACATTCCCGTTAAAAGTGAAATGGCATTAAGGTATCGTACTACATCAGTGCATATGCTGGTGTACAAATATTGTTACCATTATAAAAGTTACTAAGCATACAGTTGAGCATGATAAAGAAATATTTACTCCCAAGAGTGACTTTGGAAAAAGCAGAGGTTTACTACTGAATGGTATTAGCTTTATCACTGACAGCGGTAGGAAGAATTCAGTGCTGAATGACTTTATTGTGAGTACGCAGGAGGTAAGTCACTAATTAGTCACTAGTAGATTCTGTGAGTGAATAGATTTTAATGTCTTATAAGGAGCTTCCATTAAAAGCTGCACGCTCTACTGAGGACTTTCAGCATTCGCCCCCTCCCCTGACAGTTGATGACAGCTTTGTGATAGCGCCACATTTCTTCTATGAGCTGCTTCTGCATATCACATATGACATTTTACATGATTATTGTGCTCCAGTTTGATGTTTAAATTGTGCTCCAGTTTGATGTTTACTTTCAAATGTTTTTTCACAGTGCATTCCATGTTACTCATGTTTATTTTAGTCTGTATCTCATTAAGTTTATTTCTTAGCTCAGGCTGATAGTCAGTTGTATTGGGTGACCAGGATAGTCTGACTGGGCAAGAGCCCTAGGGAGAAATGCTCCACACTGTACAGTGCAGTTAAAACACATTTGGCAAAAGCTGTAACAAGTAGTCTACAAATGACAAGATAAGTAGATCATCTGATGTCATCCCAGTCACCATTGGGTCTAGGATCCGACATCGGATCCTTGCTGGCACACTTTTATACAACAGCTTAGCTCATGCTCCTCCCCTCCCATAATGCTCTGCTGCCCTTTAACCCCCCGATCTTGTCTGCCACGGTTGAAGACAGACGCAGATTGCTCAGCTCATCCACTGTAGACAGAATAGGTTAATTTTTTTTGGGGGGGGTTCTTTAGTTCTCTCTTTTAGCCTTTTCTGAATGTTTTTAGTCTTTGAATTTGTTTAGTGTATTTAGGTTTTCCATGTTTACCCGTTGTGTTTTACCCCTCCCGTATGTTTACCGTTTGGCGCTTTTTTTAGTTGTAGTTTTGTACAGGCTTTTCCTTAGTTTTGAGTTTTTTGGGGGTTTTCAGTAGTTAGCTTTTTTGACTGTGTGCTTTGGTATGTGAAAGGACTCTCGGTGCCCAACTTTTGGTGGTGTTTTTTGGCTTGGACGTGGGTTTGTGTTTTTCTGGTTGAGATGTCTGAAAAGCCATCCGGGTTTGAGGTGTTCCTCGTGTGGTCAGAAGATGCCTGTCTCTGAATCACACAAGGAGCACCTCTATTGCCTCTGTGCCAGCCATCTGGAGCTTGAATGCAGCATTTGTGCAGCATTCAACCCCAGAACCCTGGTCAAGCCCCAAAATAAACTTCTACTCAGAGGTATGGCTCAGGGGGTCCCTTGGTCAAGGAGTCTTCAACCAAGCAGGTCCCCTCTGAACATAAGTGAAAAGCTATCTCATCCTCCTCTTCTGGGGAGGTCTGTGGTAAGAAACCTAGGCTGTCGGATCCCAGGTCTCTGGATCCGACTCCAGCCTTAGCAGTGTCTGATCCAGTGATCTCACACCCTAAGCCTTCCAGAGTCTCAACGCCCAGATCCAAGGCCTCCAGATAGAAGCCTTCGGATCTGAGCTGGAGCAGATCTGTCATGGATCCGATCCTGTCAGATCCAAGGAATTCAAGAGCTCTACCCTCCCTTGGACTCTTCTGTTTCCTCTGATCCAATACGGTAGGATCCAAGACCAGTGTCTGATCCTATTGCTGTTGAGGATGTTCCCTAGGATCCTCTGGGAGAGGATAATTTGTTTACCTCTCCATGTAGGAGCCATTCCTTTGAACATCGGAGAAGGCCTTCAGGGTCCTGACACGGGTCTCCAGCTAGGTCCTCTATTTCCTTCTGATCCTCTAGGAGCATCTTTCCTTCTGATATGTACAAGGATGATGTCTTTTTTGAAAGCTCAAATCTAGTTGGTGCTTTTGGCTTCCCCAACCCACAGGACTAGGGGAACCTTCTCTTACTCCCCGGTTATTTTCTCCTCATCTGATCTCACAGGGACTGAACTTAGGGGAGCTGGTGCATGGCATGGAGGTGGTGGGAGTTTCCAGGAGTCCTTTTGTCTCTACCCCATCAGAGTCTGTGGCTAGTTCTGCTCCTATGGTAAAGTAACCTTATCTTGCCTTTCATAAGGATAGAGTATCCTAAAGAGCCAACCTTTCCTTCATGTCAAAAGAAGTCTCTAAATTCACCTTAATTCAATCTGTTCATTTCCATGTGGTCTTTTTTGAACCACAAAGTCAGGGGGCGAATTCTGCATACTTCGGATGTCCACAGACAATTCAGCTATCATACTGTGGGAAAAAAGAATTTAGAACTTGTAGTCAGCTTTTCATTTCCCATGAAGGTAAGAAAAGGTCAACCAGTACCAAAGCTGACTATTTCCAAATGGTTATCCCATGCAGTCCAGTTTTATTAAATTATAACCATGGGAAAAACCCTTCCTTCCAATGTCAAAGCTTATTCTACCAGAACCTTGGCTACCTTCAGAGCTTTTTGTGAAGGAATGGACAATAGACATATTCTACAGCATCTTGGTCATCTGTCCACTCTAAATGTTACAAGGTTGTCATTTGTTTTCCAGATCAACAGCAGGCTTTACTGTGACTGTCTTCCATAGTCTCCTGGACAGTGACCCTTCCTCCTCCTCTCTTGTCTGTGCTTTGGTAATCATCCTGTATAGCTAAGGCTGTTGCTACAGTGATCTAATGATGAACACGGTACAGTTGTGTAAGTAAATTTACCACAGCAGCAGATGTTTGAAAAAACTATCTCCTTCCCCCATTCTTTTTGTTTTTGGTCTGTCCACAGCACCTACCATGATGGGGGCTCCCCCTTATCCATGTTTGTCCCCACTCTCCTTGCATGTAATTTATTATTTAGATCTTTAGACTACCCTTTTCTGTGTGGTCTGATTTTTGGCTCCTGTATATCTTTTGTACTGGCCTCCTCAGATGTACAGACACAAGGAAGGCACCCTGAAATTTTGGATACTGGACATCCAATCCTTGGCAGGATCTCTCTCTCATAGCTTATGTTACTGCAAAAGTGATGTGTTAAAACATGAACTGCAACTGTGTTTTCTTTTTCCTAGTTCTCACACAAGGTCTGGTCCCAGTAAGACTGGGTTCATACAGTCGGATACCAGTGTTGGGCAGACATTTGTATCAGCATTGAAACCACAGCCTTAAGGTTGACTTCTTCTGCATTAGCTTTCCTACCAATATTACAAGCTTCAATAGCAATGGTCAGGAACAGTATGTTACTCAGTTTCAGTGCCATTGTTATTGGAGATATTGCTAATGTCAACAGCGTTGACTTTATTCAAAAGCATTGAGACATTTAACATTGTCGCTGGGGATCAATGTCTGTCTCTGTCCCATTATCTGAAGTCAGGCTGATGTGGCATAGCTCAAAACCAGTGCTTGCAATATTGGCCTCAGTCTCAACTTTGTGTTCTCAGGCAGCAGGGACCAGTGCCCTTGACCTCTACTGTGATGTTGCCATTTTTATTGATATTGATAGTGCAGACTGTCCTGCATTTGCTGCACTTGATGCATACTCAACTATGTTCGTAGGTTCATAGATGATTACCAGGTTAACAGCTTAAGAACCATTACAAGCCTAGCCAGTATAACCTGATTTTACCCAATGTATGGCCCCTGGAGGCAAGAGGATGGTATGGGTTTGTGCCTATGCTTTGAGTATGTCACAGATTGCCCTATCCATAAGAGTCATAGACGCTACCCCAGGAGTGAATTTGCAATTACCCATCCATTAATCCAAATTGTGTTTGAAGAGGGACAGGGAAGGGCTCTGCTTAATGTGAATAGGAAGCCTGTTCCAAAGAAGGGTCAATGTCTGAGGTGCATATCTGTCTCTCCGACATGTTTTGCTTGAGTCGCTAAGTTTAGATCCATAAATTGGGTAATGCTTGTGCCGTTTGACCTGCGGATGTGTAGCAGCTGCACTAGGGCTGGATTTGTGAGTGCCTTGCAGGTAAGCATAGGTCACCCCCTAATAGTCGATAGGAGACAGAGTATAGGGATAGAGCTTTTAGTCTGTCTGCAAAGGACATGTTTACACCCTGTATTTTCTTTGTGAAAAACCTTTGAGTTCACTCCAGCTGCTTTAAGGGCCTTGTCAAGTACATGCCAAATGGAGCATTGTACTCAATGATTGGTCTAATGAAGGCTGAGTACAGTGGGAATATAATTTCCCTGGATCTGGATGCCATGCCTTTACTTATAAGTTGTACCACATAGAAGGACTTCCTCGTCACTGTGGACAGATAGAGGTCAAAGTTCAGGTCAGGTTACTATCTGTGTACCTAGATCTCTCACCTTAACTCTTAGGGGTGTGCTATTGATTGTAATTTGCAGGGATATTTGACTTCCCAAAGGGTATGATGATGCATTTTTTCACATTCAATTTTAGGCCATGGTTCTGGCACCAATCATTTGTCTGATCTAGACCCTCTTGAAGGATATCTACATCATTAGGGGATTTGTCATCCAGAGGCCTTCCACATTAGCCTTGGCTTCAGAGAAGTATATTCTAAACAGTGGTGGTCCCAGCACTGAGCCCTGTGGCACTCAACTAGTTACTGGCTTCTTGCTGTATCTGGATTCACCCACTTTAACATGTCCTGTCAGTGAGCCAGTTGGCTATCCATCTGGTGATGTAGGGATTTATGCCCAGTTTTCTGAGGTTGATTATAATACCCGAGTGGGCAGTTGTGACAAATACCATGGCCAGGTCGAGTTAGGTGATACATACTGTTTTACCCTCATCTGTGACTTTAAAGTTCTCAAATCCACCAGATCAGTAGGTGTGACCTGCCCTTGACAAAGCTGAATTGGGTCAAGTCCAGTGTGAATTTCTCAAAGAAATCCACCAGATCAGTAGGTATGACCTGCCCTTGACAAAGCTGAATTGGGTCGGGTCCAATGTTTGGAGATTTCCTGTTTCATTATTTATCAGGTCCATCAGCGAACTTGGTTAGCCATAGTCCTCCTGTGTTTGCCTGTACTTCTGTGAAGTATATGCTGAACAGTAGGGACCCCAGGACTGAGCCTTGTGGGACACCACTTGTGACTGGTTTAGAGTCGGACCTGGAGCCCGTTATTCTTACTGTGTGAGTTCTGTCTATAAGCCAGTTGGCAACCCATCTCGTGATGTAGGGGTTTATGTTCAGGCTGGTGAGTTTTCCTATAATTCCCGAGTGGGGAATGGTGTCAAAAGCCTTGGCGAGGTCAAGGTAGGCTGTGTGAACCACCTTCCCCTCATCTAAGGCTTTGGTGACTGTCTTGAAGAAGTCAACCAGGTTTAGTAGGCATGATCTGCCCTTAACAAAGCTGATCTGGGTCAGGTCAAGTGTTTGGAGGTTCCCAATGTCTTTGTTAATGAGTTCCATGATGATTCGCTCCATAGCCTTGCAGACCAGGCTAGTCAGGCTTATGTGGTGATAGTTACCAGGGTCAGTTGTGACCCCTCCTTTGTGGAGTGGAATAACCGTTGCTGTGAGACATTCTATGGGCACGTAGCCTGTGGAGAGGCTGAGGTTGAACAATGTGTTTAGGTGGGCGGTTAGTTCGTTCTGTGGTTTGTGCAAGACGCAACCTGAGACACCATCTGGCTGTATTGACGCTGTGTTTTGGCTTTTGAAAGTGCTGTTTTCACCTGTACGTCTGTGATTTCCAGGACACTACACTTTTCCGGTATTGTTGTGGGCCCTTGTGGAGGTGAGAGGGGGGTGAAATTTGCACTGAAGCTATCTGCCAGGATGTTGGCAATATCAGTAGGTTCAGTATATTTTGTGCTACTTTGCACTAGCTCAGAGCATATCTGCAAGTTGCCACTTAGATTCTTATAGGCTTTGTGGTTATCTTTCGTATCCGTGGCTATTTTTCTTTCGAAGTTAGCCTTGGATGATTTTATGAGGGACCTTAGTTTCTTACTGATACTGATCAGGGATGTCTTTCCTTCTTGGGATTTGCTTTTTTTCTGAACTAGTTTCCTCCTTCTATTGTATAGCCTGTTTATGACAGGGGTTCACCAGACTGGTTTCCTTCTCTTAGGGGAGTGAGTCTTGGTTTTGGTAGGGATGGCACAATCCATGCATCCTTGTAGGTGCTCATAGAGTGCATTTGTTAAAGGTTCCTGCATCTTTGACACTGTTATCCTTTAGCATGGGCTGTGAAACTTACCACCTCTGTCTTAAGTAAGGTGAAGTTTGCTATAGAAATGTTTTTCACTGTGGTTTCCTTGGTTGGGGGTGGTGGTGTGGTGTGGACATCCAGAGTGATTAGTTTATGGTCTGATCTAACCAATGACAGGTTGATCTCCGGTGCGGAACACCTGTCGCTCATGTTAGTGATGACCAGATCCAATGTGTTTACACCTCTGGTAGGGGGGTTTACCAGCTGATCCAGGGCATTTGAGTTGATAAATTCCAGGAAGCACTGGACCTGGGAGTTTGTACTTGAGTAGTTTTTCCAGTTAATGGTAGGGTAATTGAAATCGCCCAATATCAGGGTGTTCGGTAAGGCCTTCATGTTTTCCAGTGTCTCCAGAAAGGCGGAGTCGTGGTCCTGGGTCATGACGGGTGATCTGTAGCAGGCCACAATTTGCATTGCAGATTTGCCCGATGTTAGTTGCACATGGATGATCTCTGAGATATTATACTGCGCCACTAACCTGGAGGTGTAGGTATCCTTGATGAATATGGATACACCCCCTCCTTTTGTGTTTTGGTCCATGTTCTGTGGCCAAAAATGTGTGGTATGAGTTGTAGCCTGGTAGTGCTGGGGGTGCTCTGTGGAGCCTTGAACCAGGTTTCATTTACTGTACAGATGTTGACATTCTCCATACTGAGGAGTGCTTCGAGTATGTGCATTTTGAGATTTAAACTCCTGGCGTTGAGTAGCATAACCCTCATTTTTTTTATTTGTGCTGTTTACGGAGGTGGGTTTTGACTTTTGAGCCTTGCCTAAAAAAGGCACTACGGGGGCAGCAAGAGCCTTGGCCAGTATTCGAAAGCCTGGGGATGACAGGTGCAAGCCGTCTCTTGCAAAGCAACGAGGCTTGTCGAGCATGTCACCCCAGGCTGACAGACACCGAATCCCCTTTAAATGACACCAGAAACTTAGCCAATTGTTGAAATTGATCATTTTTTCTTTATACTGCGGTATCATTCTTGGTGAGGGCAGGATGTTACTCAGGGTCACGGTCATACCTGCCTGGGCTACATGATCAGAGAGCTCTTCCATGTCTCTTTTCCTGTAGTCCAGGGAGGTACTTCTCAGGTCATTATCGCCAACATGAACAATGACAGAGTCATATTTGTACTTGTTCTGGAGTGACCTGAGTGCTTGTGTTATGTGGCGGATTTTGGCTCCCGACAGGCGGCTAACAGTAACCTTCTCCTTGTCCAGCCTAGTGAGTGGGACATCAGTGTGCTTGACTACAGAGTCGCCTATTACTAGTGTGTTAAGTATGTTATTTCACCTTAAGGGCTGTCATTGTGCAGCACACTGATTTTGTGTTTTGTGTGTTGTCTGGTTTGTGACGGGAGGTGCAGGTTTTTTGGGTGTCTGCTTTGGAAGTCTCTGATGCTTTTGCAGGTTTTTATTTAGAGCCTCCGAATATGATTTTGTGTATTTATGTGTATTTTTTGCCAGTGCTGGTTTAGTATGTCTGTGTGAGGCTGGAGGTGTGGTGCAAGTGTTAATAATCTCCTCATAACTGCCTGTTCCAGTCTTGGGTGGAGAGAGCTTAGCCTCCAGTTTAGCTATATAATTGCATATATCGCATATGTTAATGTTTTGTGGTAGGAGGAGAGAGTTGTCTGTGTACATGAGGCAGTTGTAACATTGCCTCAGGATACCCAGATTCACCAGCTGGACTGGAGAGTATACCTGAAATTGCCCTTTGGTCATGCCTGAATAGTAGGGTGAGCTGCTTCGTCGCTTGGTTGGTGAGGGGTGAATAATGAGCCTTGCCCTGCTGGTCAATCAAGTGTCTAGGTATATTAGTGCTTGCTATTAGGTCTGAGCAATTGCTGGACTGTAGGATGCTTTACAAGTGCTTAGGTTGAGAGTTAGACTACTTTCAAGGGAAAAACTGAAGAGGAGACTTGGTGGAGCCAGGAATAATTTAGTCCTAGCTAGCCAGCGCTGCCCAGATGTGCAAAACTGTGCAAACGCGTTTTTTACAACAGGGAAATGAAAGAGAGAGAAATTAGCCCAAAATGGCCTATAAACTACTAACTTCTGGGCTGGAACCACTCCTCCAGGGACAGATGGCTGCTCAAAGCTCCATCTCTCACAGGTGAACAGAGAAACCTCCTTCTATCCAAGTAAGGTATGGGCAACTCAGAAACTTGTAACACAGCCTTGAATTCAGCACTAGCCTGAAAACTGGACTATACTAGCTGAGAAAGGTGGGAAACGAAGAAAACATTTTTTTTGAAAAGATAAGGCAAAAACAGTAAAAAAAATACTTAAACCGCTTTAAACAACTACAAACAGTAAAAAATATACTTAAAACAGCTTTAGGTGACTACAAGCAATCAGAAAAGGCTTTTAAACAAATTAACCAATTAACCAGTAAAAAAAAAAACCTCAAAACTGAGCCCTGTTCCTGTAGCCTTCAATCAGACAAGTTCTAACTGCACACTCCTGCCACTGGGGTGCAGGGGAACCTTCTCCAAAAAAGAAGGCCTGGATTAGTGCTGAAGTTATACAAACAAAGCTAGATGCAGCAGGCCTGGATCTTGTCTATGCTGCAGCAAACAAGGTGCACCAATTTCAGTAAGAAACAGTTCAGATATGCAGGCACTATAAGCCTTTAACCAGAAATTCCCAGCTCAGAAGGGCAGAATCCAGCCTCTCCTCCCACAAGAGTGCAGACCACAAACCTTCTTAATGTAAAATAACTGGCCTGAAGCCCAAGTGCTTAAACCAGAACTGATACACTTTTAGAATAAGACACTGAGCCTTCAATCAGCAGTTCACAACATAGGATGTAAGCTACCTGGCCTGCCACAACAGTGCAGACCACAAACCTTCTTAATGTAAAACAACTGGTCTGAAGTGCTTAAACCAAAAGGCTTAGAATGATAGTTACTCCAAGCAGTAATAAATACAATTGAGTACTTTTAAGATGATGCAAAAGCAAAATAAAGTAGGAAGAAGCACAAATACAGTGAAAGCAGATGAATAAAGTGCAATTTTTTTCTGTGTTTTCTGGATATGGAGAAGCTTGAAAACTATCTATGCCATCCATTAATAGGGGTAATTTACCTTAAAGAATTTCTTAACATTTTGGGATTAGGTGGGGGGACTAGTTTTACCTTCATTTTAAGGGAGACCTATTTGTCATCTGATCTTAACAGTGAGAACATCACACAGGGTGGGGGGTTGCAGAGATATCCTATATTTGTGAGTACCAGGTCTAGGGTATTTGATACCCTGAGAGTGCCGACTAGCTGCTCCAAGGCATTTGAATTTACAAAGTCAAGGAACCTTTAGGCCTGCATGCTAGTGTTTGTGTATGCCTCCCAATTAATGGAGGAGTAGTTAAAAATCACCCGAATATGGTATTTGACTGGATGGTGAATGAGTGTAGTAACTTTAGTTATGATGTGTGGGTTTCCTGGTTCATGGTGAGAGACCTGTAAATAGCAAGAAAATTTTAATGGATTTTTCCATGTTCAGTTGGATAAGGGGTAGCTCAAGCATGTCATACTGTTTGACCAGCCTTGAAGTGGCTGTATGTTTTATGTAGACAGGGACACCTCTGCCTTTTGCTCTTTCATGTTCAATGGGTGGTCAGAACATATAAAAGGCATTGTAGCCATGCGCTGCTGAAGTGTTTTCTGTGGCTTTGAACCATGTTTTAGTAACTACATGGACGTCAGCATTCCTAGGCTGAGGAGAGCTTTTAGGAAATGCAGGTTCTTGTTGATGCTCAGCACTGAGCAGTAACGTCTTTAGCTTGTCCTGAGTAACGTTTGTTACGTTGAAAGGTTTGTTTGGCAATGCCTAAAACAGGCACTATGGGGTGGGTAATGTTTCAGCTAATATACAAAAGCCTAGAGGTGTGACAGGTGAAGATCATCCATGGCAAAGCCTGACAACCATGTCTTCCCAGGCTGACAGGTATTGGACCCTTTTTTTGGAATGACACCAATTGCTAAGCCAGTTAAAGTTGATCATTTTCTGATTGCATTGTGGCATCATCCTTGGAGACTGTAGAATGCTGCACAGTGCTAGGCTCATACCTGTCTGTGACACACATTCTTAGAGCACAGGCATGTCTCTAGTCATATAGTCCAAGGAGGTGCACCTCAAGTCATTCATGCCCACTTGACCATGACTGCGTCATACTGGTACTTGGGGGTAAGTGACCTGAGTGCTTGTGTGATCTGGCGGATCCTGGTTCCTGACAGTCAACTAAATGTAAACTTCTCCTTATCCAGCTGAGTAAGAAGGACATCAGTGCGTCTCACAATGGAGTTTCCTACACCAGAATATTGGGTTGTGGAGTGCTTCATCTTATGGGCTTGGTAGTTGAGACACAATGAGCTCTGGCTTTGTATATTGTGATGGGAATTGTTTTGCTTGTGAGCATGCAGAGTTTCTGTGCTGCACCCGAGAGTTGTCTGAGGTGTGGGTAAGTTACATGTGAACATCTCCACATATGCTGTTCTGTGTGTGTGGTCATTTGTGAGTGCAGGGAGTGATGTGTGTGTGTGTCTACAACCTGTTTGTTGTGTTTTGTGTCTATATACGAGAGTCTGCTCTCCAGTGTCAACATCTCTCACGTATTGTATTTGGCTATTTGAGAATTAAGTGGTCGTCAGTGTACATCAGGCAATTGCTGTATTGCCTCAGGATGCCCGTATCCACCAAGCTGGATGCAGACGTAGTAGAAAATCCTTGATTGCAGGTACTAATGTGTATTTACAAGGGACAGGAGTGGAGGTGTTTGTAACTGGATGATAGAAGGGTACTTAGTGTAATCTGCAGCTAACCTAGCCAGTGATGCTGCCCAGCATCCAAACCCAGTCCCGGATGCTATAATAAGGTAAGGTAGACCTAAATAATCCTAACTAAATGCATAAATACTGCTCACCACACAAACTACTTGACCTGTGAGTAACGTGCGACTGAGGTAAAGTTCCGAGGTGTATAAAGGATTTTATAGGGAAATTTCAGCTTCTGGTGATTGCGTATATAGAAGGCACCAGTAACCGTTGCTGTGAGAAGAACAGCTTTGCACAAATGCAAGGCTTATATACAATCAGAAAAAAGCCAGTTTATCACTAACTGTGCCCTAAGATCAGTCAGATAAGCACACAATGAGTGTTCCACCATCAATTCTCTGCTCAGATAGGTGAAATCAGCCCTCCTCTGCCACAAGAGTGCAGACTTTGATCCTGTTAATACAAGATGACTGGTTTGGAGCCCAAGTGTTAAGGAACCACAAACAGATCCTAATACCCACTAAGAAACACTAGATACAATGTATTTCAGTGCAGAACAGCAGCCCTTACAGCAGTTTGAAAATGCAACTTTAAAGAAGTACAAAAAAAACAATAAATTTGCACAGTATAAAGAAAATATGTAATGCAAGTCAGGGATATCTTCAGATGTTAGCAAAATCTGTCAAAGTCTCTGACATCTACCGCCAAGCGATGAGCAGATCTGGGTAAATGAGCCAAGGCTTGCACAAACACAAGACTTGTATACTTTGACCTTAAATGGGGACATTTCTTTGCCTGTTTCTTCAACTATCCACCACCTTTTCTATAAGCAGGACAGAGACGTAGGGAGGACCTTTGGGCGGCACAGTGGTGCAGTGGTTAACGTTGTCGCCTCACAACAAGAGGTTCTCCGGTTCGATTCTTGGCTGGGGTGCCTTCTGTGTGGAGTTTGCATGTTCTCCCTGTGTTCGCGTGGGTTTCCTCTGGGTACTCCGGTTTCCTCCCACATTCCAAAGACATGCATCTGGAGCGTTTCTCCCCGGGCCTCCGCTGAAAACAGGCTCTGTGGAACCTAGTCGGACATTCCCGACATTCCCGGTCAACAAATGTTAAATAAATAAAAAATAAAATAAAAATAGGATAAGTTTTGGGAACCTGGAACATCACAGGCTTCTTCATTGGTCTTGGGCTGGTCACTTCTGAGCCCTGGAGGAAAGCATACGTGCAAGAGGAGGCACTCCGAGTCCCCTCAAGAAACTGCACCCCAGATACTGACTCTGGGAACAGTGTGGACTCTGCAGCATCTCCCTGAATGATTCCAACGTTAAGGAGGTCCTTGAGACTTTGAAGTAGAGATCTGGGTGATACTCAAACCCTATGACCTTTCTGCAAAGGATCCTGCAAGAGGCCTTCTGCTTCTCCTCCCTCTTCTTCCTGGATGCTCCCTGTTGTCAAAAAAGTAGTGTGTTTAGGGACCAGATGAATAGGGGAAAATAACGTGTTGGTACCTGTTCTAAGGAGGCTAGTCAAAAAAAAAAAATGTCCCTTTTGGATGGAGATTCCCAATCCAGATTATTTTGTTGCTACATCCCTTAACACCTCTAACCCAGGTTTGCCAAATGCTTTTGTGCATATTTCACATTTTCTTTGAAGGCAGAAAATTGTCTCACATATTAAGATTCTAGTGCAAGAGAGAGCTGACAGAATGAGTCTGTGACGAGTAGTTCTCATGCGAGTGAGAGCTGACAGAATGAGTCCGTGACGAGTAGATGTTCATCGTGTTTCACTGTTGCAGTCATTACTCTTGGGTTATCCTGCTGGCAGGCTACCTGCAGTCGGCCTGAATTCCAAAGTCTAGGTCCGGCGTCGGTTGCTGTCACCACTTCCCTGACGTCAGTGCGCCAGGGGTATAAAAGATGCAGCCGATGCCATTTTCTCCAGTCTTTCTTGCTGTGCGGTGCCCAAAGCAAAAACAGTTCGCAAGTGCCGGTCGGCAGACTCCTGAGATTTTTCACAGACTAATTTCAGATCCGAAGTCTTCATTAAAGCTAAGTACCCCGTTGGGGAAACTTTTTTCTTGCTCCAGACCGATGTCAGAAAAAGTTAACAATTGTATTTCTTGTGGGAAGCAAATACCTCATAAGGATTTTCATTCTTACTGTATTCCTTGCCTAGGCCCTGATCATAACGTTGCTAGCTGTCGGTTTTGTGCTAGATTCAACCAACACACTATTAAGCGTCTGTTTGATTTTGCTTTTCATTACTTCGGCCGAAAATTCAATCATATAATGCCGTCGGAACATTCAACGACCGGAGTTTCTAAAAAACACAAGGAAAAAGAGAAGGACAGGCATCCGAGATCCAAAACCGATGAGGCTTCTGCTAAGCCAGTCGCCAGTTCTCAGTGAGGCACTTTCGCAGCCCGTGATGCCCGCTACCTCAGAGCCACAAGCCACTGACTACTCCCACGTGGAGCCAGCTAGGCCTCTGGATACTCAAGGTATTGGACACACTGAAATTATTCCCTCAGTTGGGCCCGGAGCCGCTGAGCAGGCATCGGCTTCTGAGGGTGTTTTCAGACCTACACAGCTATATGTAAAGCCTACTTCAGCTTCTAAAGCAGCTTTAAAGACAAAGAAACAAGTACAGCATTCTCCAGGACAAACTTCCATGCCTAAGAAACAGATGCTCAAAATGGCCGAAGACCTTATTACCTTGATCAGGGGTTCCCATCTACCTCCTGATAAGAGGCCTAGGCAAGAGACAGACTATGACTCTTCACATCAGGTTTCCATTTCCTCTGACTCCTCTTTTGTACAGGAATACTCTCTTCCTCCCTATGAGGATTCTGATACTGAAGAATCCATTCCTTCAGCTTCTCCTCCTGAGGATTATTCTTTTGGGGAAACCCTGCATACCATGAAGGAGCACTTCCACTGGGAGAGCCAAGATTACTCAGAATCAAAGAAAAGGCTTAGAGATTTTCTTTTACTTCCTCAGCACAGGCCTCTTGCTATTCCCCACTGTAGAAGATGTATTTTCAGAGTCCGGCCTTTCTCCAGACTCCTTACCTCCAGCTCCTGTTAAACAAGACAGATACTACAGGGTTCCAGATTCACATACATTTCTTTATAAAAACCTTGCTGCTGACCCAGAAACTATTCCTCAGGGTCCCAAAGGGGTTAAGGCCGCTACTGTAAAAAACCCTATCCCTTCTGACAGGGATTCAAGGGCACTAAGATGGGGGAAAAGGTTTATACTTCTGCTACTTTGGCTGTGAGGGCTTTAAATTGTCAGTTTAATATGATTAAATATCAGCAGTACTTAATGTCACTGTTAAAACAGAAAATGGCCAATTCTGATTGTGCAGAAAATAAGGAAATGCAGGATTTATTGCATGCAACTGAACAAGTGGGAAAGCATACATTGCAATGTGGTTTTGATTCTCTGGAGGCCTCCTGCAGGGCCGCAGTTATGGGTTCTGTCATTAGGAGGCATGCTTGGTTAAAGGAACAAAATCTGCCTGATCATGTTAAAGCAAAATTATTAGATGCTCCATTATAGCATGATACTTTATTTGGTGTTAAAGCAGAGGAGGTTTTGAAGAAAATGGAGGACAAAGCGAAATCTATGCAAACAGTAAAGGATTTTTTTACAGGTTCGGCCACCAAGATTTAGCAGGAACTGGCCTACAAAGAATTGGTCCTTTCCAGTGTCGGACAGGCCACAAAGAGGCAGATACAGATGTCCCAGAGGCAAATCCCAGCCCCAGGCCTCAGACAGGCCTAAACAGTGGGGCGCTTCTACCTCCAAAAGTGGAGAATACAAAGCACAGCCATACAGGAAACAGTCCCAACGACTTGCCTCTGCCAGCACCAAGCACTTATCTTCTTGCAGCCCCCTTAGGGGGAAAACTAGCACTTTTCTCTCAAAATTGGCACATGATCACCCAGGACAAATGGGTATTGAATATAGTGTCCTAGGGCTACAGGTTCCACTTTCACACCCTGCCAAAGGCAAAAGGTATGCCAAACCTGCCACACAATCAATGGGCAGAGGCACAAAAACAAGTTTTGTCCCTAATGAACATGAGGGTCATTCAGCAAGTACCACAGCAAGACCAGGGACAAGGATTTTGCTCAAGACTTTTCTTGGTACCCAGAAAGGACAAAGCCTGGAGACCAATACTGGACCTGTCTTTTCCGAACACATTTCTGGACGTTCCAAAATTCAAAATGTTAACTCTGCAGCAGCTTCTGCCCATGCTGGGCAAGAAGGCTTGGCTTGTAACTTTGGACCTAAAAGAGGCATACCTGCATATCCCAATCAGACAATCTTGCAGAAGATACCTCAGATTCATAGCTGGCTCAATGCACTACCAATTCTCTGCACTGCCCTTTGGCTTATCTACTGCACCCAGGGTCTTCACAAAATGCCTGGCACCAGTAATTGCATTTTGCAAAGAGGAGTTCAAATATATCCTTACTTGGACGACTGCCTTATACAAGCAGAGAACAAGGACACTCTACTAAAGCATCTGGCATTCGTAAAAAGATTATTAATTTGCCTAGGGTACACAGTAAATGAAAATAAATCAAAACTAGTACCCTGTCAAGAGATAATATTCCTGGGTGCAAGCTTAAATACAACTGCCCAGATGGCTTATCTCACACCAGACAAAGGCAACTAAATTCTTACTTCAAAATGTTGGCAACAAAGACCCAGTTATCTTTAAGAAAAATTCTGCAGGCTTTGGGCTTCATGGCATCCTGCATTTTGCTAATTCCATATGCCAGACTGCATATGAGGAAACTTCAGTGGTACCTAAAAAGTGTCTGGATTCAACATTGTCAAAGCCGGGAAGCATTAATTACCCTCATTCCTTGCCTGCAATGGGAGTTTCGATGGTGGGCTCATGCCTGTCACCTCAACAAGGGGCAGCCATTCACTCTACCCACAGTCAGGCGGTCAATAACAACAGATGCATCAGATTATGCCTGGGGAGCACACATGGCAGGAAAATGTATTCAGGGCATATGGTCCACAAGTCAAATGCATCTACATATCAATCAAAAAAAGATGCTAGCTGTTCAGAATGCCCTGACAGCTTTCAAGGATCTACTCCATCCAGGACAACTACTGATAAGGACGGACAATACTGCAGTCATGTGGTACATAAGCAGGGAGGCACACATTCCTACCCCCTCTGCAGACAAGCCATGACTTTGTGGGACACAGCATTGACTTATCAAGTACACCTGCAAGCACAATTCCTGCCAGGAAAGAACAATACTCTGGCAGACGAACTAAGCAGAAACCTCACGGATCCCCACGAGTGGAAACTGGATCCACAAGTCTTCAGCATGATAAAGGAATGGGGATGCCCAGACATAGATCTATTTGCCTCCCCTCACAACTGCCAACTACAGAAATTCTGCACAAGGACTTATCACAAGCAAGCATGGAAAGTAGATGCTCTGTCATTCAGCTGGAAAAGTCAAACAGTATATGCCTTTCCTCCACTGCCTCTCCTCCCCAAGGTACTCCTAAAGGTCAGACAAGAGAAGCCAAGAATGATTCTGATTGCCCCAAACTGGCCACGCCAGAACTCGTACCCAATCCTAAAAAGCTCGTCTCAAGGCCCAGCCTGGACATTGCCTCTAATTCCTCACTTACTGACCCAGTGAAACAATCAGATTCTGCACAGCCAACTCAGGACCCTAAATCTGGCTGCATAGAGGATAATGTAATCATTCAAAACACACCTCTCTCTAAAGCAGTGTTGGATGTTATTTTGGAGGCCAGGAGGCCCAGTACCAGAAAATCTTATGCAGAAAAATGGAAAAGATTCTGTGCTTGGAACCAGGCACAAGGAATTGACACATCTGTACCAAATATTCCTCAGATTTTACAAATACCTAACTGAGATGCTGGACAAAGGCCTATCCTTTTCATCAATTAAAATTCATGCCTCTGCCATTTCACCTCATTACAATACGGAAACTCCTATTTTTCCCATCCATTGCTAAGGCAGTACCTCAGAGGGGCCAAAAGCATAAGACCTCCAAGGAGAGCCCCAGTACCTGCATGGGACCTCAATTATGTCTTGGAAAAACTCACACTGCCGCCTTTTGAGCCAGCCAATACAGCTGATACAATGTTTTTATCTTGGAAAACAGCTCTGCTCCTAGCAATAACCTCTGCAAGACGAGTTTCAGAGTTACAGGCACTCATGGCTGTGGAACCTTTCATCATTTTCCATCCAGACAGGGTTTCTCTAAGGACGAACCCAACATTTATGCCTAAGGTATTGTCCAGTGTGGCCCTTAACCAAACCATTCATTTGCCTACCTTTTATCCAAACCCACAGAATAAGGGTGAGAGACTTCTGCATTCCTTGGACATACACAGACAACTACGCTTTTACTTGGACAGAACTAAAGCTTTCAGAAAAACTGAGCAACTTTTAGTGGCATATGCTGCAGGATCTCAAGGAAAGCCTATCTCAAAACAGACTATTTCAAAATGGATAGGCCACTACATTAGTTTCTGCTACTCACAGCATGGCAAATCAGTGCCCAAGGGCATTAGGCCTCATTCTACCAGGGCAGCAGCCACTTCAGCAGCCTTTCTCAGAGGAGTACCAACCAAAGACATTTTAGAGGCTGCAACTTGGAGTTCGGTGCACACTTTTACAAAGCACTACCATTTACCTCTACTCCAAATCCAGAGCAGGCTTCACCACTGCAGTTCTGCAAGGCCTTATAGCCTCTCCTAATCCTATTTAGGCCCAGCCACCCAACCTCAGCTTTGGGATTCAACCCAAGAGTAATGACTGCAACAGTGAAACACGATGAACATAGTACAGTTGTGTACCTACCATAAATGTAGATGTTCGAGTGTATTCACTGTTGCAGTCCAGGTTACCCACCCACCACCCCCCTTTTTGCTTTGCTGGGACTTACCTATACTTCTCTATCTTATACAACCTATGTGGTGTATTTGCTTGTAGATGAAGGAAATGTTTATTTTACTGCATGCATAATTATTGGCATAATTTTTTAGCGTACCATTTTGGGGGCACCTGACATCTGGGGCAAGAAAAACTGAAGAAAATGGCGTCAGCTGCATCTTTTATATCCCTGGTGCACTGACGTCAGGGAAGAGGCAACAGCAACCGACGCCAGACCTAGACTTTGAAATTCAGGCCGACTGCGGGTAGCCTGCCAGCAGGATAACCCAAGAGTAATGACTACAACAGTGAATACACTCGAACATCTACATTTATGGTAGGTACACAACTGTACTTTCTCATGCGAAAGAGAGCTGACAGAATAAGTCTGAGACCAGCAGTTCTCGTGTGAGAGAGACCTGACAGAATGAGTCCATGACGAGTAGTTCTTGTGCAAGTGAGAGCTGACAGAATGAGCCCGTGATGAGTAGTTCTCAACATGTGCAACTAATGCTCAGGCAGCAGTGTTAGATGGCAGCGCATCATTCCTGGACATTCTCACATTGTGCCTGGATCACAGTTCCACATATATTGTATCTGGGGCAATAAGTGCTGGCACAGCTCTTCACTGTCATACCTAGATGAACTTCATATACTTCTCCAAGGTGATCTTTCTTAGTGCTCCTTTTTTGGCTCGTCAGTAAAGAATTGTCTAGAAAGCACATAAGGACAGTGACACACTCACCCTTGTTGTTAAGTCCCAAAGACAAGAATGTAACTTTTGAAGAACACAGTGGAATCTGTCAGCTGTGGTTTCAGTATGACCAACATCAACAAAATGGTCAGAGATCTGGAAGGAATCAGTATGGCCTTTATATTTTTGGAACAGTTGTCAGTCAAGAGGCAGGAGCACCACAGTTAAGATGGACAGTAGCCTTGACCTTTATTGATTGTCCTTCTGTAGAAGCAGTAAAGGTTCCTCTATCTCCACTTGAATGTGAGGCTAGCCATCTCACAAGACATAAAGATTAGGACTCTGATAGCCACCTCTCTGACCCCACTGCTTCTCTTTACTGAGCCTAGACACTTAAAACATGGCAGTGGTTTTGCTCATAATGAAGTATGAGAAATTCACTCCTACCCTCTCTGAGAAGAAATGAGGGTAGGGACACCTTCTGATTGTAGACTTCTTTAATGAAAAGCCAGTTTTCTAGCAGAGAGTTTCAATTACTGATGTCCCATGAGTGATTCCTCAGTCCATCAGCAGTGCAGAAGGTCTTGCGTCACTTGAAGCAACTTTACTGTGATCTCTTTAGATACACTTGTCCTCTGGAATAATGTCTGAAGGATGCTGTTATCCAAAAATTGACCCTCAGGGCTTCTTTATTCTTCTCTGATATTTGTAGGTTCATTACTGAATACTAGGCTACCATACCTCTCAACTGTCCAGATTTTCACAGAATATCCAGATTTTTGCTTCATATTATTGGCTTGTTTCTCATAAAATTGTGTTTTTTCTGACAAATCACTGACTAATCATTCAGGACTGAAGTCAGAAAATAATGACACACATTTAGAATTTAGACTTCATAACTATCAGAAAAATTCATGCTAATGCAAAACTTGTTAGTCTACCAACTTTCTAAGTTTGTAAGAGCAATATTTAAAAAGTGTCAATATTTTTGGGCCTTTGTCCTCCCATTATGTGTGACTTTATCCAGATTTCTCTCTAAGAAGTTGAGGTATGCTAACTGCCTTGAAGGGCCATTTTTAAGCCTAGGCAACAACCTGAAGTCCTACTCAAACCTTGTGTCTGTGAAGTGAAGACCTTAACCGGTATGCCAAAACCACAAGTCATGCAGTCAAGTGTGGGCTTCTCTGCTTAGTTCTCATCTTCTGTAGAAGATGCTACATCTGAGGCTCTTCAGAACCATCCTGATTTGCCACAAGCCATAAGCCTTGCTTAAAGTTTTTCTCCTCCATATTTACACACAGTTTTTCCAGTTTGGTAATAGCCAGGGATTCACTTTACTATGCTGGAGTAGTTCAGACATTTTACTCAGAGGCCTAATATGAGCTGTTTCTGACCATTTGGATGCATTTTCAGTTCCAGCAGTGCTTGCTAGAATGTCTTAGTTCAATGAATGTTTTAAGATGTTCTTCATGTTTCACTGTTGCAGTCATTACATTTGGGTAATCTGCTGGCAGGTTACCCTCAGTCGGCCTGAATTCCAAAGTCTTGAGTCCTGCATCGGTTGCCGTCTCCTCTTCCATGACGTCAGGTCGTCAGGGGTATAAAACATGCAGCCAACGCCATTTTCTTCAGTCTTTCTTGCCATGCGGTGCTCGAAGCAGAAGCATTTCGCAAGTGCTGGTCAGCCGACTACTGAAATATTCGCTTTTGAGTTTCAGAACCAAAGTCTTCAATAAAGCTAAGTACCCTGTTGGGGAAACTTTTTTCTTGCTTTTTACCGATGTCAGAAAAAGATAATTGTATTACTTGTGGGAAGCAAATACCTCATAAGGATTTCCATTTATACTGCATTCCTTCTCTAGGCCCTGATCACTTTATCAAGTTTCTAATTCCTTATCATTGATATCTTTGAATGTCTGTGAAGCATTTCTCAGAGCTACTTTTCTTATCCAGTATTCTATCAAAAAATCATCCACTTGGTTTATATCTCTTGTACTGAAATTGGCTGTCCTTACTTTTGAATCAATATTTGTGGTAAAATTACTATATATGCAGTGTGAAGCTTGGCTTGGGATGATTGTCACAGTTGAAGTGACATCTCGACCTCATGTGCCAAATGGGGAAAAAGTGGTTGAGGATGGATGGATAGATATATGGTTTACTATCAAAAGACAGAAATTAATTTGTTTGACATACATTTGATCGAACGTACAGTTTCATAGATTTGTAATGTCGATCGTATTTTTTGCAGAATCTACACTGTCAAAATACTCTTCCTGTTTTCTGTCCCGGACAGTAAATGGATTTTCATTCTCATCTCCCAGAAATAGCAAATGTTGAAACATCGGTTTTACCATGTTTGACGTAGTAGATAAAATGTTTACATTTCAACAATGTAGTTCGGTGTTATGATCACTCGCAGTACTGCATTTCAATTTTTTATAGTAAACCTATAAATATGTATGGGTCTACTTCAGATGATCGAACTTTCAAAAGTTTGACTTTCATATGGCCGAGACCATATGATCGAACTTTTCAAAGTTCGAGCATGTAATAGAAAAGTAAAAAAAAAAGAAAGAATTACCTGAATATTTTTAGCAGGGGGGCAAGCCCCCCAGCACCCCCACACCCCCTGCTATTTATATATACCAACTCCGAGATCACACTGCAGTGCGGAAAAGGGAATTCTTCCTGTTCCATACAGTATGGAGATTACAGTTATATATAAGTGTAAAACTTTTTCTGGTGCTGGAATAGTTTTCAAGTTGCAAATCTGATGTCAGTCCTTCATACTTAATTTTTCTGCAAAGATAGGTTGTCATCGCAAACTAAGCCATCATTTATTCCTTTTTTTTTAAATTTCTCCAAATCGTTTGGGTTTCTAATATCATGACGGGACTGGACCCCATTCCTAAGTCAAAGTACAATTAAAGGCCATGAAATGAGTATTGTTTCAGTCTTTGACATCAGCCAGAAGTGCTGTTAGCAGCACCCACAATGTGCCCAGTAATGATGACTCCTGCAATTTGTATGGGGTTACATGTATTGGTAACATATCTAAATACAATTGTAGATTATTTTATAACACCTGTTGCTCCTGTTGGAACTGTCCGTGTATCTTTCTTCCACATTGTTCTCATTTCTGCCAGCAGATTCTGGTATTTTATGACTTTGTGTCTGTCTATATGCAAGACAATGTAGTCACTGGGTGTGGCAACTTCAGTGATCAATGCTACTTTTGTCTTCATGGACCACTTTATCCAGTTTTCTAGCATCTATCTTTTGAAATTTGGTAATTGGTGATCCCATGTGATATAAACTTCATCATTTTCTATGATGCTTTGTGGCTTGTGTTTCCAGTTTTTTTCAGCCACTTCAGTGCCATAATGTTTGCACAATCCCCAGTGCAACAGTCTTGCCACATTATTATGCCATTCAGTATACATTCCTGCAGCTATTATGTCACAACCAGCAATCAGGTGTGCGACTGTTTCCAATTCAGTTTTACAAAACCTACATTTGTCTGTTTCTCCTACATGTTTAATGGACTTTGTAAACCAACATGTACGTAGCCCACTGTCTTGGTCTGCCACTATTACCCTTTCATCTCTTGGTTTGAATTCACCTCTGCTTAACCATTTCTGCGATCATTCCTGATCAACATGAGGTTCTTCCAGACGTTTTCAATACTTGCAACTATATTTATGCATTTTCCACATTTCTTGCCTTCTCATCTGGTCCTTTACCTTATATTCTTTCTTTTATTTTTAGCATATTCAGTTGCTGCCTGATTTTTATCTACTTCTGGTTTGATTTCCATTCCTGATTGATGCCAATATGATTCTGCCAGATTAAGCAGAGAAGTCATCTTAGATTTATTCTCCTCATGTTTCAAAACTTTCACTACGTTTGGGTCTTGTGAGGTCATATTTGTGGAGTCTCACGATTGCAAATCTATACATGTAATCATTTTCAAGGGGGCCCATCCCTCCTTCAGAACGGGGAATTTATATAATCTTGGTATGCATTGATTTTTATAAATCATTTGGTGAGCATGAAGCATCCTTCTTGTTTTCCTATCTGATCTATCCAACATGTTTTGGGGCCATTCAGTCACTCCAAAACTGTAAGTTAGTACAGGAAGAGCAAATTGGTTTATAGCTTGGATCTTGTTCCTAGATATCAATGCTGTTTTCAGGAATAAATTAAGTCTTCTAATGTATTCTTTACTAGGTTTTATTCGCATTTGTTCATGTTTATTGTTGATCCTTCACCAGTTCCCAAACATTTATACATTCCCTCTTGCTGAAGTTCTCATATTCTCATCATTATATTCTCACATTCTTGCCCAAAACTGGTGCTGCAGTTTTCCTGCTGTAAAGGTTGCTTTTGCACATTTATCAAGACCAAATGACATTCTTATATCATCTGAAAAAGTTTTGACAACTTGCAGTTCTACCTTTAGTTCCTCATCTGATGAGCTATACAGTTTTAAATCATTGATAGAGAAGATAAGTCTTTACACTTTTGTTGTTTTCTAGGAGCCAAATTATAGCCATGGCCTAAGCTGTTAAATAGCTTAATGAGTTAAGGGCAAGGCAGACTAGCAGCGGTGACAGAGAGTCACCCTGGAATGTCCACCTTCGAATTATCCCCGGGATAATAATTTGTCCATTATCATGGCTTAATTGCAAGTGATTGCCACTGTTTCATGGTCACTGTAATGAAGTAGATCAATGTAGGGTATATCTTATACATTTTTAAGCACTCTTTTATCCATTAATGTGGGATACTATCAAATGCTTTTTGTAGTCAATCTATGTCATACTTAGATTCTTCCCCTTTTGACAGTTCTCCACTATGACTTTATTTAACAACAAATGATCCTTTGTTTCATATGACTTTTTTTAATCCCCTTCTAGTCTACTGCCATAATTGAATTTTCTTCGAAATGACTACAAACTCTGTCAGCATCATTTCCAGTGTATAGTTTATAGTTATTGGTCTATAGTTTTTAGGGTAGCTTGCAGGTTCACTCTTAAGTAGGAGCATTGTTTTTCCACTTGTTAGCCAGATTGGTGTCTGTTCAGGGTGTGCATATAAATACATATTACTCATAGCTAAGTCTGCATCTTAGCCTGGGGTTTTCCAATTGAAGGCTTTTCTTAACTTTGTTTCAATCTCTCTGGATGTTACTTCATCCCAGTTCATATCCTGTACCTTTAAACTTCTTATTTTTTCTTTTACTTCTTCTATCCATTTAGCATATTTGTTATTTTCCACAGGATCGTCATAAATACTTCTCCAAAATGTATCTATTTATTTTTTTTGGTGGTCTTTCAATTCCTTTTACCTTGTTTCTCAATTCTCTGTAAAACTTTTTTGAGTCATCAATAAATTGCTATTTTGTACTTTGACTTTATATTTATCTGCGTGTCAAAGGAAAAAACTTCAAAGACCAATTCACTTTAGGTTCAAGCAAGGCACCCTTTATCACTTGCAGCAAGGAGACAAAGCATGTAGGCACAAGGTTTGTCTAGTCCTTTGGTGGTCAGTATGTTGTTCTTATACAATTCTCTTCGTCACATAGAAAATTTTACTATTCTATTGCTGACGTAGTTAGACACAGCTTTCTGTATTGTTCTAAAGAAAATGTTACCAGACTTATTGCTGACTAGGTTAGATTATTTGCTAGCTTGAAAAACATTTTGAGAAAAACAACCTGGCCTTGGGCTTATTTTAGCCCACCTTAACTTTTCAATTCTTCAGTTGTGCAGTTCTAATACATGTTACATTTTGCCTAGATTCAAGGTACATTTCTAGCTTTGGTACAAGTAATGCTGACTATGGTTTAAACTTTCAAGCATCTATTGTTTTCTTTATCAAAGCTTCTAGCAGCTGCATACTTTCTCATGGCATAAGCAGAAATGAATATCTCTAAGTTTCATGACATTAGCAGAAATGAAATGTCTTTTGTTATTTTCATGACATTAGCAGAAATGAAATGCCTCTTAAGTTTCTAATAGCTGTGCAGATTCATGCAGTGTGAACAGAATAAATGTATTAACCCTTTTAAACCTCAAATGCACTAAGCATGCATATTACTATTATATATTTTTCTAACATTTCCCCCTTTTAATACTTTTATTCTACTTTCAAGATAAGCATAAACATTTTTTTCTTCACCTAACCTCTTCCTGCTCAGGATTTGCAGTTAAGAGAGTCATTCAGTTTAAACTTATGAAAGCATTTTCAGTTTTTCAGCAATTCTTCAAGTTCAGCACCTTGGTATAAGGTTTCTGAAACTGAAATGTCTATAAAGTCTTTAATCAGTCTTTTTATGCAGGGGATGCAGCAGCACACACATACTACCAGTAGGATTATTCCTACACAGATGGCAATCAGAATGTTCATCAGGATACTGCCCCACCCCCAAACAGTTTCTGGAAAAAGTCCGTCAATGGATTTGGTCCTGGTGTGGTCATGGCTGACACCTGCTGAATTACCTCAAGGTGGTTGTCTATCGTGTTTGTGGTCAGGAATATACGAACAGCACTCCTCCTGGATTAAAGCGCACATACCTCCTCTTGCCGCTAGGGTGAAGTCAAGAGCCGTGCGATTTTGAAGCACCACTGTTCTCATGGCAGTCAGTTCATCAGTCACCATTTCTAGGGCAGAAAAGGTTGCATTGCTCATTATTTCGAGAAGCTTAGACAATTTTCTCAGTTCCCAGATTGATTTTGTTGCTCCATATGCTGGCAGTACACCTGTCCACGATATAACAGTATCACTCAAGTCCATATGTGACCGTCCATTTTTCCCTAAACCCACAGCATGATGTTTTTTCCAGCGCGCATTGATTTGCCCCACTGGATTGACAGGCTTCTTGATTTCTCGAACATTCCGAATTTTCCCTTGAGGTAAAACTGCTGTGTCATATGGCCGGAACCAGGTACCCCAAAAAACAACTGCCAGACCAATTCTCAGGTAACCATTTATATGCTTTCCTACCACATACAAAGTAACAATCTTCTACTTTGGTAGCAACTTTACTATGCCCTGGCTCTGCATGAAACATTTTTTTGTCGATTATAGACAGTTATCTATAGAGGTCAGCATTATGTTTTACTTCACCAATTGTCCTATGCATCAGTTCAACAAATGAATCATAGCTTGTGTTGCAATAGGATCCAATGTTATCAGGTTTAGTGTAGCATCTGTAGGGAACAGTCACATTGCAATTGCTCCAACCCACCTGAACTGTATCATTCTTGTAAAAACACACAGTTCCCTTCTGTCAAACAGACAAGTGCAATGCTACTTTATCTTGTGATGTGACATCTGATGTATCATAAATTAAGTTTTCCCAGGGCTTGTTGGCTCCTAGGGGAACTGAAGTTAACAGTAACCCCCCATATGCTGTTGGCAAAGCTGTGCAAATCCAGCAATTCGAAACATTGAACGTCTCAGCATACACATATTTGATTGCCTGGTAAGTGTTAAAGTTCAGGTGCCACTCTGTGTGCCAGTCTGCATGCTTGTTCAGTTCAATTTGTGTGGTTGGGATAAGGAATGGCCACAACAGAAAGATTATTGTTACTAGTACAGTCAACAGGATGATTATGCAATACTTTTGAGGAAATGGTTGTTCTGCATTTCTGTTTTCTCCGACTCTTCCAAGTAGGTGTATTTGGATCTTACTGGATTCAGTCATCTTTTATTTCGGACACGTGCTCTTACTCTCTGCCCTAATAGGACCTTCAGCACCGATGGTTTCTTCACTGGGGTTGAGACGGATCAGTCCTATTGATCTGACCCCCCCTTTGTAGCCAGACTTTGTGCTGAGGGTCCCGATGGAGAGGTGAGATTTTTGTCCAACTCAAAGTTCTTAACCAGCTTTCAGTGCGTCAGGTGTATCCACGAAGCTCGTTCTATCTTGACTGCAGTGGGTGTCGAAAGAAGCACCTGGTAGGGAACTTCCCACCTTGGCGATGACCAATTCTTCCTCTTGATGTTTCTGATCCACACCCAATCTCCGGGCGTCACTGCCACTTCTGATGTCTTGGTTTGTTTTCTATCTGAAACAGAATTTGACTGCAACAGATGTTTAGAACTCAACAACTTTTTCATATATTCAGCTAGTGTGAAATCAGTTTCCTGGTCTGATGACATGAGAAATTTCCACTGGGGTGTATAATAAGCCCTTCCAAATAGTTTTTCAAAAGGAGTCCATCCTTTTGCTGTAGGGACAGTTCTCATGCTCAACAGTGCCAGGGCCAAACAGTATAACCAGTTTTTTCCTGTCTCAGCTATTAATTTTCTCAATTTGTTTTTTAGTATACCATTATGCCTTTCGACTAGCACTGCAGATTGTGGATGGTAAGCACAATGATTTTTTAAAGAAATACCAAAATGCTTACTCAACTACTGTATGGTTTGATTTACAAAGTGTGTACCATTGTCACTGTAGATCCTTTCCGGAATACCAAACCTAGGAATGATTTCCTTGACAAGTACTTTTGCCACCGTAGCTGCATCTGGATTTTTGGTTGGAAAGGCTTCCACCCATCTGGAAAACATATCTAGAATGCCAAGACAATACTTCTTATTTTCACATTTGTTCAATTCTATGAAATCCATACAGATAGTGTGAAATGGATATGGTGGTGTAGGGAAACTCCCTTGCTTGGGCTTTATCTCCCCCTGTGCATGATGTTTGTTACAAATCTGACACATCAAACAAAATTTTTTTAGAGTAGTTTGTAAATCCATATGTTGTGAACGTCTGGTTCACCAGCTGTTACATCCCCTCTGTTGAGACATGGCACTGCCCATGGCTCAACAAAGCTGCATATTGAAACAAATTAGAGGGTAGTATCGGTTTTCCTTCTCTAGAGATGTACAGCCCCTTTTCGAGGATTGCTCCTCGTTTTATCCATTGTTGTTTTTCAGCTTGCGTAGTGAGTGTCTGCATTGTTTTTAACATATCTAAATCTAAAATCTCAGAGGGTTGTAATTCCTCATTTAAAAGAAATACTTCTGTGGCTGCTTGTTTTGCAGCTGTATCAGCTCTCGCATTACCTTTTGAAATCCTATCTTGTTGCTTGGTGTGAGCTGTGCATTTACAAATGGCTACTTTCTGAGGTAACTGAATAGATTCTAAAAGATCTAAAACTGTGCATGATTTATAGGTTTGCCAGTAGATGTGATCATTCCCCGGTTTTTCCACTGTTGCGCAAAAACATGTACAGTAGAAAAAGCGTACTGGCTATCAGTAAAAATGTTTACACATTTACCCTTTGCTAAGGAGCATGCCCGTGTCAGGGCAATCAATTCTGCTACCTGTGCAGATAAGTTGTGTGGTAAAGGTTTTGCTTCTATAATCCCAGTATCAGAAACTACTGCATATCCTTCTAGGTTCTGTCTTGCAGGACCCCTTCTGCACGAGCCATCCACGTAGTATGTCACCTCGGCATCATCCAGGGGGACATCAGTGAGATCTTTTCTAGGTAGTGTCTTTTGCTCAATTACCTGCAGGCAGTGGTGTGCCGCCTGCAGGGGTCGGGAGCAGAGTAGAAGGGTTTAAAGTCATGCATCGCTCAATTGTCATATGAGGTTGGCTCAACAATATAGTCATACAGGAAAGATGCCTAGCAGGGGAAAGATATGCCACCTTTTCTTGTAGTAAAATAATCGCGACTGCATGATTTACTCTCAAAGTGAGAGGGTGGAACAAGACTACTGAGGCTGAAGCCTGTACTGGCATTGCAGCTGCAACTACTGCTTGTACACAGTGAGGTAAGGATCATGCCACTGGGTCTAGTTGTGATGAATAGTAAGCAATGGGGCGTTGCTTATCCCCATGCTGTTGCGTTAATACTGATGTCATGTAACCCTGCTTACAATCTACAGTTTGGAAAAAACGTTTATGGTAGTTTGGCAATCCCAGAACTAATGAGGACGCTATTAACTGCTTTAGTTTGCAGAAAGCAGATTCTGCCTCTGGTGTCCATTGTAACAAATCCTGCGCTGCCACAGGCTTCTTATATATAAGGTCAGTTAGAGGTGCAGATTCCAAGGCATAGTTTGGAATCCAGCTTCGGCAAAAATTAGTTGTACCCAGGAAGGACATCATTTCCTTCTTGGTAGTGGGTTTTGGTGCTTGCAAAATTGCTATTTTTCTGTCCTCATCTAATGTTCTACCTTCCTTGGATATTACATATCCCAGGTATTTGACTTGTTTTTTTCCAAAGCTGCAGTTTACTTTTATTTACCTTATGTCCTTCAGCGGCTAAAAATCGTAGGAGTGCTATGGTATCTTCTCTACAATCCTGCTGGGTGGGGACTGCCAGCAAGATGTCATCAACATAAAGTAAAATCTGACTGCCTCTTGGTGGGGTGAATCCCGCCAAGTTGCTTGCCATTTTTTTTGTGAGAATATCATTGGACTTTTACTATATCCCTGTGGTAGTCACGTATATGTATACCTTTTTCCCTGAAATGTGAATGCAAACCAATACTGGCTATCAGGGTGCATCAGTATCGAAAGGAATGCATTGCTAATGTCTGCCACAGAAAAATACTTCTGTTGAGGTTTCAAATCATTCAACATGGTGTGTGGGTCTGGCACCGTGGGTGCCCTTGGTATTACCGCATCATTTACGGTTTGTAAATCTTGGACCATACGCCATTCTCCATTGGCCTTTTTAACTGGAAATAAGGGTGTGTTACATGGTGAATCGGGAGATTCTACTAGTATCTCTCCTTTAAGTAAGGCTGCTATAATAGGCTTTATCCCTGCCTCTGCATCTTTTCTTAAGGGATACTGTCTTTTTTGTGGTCTGAATGCTGACTTTGGCATGATAGTAACTGGTCCCGCTGTACGAATGAGTCCTACATCTTGTTTTCCTGTTGACCAGAGGGTCTCTGGTATATTTTGTAAGGTATTTTCTTCCTCCTTTAATAGGAGTGTCAATCAGCTGTCCTCTATAGACTGCAAGTGCACAGCTGGGTTGGTCTGAGTTATCCAATTCAACTTCTGTATTTGTATTCCCTGTTCTGACAGTTCTAGTTCTGTCTGTTTCTCCCATCTTGTGACTTTTTTCTCCTAGGTCTGCCCATTCTATATTTCTGTTTTTGGTTAAGGTAACGTGGTAATCGATTAGATTTATAAAGTGCAAAGAACTCCTGGGGCAATGAACAGCTGGATACACTGTTCCCTTCTGTGTCCCAGTACAGGTTACGCAGTATCAGTCTGCATGATTCTTAAATAATTCTTGCTCATATTCCTTATCAGGTCCTGGTGTGTTACAGTAATACAGGGTACAGTGCAACAGGTGTTGCTTATCAATGTCAAGGGAGGGGAACTTGCTGATGGCAACATTCATTAACTCTTTGGTCACAGTCCCTGGACCAGTCGTAACCAAGTCCGGGCTGTACCAATAAAACATTTCACCCTCCGATGGCACTGCAAAGGTATTAGTTTGTCGCTGTGCTTCCATACCCTGCATGGTTGGGACTACTGCTATACCAAATAGCTGCATGAGGTCTCTGCCCAAGAGGTTTACTGGGCATTTTGCAGAAACAACAATTTTGCTTTTTTGTGTCAATCCTGAAACTGGATCAGTTATTGCAATGTTACGGGAGAGAGGCTCCTGATACAGCTGTCCATTAGCTGCTTTGACCAGTATGTAATCAGGTGACTGTGTTTTCTGGCAGTTTGGAGGGATGTATCCGGGTTTGTGATGCCCCTGAGTCGCACAAGAATTTGACTTCCCTCCCTTCTACCAAGAGTGTAACTTCTGGTTTCGTGTCTGCTAAATAAAGCTCCAAGCTTAATAGAGCTAGGTCTAATATTTCATTTTCTTCATTGTCACTAACTTCCTGCACTTCCTCTACTCCTTCTATCACATTTTCATTTGTCCTTTCTTCGCTAGCCCCTTCTAGTGATTCCTGACTACCATATAGTCAGTCCTCACCCTCCTTGTCTTCCGTTGTTGCCTTCTTGTTTTTCTTGCAATCCCTTGCCAAATGTCCCTTTTTACTGCATTTAAAACACTCTCCCCTTTTCTTCTGCACTTCAAAGTCCTCTGATCGTTGATCAGATTGTTTGTTTCCCTGTGCGTTATTCTTGCCCTTTTTCCCCGGACTGTACTACATAAACTTCTGCTCCATCTTCTACAGAAAATACTTGAGCTTTCTTTTTGCTATTAAAATGCCTTTCGGCATGTCTAGCATATTCAAGTAATGATTGTAACCTGCTTGTACGATGGTCTACCATGTGTTTTGTAATAAAACTGCTTATAGGTGCACTACTGCCCTTTAAAAATGCATTCTTTAACTGCTGTTCATATGGGGAATCTTGTGTTTGATCTTCAGGAACCTGCATTCCACAGTGGTTATTAAAACACTCTAACAATCTGGCATAGTACCGGTCAATTATTTCACCTTCTTGTTGGATGCATTGATTAATGCAAGCCCAGTTTGCCCTAGGTTTCCATTTTTCAGAGATGTGGTCTGTAAGACCTTTTACTCTGGTGTCTAATTCTGCATTGCTATGAGGGAGGGGTCTTTGTGCAGCGTCATGGGGATTCCAGTTCCCACTAATCATGTACCAATCTGGCCCTACAATTTGTCTAACTACCTTTTCTATCTCTTCTCCGTTTAAGTTATAACTCAGCCTCATTCCTTGTAAATCTTCTGAGAATTTTCTAAAATGAACCTTTGGATGGGGAATTCTCTCAGTGGCTTTCCGGATATCTTCCGGAGTCCAAGGTCTATACACTAAGATAGTTGGGTCCTGATTGTCTTGACCTGCCTGAGGATTGGGTACTTCTGTAAGTGGGCATATTTCTTCTTCACTTATAGATCATGAATTCTTAACCATTTGCCATAACTCGATGCCTTCATCTGAGTTACCTGCCTTTGTTCGGGACCTGGTCCCGATGGGGTCTCTAATTTTAGTCAGTTTTAGTTTCATAATATCTCTATCTTCAGTGACCACAGGATATCGTGGGGGTGGATTGACCTGTTCACTTGCTTCATATTCTGGTAAGGGAGGTGGAGGTGCTGATGCTATTACTAAGTTATTGTCCTCCTTATCTAAAAACATTGCTTTTGAATTTTTGTTCTTTTGTTCCCTACGGTTTACTTCCTCAAGCCACCTGTGTGCCTGAGGAATTCCTAATCGACATTGCTTTTTTACCTGACCTTTGGAATAGGTTTTGAGCTGTTTGATAAGCGAGGATTTTTCTAATTTTCCATCAAATTCGTATTTATTAACCCATTTTGAATAATATCTAATATTGTCGGTGCGCTGCGACTGCATATATTTTGTGTCTTCTATTAACGATGGATTTTGGGGTATTTTTGTGCAATTATTACCCATTTTGTTCTACCTTTTGATCGTTATGTAACTTTTCTCAATTTTTTAATGTGGTACCACGGATTTTGTTATAGTCTCTTCAGAATGACTGCCTACTTATTCTGTTTCTCCTGATCTATGACAAGACAGTAATCTTTCTTGTCCCTGATTGTAAGAAAAATGCAGTCTGACAAACAATACACATCCAGTCCCTGATCTAAAACAGAAAAAAGTAGATTCACCTTACCTGAGCCCACATGATTGATCACCTATTCGCAGAGACCTGTCCTTCAGTCACAGATCAGAAAGTGGCTGGCCTCTTTTGAATGACAATTCAGTCGGAGGACTTTCCATATAAGAAGAACCGATTTGGTTTCTTCCCCGTATGGTTTCAACCACCTGGCCATCTGATCCGAGGTGAAGAGAGGGTTCCGGTCCGAAGGACCAATCTGTCAAAGGAAAAAACTTCAAAGACCAATTCACGTTAGGTTCAAGCAAGGCACCCTTTATTACTTGCAGCAAGGAGACAAAGCATGTAGGCACAAGGTTTGTCTAGTCCTTTGGTGATCAGTTCTCTTCATGTCACACAGAAAATGTTACTCTTCTATTGCTGACGTAGTTAGACACAGCTTTCTGTATTGTTCTACAGAAAATGTTACTAGACTTATTGCTGAGTAGGTTAGATTATTTGCTAGCTTGCAAAACATTTTGAGAAAAACAACCTGGCCTTGGGCTTATTTTAGCCCACCTTAACTTTTCAATTCTTCAATTGTGCAGTTCTAACACGTTACATTTTGCCTAGATTCAAGGTACATTTCTAGCTTTGGTACATGTAATGATGACTATGGTTTAAACTTTCAAGCATCTATTGTTTTCTTTATCAAAGCTTCTAGCAGCTGCATACTTTCTCATGGCATAAGCAGAAATTAATATCTCTAAGTTTCATGACATTAGCAGAAATGAAATGCCTCTTGTTAAGTTTCTAATAGCTGTGCAGATTCATGCAGTGTGAACAGAATAAATGTATTAACCCTTTTAAACCTCGAATACACTAAGCATGCATATTAGTATTATATATTTTTCTAACACTGCGTATCTTCTAAGTTTTTCCATCTGTGCTGAGATTTTTAGCTTCTTATTTATGATGGTGCATGATAAACCCTGGTCTGTTTTAATATTGCGCATTGCTTTTCTTACGTCTATATTGCTTAGTATTTTGTTGACCTGTTCCTCCTCCTGTATTCTTCTAACAGTGACATTTCTTGTCTTAATTGCTGCATAGTTTTCTCTATTCGATACTTCCATGATGGTATTCGATTTTTCCTCTTCCTTTTCATCACTACCCTGTATTCTTAGCCTGTATAGTAGTATATCCTGTTTACTTCTGTTATATCATATGGATCTCTATGGACAGTCCTAATTACTGTGCTCATTTGCTTTATCAAATTTCTGACATTTTGGGTTTTATTGACCTTCTGCAGTCTATTTCTTTCATTGACCTTACTATGTCCATCTCTGTTAATTCAAACAACTCTTTTCTTAGCTCGTTTTCTTCTAAACTGAGGGCACATTTTTTATTTTCCACTTCCTGTGGACATTCTATAGAAAATTTTATAGCATCTTCCTACAGCACATTCTCTTCAATTTCATCCTGTGCCATTCATTGCTCTGTCCAACGGGAAATCACTGGCCTATCACTCCTCAACACTGACTAAGTCAAAGTTTCCACAGTTTCTTCCCTTGATGTTAAGCTTCAAGTGAACGTTTATACTGGTTTCTTGTGGAAGGCTCCAGAATATCTTTATATGGCACCTGGCCAATTGCTTCTTGCTCCACTGGTTTCCCCTTAATTTGGATAACCTTTGCTCTATCTTGTTGCAGTGTTTTCTGAATTAAATTTTATACACTGAATCCTTCATTTCACAGGTATTCCATGACATCAGATCTGAAGTAGGCACTTCATTTGTCAGCAACCTTTGGGATACGGATTTGATCATGGATCTGAGCCAGCAACTTCTACCACAGCATAGATCCGAGCTCCTAGCTCCTCCCTTTACCCATAATCCCCTGCCAACCCTGACTGACCTCAGATCTAGTTTGCCACGCTTCAAGCTACAAGCTAGGTTCCTGAGCTCCTGGTTGATCGAAACTTTGTGAGAAATAAATTTACATTTTCTTCCTGTTTTCTTTTGCTGTGAGTGAGAGTGATTGGTTAGGTACCCTATAGCCCTTTTTTTGTGATCCTTTTTCTCCTCCCTTCCTCGCTGGTCATAGTGTGTGTGTGTAGGGGCCTAGTGAGTGTGTTTTTCATTTATTTAAAAATTTCAGAGGCCCCTAAAGCCATCTTTTCTAAGTGCACCAAGTGTGGCCATAACCTTTCACTGGTGGATGGCCACACGGTGCGTTAGGTGCCTTGGGGTTGAACACCTCTCCTCAGGATGTGCGATCTGCGCGGCGTTCGACCCCAGGGCACTTAAAGACCGGAGGTCGAAGCTGATTCTGGCGGGCCTTTTGCCCCCAGATCTGGCTCCGGCCTCCGGTGGCTGCTATCCAGCATTCGGTGGTGGCCATTCCTGCCTCCCTCCCTCCGGTCGGGACTCAACCTCCCACTTCGGCTCCGGAGGAGAGGGAGGCCAAGAAAGACAAGCGGAGAGAGAAGCACCATAAGCGGCGGGCCGAGGACTCCTCGGCCCCGCCCACCAAATGGGCTTCTCCCTCCAGGGCTTCTGGATCACCTCCTCCTCGGATCGGATCCCCTTGCTTCTCACCGGGACCCGAGGAGGGGGTGACCCGGTCCTCATCGAGGTGGCACTCCAGGCCTGCCTCGGTGGCCTCTTCAAGGTCCAATTATAGCATGTCAGATGCAGACATGGACCGGATGATGAGGAAGTTCATCCAGGCCCAGCTGCAGATGGGAGTGCTCTTGCCTCCCCCCCCCCCCCTCCGGGGGAGAGCTTGACCCCATTCTTTGCTCCAATCGCTCCTTCTCTGACCCGTTTTCCGGGTTCGGAGCGTTCGGAGCCGAGCCGCGTTGGATCCGGGGGTGGGTCGGAGCCGACAGTGCTGTGCACTTCGGCTTCGACTGTTCCCTCGAGTTTGTCGGATCTGACCTCTCGGAGCCACGGGCCGAGCTTCGGATCCGAGGGATTCGGTGTGCCTTCGGCTCCGTCCCTGTTGGAGCACGCGGGTCCTTCGGATCTGATGGTCTCGGCCCCGGGTCTGGTCCCCGCTTCAGATCCGGGTGGGAGTCTACTCTCAGATCTGATCGAGGGGGGCTCCCCCTCTGCTTTTGCTGCGGTGGAGAGGGCACTGTTGAGTGCATCTGGACCTCCGGTCCTGGCTTCGGCTCCCCCCTGCACTCCCTCTCAGCTGGTCCAGGCTCCCATCACCCGGCCTTTGGGGCAGCCTGCTTCAGCGCCTCGGGGTGTTCCTTCGGAACATGACATTGCTGGTGAGACTTCCGCGGACAGCTCCCCCCAAGGAGGTTCCTCACAAGTCTAAGTGGAAGCACGTGGACTACCTCGAGTCCCTTACGGAAGATACGGACTTAGATGAAGGGGAAGGCTCCCCAAGGTCACCCCCCGAGGATGTCTCCTTTGGAGACATCATGGAAATGCTTAGGATCAGGGAGGGGTTGGTCTGCCCTCAAGTCTTCCTCCGATGAGTCCGTATTCCTAGAGGCGTTCAAAGCAAGACCATCTACCTCTTGGGTGTCCCCCCCCGACCCCCTGGTGGACCTTATCACCACCAGGGCTTGGAGGGAGCCAGACACTGTACAGCCAATCCCCAAGTGCCTGGACAGGATCTTGAGTGCCCCCGCAGAGAGAACCCATTGGAGCAGAGGTCCCCCTGTGGATGCCATGTTGGTGGCGGCGGCCACCAAGAGAGAGTTGGCTCAGGAGAGCCCCACGGTCCACCCACCGAGCAAGGAGTCTCATGCAATGGACCTCCTTGGGAAGCGGGCCTTCAGTTCAGCAACCTTCTCGATGAGGGCGCTGAACTATATGGCACACGTCATCCGGATGCAGCGGGATCTAATAAAAGAATACGCTGCCCCCCCCCCAGAGTCCATGTCAGAAGGGGGCAAACAACTGTACTCCTCCTGAATGTCCACTCTACGGTCCATTTTTAACACCTTTATGTGGCTTTTGTCTCACGCCACTGAGGGAGCCGCTAGAGCTGGCGGAGTCGGCCTGGTCATGAGGCGACAAGCCTGGCTCCGACATTGTGACTTCTCAGAACCCGTTAAGGCGTCATTCGTGAATGCCCCCTTTGATGGTTCTGCTCTGTTTGGCAAAACCATTCACAACACTTTAGTCCAGAGCGAGAAAGATGGGAAGACGTCTGCTGTCGGAGTCCACTTCTCTGCTCCCCAGAGGTCCTTTTCCAAGAACCAAAAGGGTCAGAAGAAGATGTGGTTCCAGAAATCTCATCAATCCCAGTCTGCTCCGGATAACCAGTCCTCTCGTGGCAGAGGAGGACAGGGAGGACGCCACCCTAGAGGCAGAGGGGGTCCCAGGAATTTTGGGTCCAGAGAACCCTTCTCTGAGAGGCCCACGCAGAACCCCTGAGGGGTTGCCCGGCTGCTCCACTCTGGAGGCAGTCGGGGGGCATTTTTCGAGGCACCTAGCAATGTGGGAGTTCAAAACAACAGATCGCTGGGTGCTTTGCATCATATCCAGAGGTTACCAAATTCCCTTTATTGTAACCCCCAAAACCAGAAGCCACCCCGACGTACCACCCAGTCAGAGGGAGGCGGCTGCTACAGAAATTCAGCAGCTTTTACAAAAAAGAGCCATTCAACCCACAACCCATCCCCCCAGATCAGCTCGGATCAGGGTTTTACTCCAGGTTCTTTCTGGTGCCAAAAAAGACGGGGGACTTGAGGCCCATCCTCGACCTTTCTCTCTTGAACCTGGCAGTACCCAAAGAAAAGTTCCGGATGGTCATGCTGCAATCTATTCTCCCCCTGTTACGGGAGAACGATTGGATGTGCTCGATAGACCTCAAGGATGCGTACTATCACATTCTAGTGGACAGACGCTCCAGGAGGTTTCTCCACTTCCGGCTGGGAGCCAGTCATTTTCAGTTCAGGGCCCTCCCTTTCGGTCTCACCTCAGCCCCCAGGGTGTTCACCAAAGTCTTAGCGGCAATAGCGGCCCACCTGAGACTCCAGGGAATTCAGGTCTTTCCGTACCTGGACGACTGGCTCCTTACCGCTCCAACAAGGCATCTGCTCTGTTCATGCAGGGATTACTTCCTCAATCTTGCTCCACATCTAGGATTGACGGTCAACATGGCCAAATCCTCTCTGGCTCCTACACAGGTAACAGATTTCATAGGGGCGAGACTGGATTCCAGACTAATGCTTGCTTTCCTGACTCCAGATCGGCTTCAGAACCTGAGGTTGCATGTACAGGCCATCCTCCAACTTCAAGCTCCATCTGCGGAATTGGTCCTGAGGGCTCTAGGGTCCATGGCGGCAGCAATTTCTCTGCTGCCCTTGGCCCGTCTGAATATGAGGGTCCTGCAGTGGACCCTTCAGTTGCAATGGTCCCTGTCTCGCAACCCCCTGTGTACCATCCCATTCCCCTAAACAGGACTTTGCAGAAGGTCACTCGTGTGGTGGCTCCAGTCCCCGAGCCTCCACACGTGGGACGCCCATTCTCGATGCCTCCTCCCATCGCCACAGTGACCACGGACGCTTCTCGCCTGGGGTGGGCGGGCATTATTCAGGCAGAACGGTCCAAGGCACGTGGAATGACATAGAGACCTCCTTGCATATCAATGTCCTAGAGATGAGGGCGGTGCTTTTGACGTTGCAAGGCACTTCATGACCTTCTTCCAATTGGGACAATTGCGGTACAAACGGACAACATGTCAGTGGTCTGGTACATCAACAAACAGGTGGGAACCAGGTCTTATCCTCTTTGTCGTGAGGCCATGAGAGTGTGGGAATGGGCGATATCCACCAACCACTTTCTCATTGCAACGCACATTCTGGGACAGTCCAACATCCTAGCAGACAGGCTCAGTCGTACAATCCTGACCCCATACGAATGGTCTCTTAATCCTCTAGTAGCAGAGCGAATATTTGTCCAATGGGGGCAACCCTGTTGCGATCTTTTTGCCTCTCCCTCAAATACCAAATGCAACAGTTATTTCGCTCTAATCCCCCCTCTGGGGGAGTCCCCGAGAGACTCTCTAGTACATGCTTAGCCTCCCAGTCTTCATTACGCTTACCCTCCACTGCCCCTGATGCTAAAACTTTTACAGAAAGCCAGTCGGTTGGGGAGCAAAATGATCCTCATTCTGGCCTCGTCAGACGTGGTTCCTGTACCTATAGTCTCACCTGATTCATCCGCCCTGGATTCTGGATCCCCTTTCGGATCTCATTACTCACCCCCTGGGTCTTCCGACCCCCAACTTGGTCAACCTCAAGCTGACGGCTTGGTTGCTCCAGTTCCACTCCTGATAAGGACTCCCGGAATCTCCTCACCAGTCAAAGCCATTCTAGTAGCAGTACACAAGCCATCCACCAGAAAGGTCTTTCGGAGTAAATGGAAACGCTTTTCCATCTGGGCTGAGCACCGTCACTTAGATCCTTTTACGGCACCTTTAACACGGTTTTGGATTTTCTAACTACCCTTTTTCATCAGGGGTCTAGCTGTTCTACAGTCAAGGTACAACTAGCAGCGATTTTGCACTATCATGTAGGGCATGAGTCTGGCCCTCTTATTACCTCCAAGCTCTGTAAAGCTTTCTTTAAGGGTACCTTCCTCCTCAGACCTCCTGTCAGGGAGGTAGTACCCCCATGGGATTTATCTTTAGTTCTACAGGCCTTGACAAGCCCCCCTTTCGAGCCGGCGGCCACGGTTGATCTCAAATACCTCTCTTGGAAAACGGCCTTTCTGGTGGCCATTACTTCGGCTAAAAGAGTCTCTGAACTTCAGGTTCTCTGTGTCAAACCACCATATTTGGCCTTCAATCAGAATAGAGTTTACCTCAGGATCAATCTGTCTTCTGCCTAAGGTATCTTCTGAAGCAAACATTAATCAATCTATTAATCTTCCCGTGTTCTTCCCCAACTATCAGAACAAAGGAGAATATAAGCTGCATTCTTTGGATGTGCACAGACAACTGACTTTTATATTCATCGAACGGCTGGTCATATACAATCTAACCAGTTGTTTGTCTCCTTTGCCAAAACCAACTTAGGCAAGTCAGTTTCTAAAGTTACCCTGTCACGATGGATAGCTAGTTGTATTCTCTTAGCATATCAGAGTTCGGGAAGGCCTGCACCTCAGGGAGTCCGCGCTCATTCTACTAGGGCTGTTGCTACATTGGCTGCTTTTAGATCTAGGGTTCCCTTGGCTGATATTTGTTCCACAGCCACTTGGGCTTCATCCCATACTTTTATCAGCCATTACAAACTGGATGTTGTCTCCAGAGGTAGGGCGTCTTTTGGCTCTGCAGTGCTCCGGAATATCCTTCCATGAAGGCCACCCAAGATTCAGGTAGCTGGGGACTCTGTCTCAAAGGTTGCTGACAAATGAAGTGCCTACTTCAGATTAAGAAGTTATGTACTCACCATAACGTTCCATCTGAGTAGGTATCTTCATTTGTCTGCAACCATCCCACCCGCCTTCCCCCTGACCAATATGATTCTAAGTAGGAGTTATCTTATATGAGTCCCTTCCGGGACACACTAGCAAGTTGTTATATGGGGCAAACTTGATCTGAGGTCAGTCAGGGTTGGCAGGGGATTATGGGTAAAGGGAGGAGCTAGGAGCTCAGATACATGCTGTGGTAGAAGTTGCTGGCTCGGATCCGTATCCCAAAGGTTGCAGACAAATGAAGATACCTACTCAGATGGAACGTTATGGTGAGTACATAACTTCTTATTTCTGTTTCTTTAACTTCTCCATTACTAATCGCCTTTTCTACTTTTCCTCTTGTCTTCTTATTTTTTGTATTGCAAAGCTTTCCATATCCAGATTCCTTTGCCTGTATTTTTCTTCTAATTTCTTTGGGGCTGCCTTCTTTATGTTGAATAATTTGGCTTTCTCCTTTGCATAAATATTGCACCATATCAAATCTCTCTTTCCCATGTTCATATTTCTTTTTTATACTTTTCAGAAATCTCTAGGTTTTGTTGTTTATATTTTCGCACTTCCTCAGATGCTTCTTTTTCCAAGCAGATCAATGTTTCTTGATATATATATATATATATATATATATATATATATATATATATATATATATATATGGGGCAATATTTTGGAATCTCGAAATTAAAAAGTGAGCAAATAAAAAAAAACAGCAATAATAATGTTTTTGCAGCGGGGCAAGCCCCCATACACCCCCCCACACCCCTACTTAAATATACCAAGTCTGAGATCACGCTACAGTGAAGAAGAATGGTAATGCTCTTGTTCCACTTAATGTTCTATTCACTGTAGCGTGATCTCAGGAGTTGGGATATTAAAGTCGGGGGTGCAGGGGGGCAACTTTAGTTGATTTTTTTTGGGTTCACTTTTCACTTTTGAGATTCCAAAATCTCGATGTTTTGAGTTCGGTATCTCAAAACCTGAGATTTTGGTATTTCGAAATTAAAAAGTGTATGCATGTATGTGTATATATATATATATATATATATATATATATATATATATATATATATATATATATATATATATATATATATATATACACACACACACACACACACACCGTTTTTCACAAATCTGTTGCATTAATGAATGCAATTTTTTTTTTATTTGAAGCTTCCGACAGTTTTTCTTGTGGAAGTATTTTTTTCTTTCCTTTAATTTCTCTCTTAATCATTTTGTATATCTTGTGTCTGGAAATCTGGGCTTTTTGGATAATAGTAACAATCCATGATTTCTTTCTTATCCTCCAGTGTCCACTTTATCGTCTTTATGGCTCTTATTTAACCTATCAGTTTTTGTGATTTTTGTGGGCTACTGCTACCTTCTACAACAAGGGGGCCATCCTTCACCTGGACCTTGCCCCATTGTAGGAATGTTTCCATATTTTCAGGATTCTACACTGTCATCTTTTCCAGTCCTGACACCAGTGTGCCTACCAGGATTGGACACTTTTTTATCATGGGTCTTGTGCACTCTGGTTTCTTTTTTAATGTTTAACCTGCTTCTGTCCATTATATATGCATGATAAATACGGGCTATATATCAGTGTCTTCTTGGTGACATTTTGTGAAAAACAGTGTCCACCTCCTGAAGGTTCTCACTAAGACTTGAGGATGAATTCAGTTTCAGCAGTACTCCTCTCCTTTGCTTGCTGACTTATCTCTCCATTTGGACCCCTGATGTAACTGATGAGATGAACCCTAGTCTAAACTGTGTGTACTCTTTCCTGACTACTCTGACAGAGGCAGATATTTGTTGAGTGACATAGATGTCAACAGGCAGCTTAAGGATATTCAGTGTTTCACTGTTGCAGAAATAACTATTTCAGACATCCTGCTGTGGAAGCCTTTGGTTGACCTGAATACCAGAGATTTGCTCCCCTCCTCCTGGCTGTGTGGACACACTCACCTCTGACATCAAGTAATATAAGGGTTCTCAGCAGCACCATTTTTGCAGTTCTTTCTTCCCATCAAAGCCCAATACAGCCTTCAAGTACATTGGTTAGTTCAAAGTCAAAGACAGAGCATCTAAAGCTAAACACTCTTTTGGGGGAACCTGTTTCTTTATGATTATTGTCTGTATTTCTGTTAGATGTCAATGACAAAGACTTGTGTTTGCTGGAGGATTCAGAGTCACTTTGCAAGCACCGTCATCTGACTTGCAGACCAGATCTACGGATGGTGAGAGTGGAATTCCCCCATCAGAGAGGACTCCTCACCAAACCAGGCACAGGTGCCCATCCATGGCCTGGGCCATCAGCTGATGCCTCACCTAAAACCCAGACCCAAGACTAAACAAAAAGCTGCTTCTAGCTTGCCCCAGTCTAGGCCTCCTAGCTTAGGTCTCAACCACTTCAGGTCTACCCCCCAGGACCTTGTCAGGTTAGCCAAGGATCTCATGGATTTTGTGAGATCCAGACAGTTAAACCCTGGCAGGATCCTCTCCCCAGGAACTCTTACCAAGAGGAAGAGGGATCTTCCCCAGACGTTTTCAGATTCCTATGATTCTGATGAAGATGTGATGGCATATATGGACCATATTTCCACAAGGTCATATGCCATCTCTGATTTAGATGAACACCTTGCCTCAGCCTTACTTGCTGAGAATTTATTTTTTTGAAGACACCCTCCAAGAGATAAGGGGCTCCTTCAGTTGGGAGACTCAGGCTTTCCCTCAGTCTAAGAAAAGAGTGAGAGAATTTCTTGGGCTTCCTATGCTCAAACCCCTTGCTATTCCTCCACTTCTAGAGGTCGTAGATAGTGTTCTAGATACTTCCTTGCAGCCTGACTCCCCACCCCCATGTGCCAAGGAAACCTAACCATTTCACATGGTCCTGGACTCTCATAAGCACCTCTGGCCCCAAGGGAGCCAATGGCAGCACTTCTAGGAACCCCCTTCCTAATAATGAAGAGGGTAAAACACTGGACAGGTTTGGCAAGAAAGTGTACACATTAGCTATCGTAGCCATGGTGGCTTTAAATTGTAAGGTCCATATGGTTAAATTCCAGCAATCTGTCCTTGACCAGAGTACCCCTCTGGTGAAAATCTCCTACTTTTCTTTAGGCAATTAAGTAGTTAGGCTAGGAATTGTGTTTTTAGTGGTTGTCATTAAACATTTTACCTCACAATTGTTAACTTTTGTCAGCTTTCCCTGTCTGGGGAAACTGTTTTAAAAGTTGTGTAAATCATGTATATTTTAGTTGAACATTAACTACCGTATTTCCCCGAAAGTAAGACCAGGTCTTGTACTTTTTACCTCGCCGAAATACACATTAGGGCTTATTATCAGGGGATGCCTTATTTACCCCCCCCCCCCATACAACATTCTACATTTATTCATGTACACAAACTGACATTTATTTGGTACTTTTCCATTACTGAGCAATGGTTCTAGGTAACGCTTTAGTTGTGTGAGAATTCTACATAAACAGTGCCGCAAACATTTCAACTTCAGAATATCTACACCTTTGCTTTCACAGTGCAATATTTCATGCTTAAAGTGCAGAAAAATCTCAATACATGTGTATTGGAGGAGGGGAATTAAACAGGTGAATGCCACTTTTTGAGTGGTGATGCTTTCTTTATTCGTTACCCAAACCGTAAGAGAAGAATGATGGGAAGTCATAAAAATGAAGTCTGGGAACTAGTGCCTTTACTTTGTAATTACCCCTTGATAATGAAACGTTACCTTAATACAATAAAGTCAAAAAACTGACGAGCTTGCTGGCAGCTGAAAGCAGAAGCAATCCATTCTGTTGCCCCAACAACAGAAAAGTTATTCAAATACAGGCATTTCATCTTGTGGAACATTGTCATAAGTCTCCAACCCCCGAATTCCGGCCTGAATTTCTTGCAACTCAATTTCCTGTAGAACCATTGGCCCCAATCTGTCATACCTAGCAAAAGAGCTCTCCTTAAATGAGCAATGCTTGTCCATGTAGCCTGCTCGTAGTGCATTGGCAACAGCTGTCGGCAACTTTATCCCTTGAATTCTTAACCCAAGTCACTATCTCTTGCAGGCTAGGCTTCACAAAGCTTCCATGCTGATTTCTCTCCATTCTATTTTCAATGTAGTCATTGAGTTCCATGCGCAGATGGTCCTTGAATGGCTTGTTTATTGCAATATCAAGAATTTAGAGATAGGCAGTCATTCCTGCGGGAATAATCATTTGATCTATTCTTCTCTGTGTAAGGAAGTTCTTCATGTCTTTAGCACGGTGAGTGCTGGATGAATCCCAGATTAGCAGACCTCTTTCGCCACCTCGCAAAACAAGTGGCAGCATTACATCAACCCACTTCCTTGTAACTGCTTGTGTGCACTAGGCTTTTTTAGTTTCAAGAATGTAAATGCCTAAAACACATTCAATCTATCTTTCTTGCCCTTACTAATGATTAGAGGTGGGTTTTTTTTTCCATCTAGATGAATTGCCAAAATACAGGTAACGTGCATTTTCGTAACCAGTGGAGGGAATGTAGATTGATGAGGCACCCCTCTGATCAATTGTTGTTTGAGATCCTTGGCCCATAAACACTGCAGTTTCATCCATAGCAATCATGTTGGAGAGTTGGTATTTAGAAAAGTCGATGCCATCAACAAAGGACTTAAATGCAAGTGCACGTTTAATAACTTCAGTATCTTCCAGCTTGAACAATGTTGTTGATCTTCTTAGAGACAGTTCATATCACTGAAGGAAGCCATCCAGCCAGTGTTGTGATGCTTTGAATTCTTCTGGGGATATTTCTAACTGTGGTGCCATTGCAAAGGCAAATGCTTGAATATCAGCCCTGTGCACAACCAAAGCCTTTGCTCTCCTATTAGCAATCCATTCACATGTGATGTCTTCCGGCTCAGGAAATAATGGTTGCCGACCTGATCAAAGCCATCAGATTCTTTGCCTGGGAGTCCCCCATGATTCCTTTCTTGTACTCGATGGAACAGCTCTTTCTTTTTGCACTCATCTTGCCTGGGGAGGGGTTAATTGAAGACTTCTGAGACAGGAGTGGCAACACAAAATGGTGACGGTAAAGAAGACACAACCACACCTGTTCATTTTCAAGTGTGCACGTTTTATGTGCGTTGTCTGTACTTTGACCAATCAAAGTACACTTGCCAGTGTTTAATGGCCAAGGATCTCAACCGTCAAGTGTGAGTGAGGATTAGGGTTACAGTAAGAATCATGGAGGACTCCCGGGGAAAGAATATTGTGACTTTCTGCAAAGAGAATAAGGTGGGCGTCTGAAAATAGCGAGCAGAATACAATAACCTCACTCAACAGGTGTCAATATTATTATTCAACATGTCCGTCGTGTGTTGTTGATGATCTTAACTAGGGCTTATTTTTGGGGTAGGGATTATATCATGTCCACCCTGGTAAACCAGGCCTTATTCTCTGGTTAGGTCATATTTATGGAGAAATATGGTATACTGGTTTGGACATGAGGACTTAGTGGTTGTCATCAAAATCTTTACCTCAAAGTTTTAAAATTCCTGTCAGGTGGTTCACCAACTATTCAAGACTCCACTAGAAGGCTGCTACTAGAGTATCTGACTTGCAAGCACTTATGGTGAGTCAAGTCTATCTTATTTTCCACAAGGACAGGATTTCTTTGAGAACAAATCCTTCTTTTATGCCTACAGTGGTCTCTGAGTTTTTCTTGAGCCAATCTCTTAATCTCACTGACTTTTTTCCTGATCACAAGAGCAAGGGAGAAAGGATTTTTCACCCTGAATGTTCACAGACAACTCCTCTACAATCTAGACAAAACTCAGTCCTTCAGGAAAGCTCTTCAGCTATCTGTCTCCAATGAAGGCAAGAGTAAAGGACAATCATCTCAAAGCAGTTTCCAGATGGTTGTCTCATGCAATTGCTTTTCCTTTTTCTCACTAAAATAGGCCAGTTCCATCAGGGTTAGCGTCCATTCCATCAGGGTTTGAATTTCTTAAGTGGCTTTCTAGAAATGTATAGAATCTAGAAGAATTCTAGATGTAGCAGGTTGGTTATCTGTGTATAATATTAGAAAGCAGTACAAGCTGGATTCCTTTTCCATGTCCAGAACAGGCTTTGCCATGACCATTATCTAGGAGGTCCTGGATCCATAGTTTTCTTTTGTCCTCCCTTCTTAATTTCTAAGCTATGGTAATTTACCCAATTAGCATAGGCTACTGCAACAGAAATGTAATGTTGAACCACAGTGCTGTTTTGTAAGTAAACTTACCATAACAGTAGGTGTTCTAATAAATTAGTGTTACAACCCTCCCACCAGCCCACCCCCTTTTTTGTATTGCCGTGGTGTAGATTTGTATACATTTGTGTGTGTGTGTGTGTGTGTGTATATATATATATATATCTATGTTGTGTCTTTCAGCTTATCCTGGTTACGGGTCGCCACAGCGGAACTCCGGTCCGCTAATGTTTGGTAGTGGATTTTTATGTGCCGAGTTACCAGCCCTGATGCACAACCTTCAACGAAGGCATGCCCATTCATGCATGCCTCCACATAGAAGAAGCTCTAGCTGAGAATCAAACGCGACAACGTCTTGCTGTGAGGCGACAACGCTAACGCAGCACCACTACCTATATATATATATATATATATATATATATATATATATATAAAACCTTTTGTTTTATTTCATAGCATTTTCTGTTTCAGGGATATCGCCTCCATTTTTGGCAGCAGAGGTCTATTTCAACATCATCTGCTAACTTATACAACTGTATGTCACCCACAACTAGCTAACTTTAGTTTTTTTTCAGACGTAATGCCTATTGGTGCTACCCTTTAGTCTGTCTGGTCAGGTTAGTTTTACCTGACTTTAGACATTATTGTAGTTCTTTGAAGAACTTAGTTTTAGTGTGTTGGGATTTTCTACAGTACTGCAATAGGAATCCTTCACTTTTCCCTTTACAGGTCCCCACAGCCATGAGATTAAAATTAAGCTAGCAGAATTTTAAGAACATGGTCCAGATGGTATCAATTTAACACAATCAGTCTTGCATGTGTGCGCAACAGGTGACTCTTGGTATTGTGTACTGGGCTGCAGCTCACTCGATTAAAAACAAATTGCAGTTTTTAGTGACTTTTCCCAATTACTTTCTTATGCAGATTTTGTAGATTACCTTTACAGTTACCAATACTGAACGATGTGCATGCATGGAGTTCTGATTTTTTCTTTGGTCCACTGAGGAACAAAAATGGAAATCTGTTTACTTAACTTGCCAGGCAGTTTTTAAAACAGCACAATGACATGTCTACTCCTGTCTGGAAATAAGATGATCATGCCTTATTACAGGACTTTCTGACAAGGCAGAAACAACAAGAAAAAAAAAAAGCAGGGGACTGAGCTGCAGAATAAAACCATTTCTGTTGGCTCAGGCTGCCTCAGGTGATTACTTCAAACAGAGGCAGCCTGAGACTGATTTTGAAAGATGTTCATAATGAACCACTGCTAAAATATAGACAGGATGAAAGCTTCCTTCTTTCATTATTTTACTTTACTAACCTTATACTGGTCTGGAATATAGGAAGGTAAGTATGCAAGTCTATAAGTTTGTGTGCATATGTGTCTGTGTGTATTTATGTATATATACATATATATATATATATATATTATATGTATGAATGGGTGTAGGACACTGGATTGACTGCACCTACACCGACACGTGTTTGGTTGACGCCATTTCATCAACACACACAGATGGTCAACAGATGTGTGAGTTCGACAGATCCTGGGTGGGGTAATTTTTCCTTTTCGTGGGAATTGTGCAATCTCGGGGTTAGTATATGTGATTAGCAGAGGATGTGGGGTAGGACACTGGATCGACTGTGCACCTACACTGACACGTGTTTGGCTGACACCATTTGATCGATGCACATAGATGGTCGACAGATGTGCAAGTTTGTCAGTTCCTGGGTGGGGTAAATTTTCCTTTTCCTGAGGATTGTGCAATCTCTGGTTAGTATATATGATTAGCAGAGGATGTGAGGGGTACAGTGGGGCTTGCCTCCATACAAAAACACTTGTAGTTGGTTTGATCCACTCTGGGGTAATTCTTGGAGGGTTCCATTTATGTTATTGAAAAGGATGTCTATCAAATTGCTTGGCCGTCTGGAATTTGCCCTTTCCTCCACTGTAGTGTGATCTTGGCATTGGTATATTTAGTTAGGGGGGAGTGTGGTGACAGTTTGTTTTTTTATTGTTGACCAAGTGATTTTTTCCCCTGGGAAAAAATTCACTTATGTGGCCGTTCGAAGTTTTGGTAGTTCGGTATTTACTTGTCGATGAAAGGCCGTTTGATGAACAGCCCTTTTGACAACATAATATAGACCCATTTCTGGAGCATATGCAGAATGTTTCAGCATTTGTAGGTTTGATGTTTTCACATCTGGACTGCATGTGTAGCATATGTCTCAACCTCATGGAGCAAGAAATCTGGACAAAGCCATCAGTAATGGGGGGGGGGGACAAAAGCCGAAAAGTATGGACACGTTTTAAATATTCCTCTTACAAACTTAGAAAATGGATAGAACAACATATTTCTTATTAGCATGAATTTTCTGAGGGTATGAAATCTGAAACTCAAATGTTTGTCATTATTTTCGGACTTCAACCCTCAGTGATTTGCCAGAGAACCACAATGTTATGAGAAACTGACCCAAAATATGAGGCAAAAATGTGGACATTCTGTGAAAATCTCAGATTTGGTAGCCTACAGAAAAAAATTGCTAATACAAAGCTTGTTATTTTAGCAATTTTGTAAATATACAAAGGCAGTACCTTTCCCTAATACTGGTCCTTTGTCTTCCAGCATTTTTTACTTCATGACTGATTCTTGAGTTAAGAGGATGAGAGACATGTAGAAATGTTATAGTGGGTTGCACAACTATATTTTGACAGTAGTGATATGAGATGATGCATTCCTGTGTGGTAGTTATTTATTAATTCATTCATGTGATTATAATCAAACATCTGAGGTGTACAGTCATAAAAGCAGCTGTACTTGATTTGTGGTCACATTTATTTGTGTGTGTGTGTGTGCATGTGCTTGTGTACATGCCCTTAAGGGCATGTTTGTAGCTGTTTGGTTGTTAGTGGTGCATTTCTGTCTTTCTGGGTATGCGTGTGAGAGTGCATGGGGGACTCTGTGTGTGCGTTTGTCCATAAAGTAGCTATAATGACTGGGTACCGAGGCATTATGTGGATGAGAGCCGCTTATACCATCTGATCACAGCTGATGGTCATTGAACGGTTGACATACTGCCCACCATCATTCCAATTAGCCCCATCCATTCATTTCCTGCTTCCTTTGAAGTCCCCAGCCACCACTGGTGTGTGTGTGTATGTATATATGTGTATATATATATATATATATATATATATATATATATATATATATATATATACATACACACACACACACACACACACACACACACACACACACACACACATATATAGGATATGGGCTAATTGTGAAAGAAAACAATTCCTTTTCAGAAAACAGTAAGACCAGGTAAGCAAGGAGAATACTTCCAAGAAAGCTGTACCCCAGGTAGTCATCCTCAGTATAACTAATCTGTTTTCTTTATAGTTCTCTCAGGCTTCTGCCATTTTCATTCACAAGTGATCAGAGAGTTGTTTACCCTCCAGTCTTACAATTGGATGTCTGAGTCTGTATGTGGGTCAGAAAACTGGTTAAGGTGGAGGACTCCATGATTTCCATTAATTCCCTCCTAACCTTCAGCCATCCAGGTTATGCCCTGTTTCCGGAGACAACCATCCAAATTAATTCAATAATCTATTCATACTGTAATTGTAAGTACCACATGATCCAGTGGGGTATTTCACTCATTTTTTTGGATTTTCACCCACAAATAGTAACATATCTAAATACCTGGATATATGATGAAGCATTGTTGTGCGAGACCCCACCTTTTACTTCCTGAGTCTATGAATCAATATGAATTGATTCTTATGGATAGAAAAACAATTAAAACAGCTGCTCATATTAACTGACAAAAACACCTCTTCATTCTGGTTTACTGGTCTGGGTGGTGACAACTTGTTTCGTTTGTATTTAGGCCCATCAGTTAGCTAGATCTGACACTAGAGATGGGTCTCTCAGCTACACCTCCCTGCTTCTATGTGGGGAAGATGTCAGTTCTAATTAGTTCAGTCATGGACCTAAATTTGGAGGGGAGAGGTACAGCTAGAAATAGTGTCATTTTATCAACTCATCCTGTTGCAACTTTTGTTACTTGCTTTCCGGGATAGAATTTCATCTCTCTGATCACCACCTCTAGTTAGATCAAAACACTGCACAACAGAAGTTGGAGGTTAATGGTAATTCCCTAATAAGTTAGAACTTTCCTATTGTCTCTGTGATATCTTTTTGTGACTGGAATGTAGCCTGAACTGAACCTCATTTTGAATGCAATTTTACTTTAGCTGAATTATCAAGACATTTTTTTAGAAAAATGCAGCTTTCCAAGTTTAATCTGAAATTTGTATTGCTAGATTAACAGCTTTAGCAGTAGTGTGTTTGTTTGTATGTGTGTGTGTGTGTGTATATATATATATATATATATATATATATATATATATATAAACAATCAATGTTTTGTGTCAGACTTCAGTATTGTTGAAATGACACAGGGTGAAGTGCGGACAAGTTTCAGCTTGTTGATCTATGTTACCTAATTTGGAACTCCCCAATTGATTTCCAAACAAAATCACTGTCCGTGTGGTTTCTGTTCGTGCATTTGTTTTTTTTTTCTTTACAGCTTGTAATGCTGGAGTTAGTAATATGAAGCACAATAGATTACCCACTTGTAAAAAATAGTTTTTGATGCTGTATCTATATGGAGTTAAAGCTTAAGCAGGCTTGATTCCTCCAGTTGAAATTTCAGCAAATGTAGTTTTGATGAAGGATATTGAAATCACACGTGGTGTTAAAGCTTTTTAATGCAATCATTAAAATGTGTGTCCTGGTTTTGTGGTTAATTTAGAAGCATGGGATATCCATTGCATAGTGGGAGTATTAATTCATAAGCCTGAGAATTGTGAGTTGCACCATGGCAGTGTTGCATTTAAATTTTCTCAGGTGGAGGAGAAAGGCTGTGTTTAGTACAATGTATACTTGCATTCTGTAGGTCATTGGGTAGTCAGATGGCCACAAAAAGAACTTGAGGTCTAATCCATTGCAACAATATATATAGTTTTCAAGGCTGTGGAAAATGTATTCATTTGAAAGTTTTCCCTTTATCTTGGGGTTTACTTGAAACTTGTTTTAGTGAGGAAGCTTTTGGACTGAATTGCACAGCATTCCAAGAGCACTTTTATATGTGTTATTAGAGTATTTAATTTCAACTGAATTTACACTCAATGACCAAATCATTCACTCTTATTAAAATGGTACTCTTTTTTTTTTTATCTAGTGAATAAACAGATTTAGAGTAAATTTAAAAACACTATAAAAAGGGCTGCAAATTAATACATTGTGTGGTTACTTCACTGTATTCAGACTTTGCTAGAACAAACTCTTTAAAATACCACTCCATGAAAGTTGAAAAATCTAAAAAAGTGTTGAAAAAATCTTAAAACACATGGAAAGTCTATATATGTAGTAAAAAATAAAAGTATATACACAGTAAGAAAATGTTTATTTCTCTCGTATCTTAGCCAGCAGCCTTGCAGGAAGGATCAAAACACTGCAAGAGTGGAATGTATGTACACTAAAATCGATGTAATAAAGTAATTAAAATGTGTTCTGCATGCAATGAAAAAGAAATAAAGCTAGAAAAAACTAATTTCACATGTACTCAAAAAAACTTTTAAACTACATTTCTGATTTAATTCCCCAGGAAATAAGGTGCTAACATTTATATTCACAACACTCCTTAGTATTAAGAAAAAGACTCACCGTTTGTGGAAATTACTTACTGTGGGTGGATCAATTATAATGGTGAGAAAATGTGATTCGGAGACAGTTAATGGCTGCAAGAGAAAAACCTTATTGTTAGATCATTAGTATGTCTTTGGATCACACTTTAGCTCACAGTAGTGATGTTTGACCTGATGGTGGTAATGTTCTTAGCAGATCATGTATCTTGTTGTCAAAGGCACCCCTACACACACAAACTCATGTGTGGGCACACACATACAGGCACATATCCATTTATTTATCCATCACAGTCCAGGGAACATTCTCCCATTTACCCACATGCATGCCTCAACAGAGATGTACACCTCCAGACTGTTAATTCCAGACGTGGCCCCACCAAATGCAATCTCACAGTCTGACGTAGACACACACACACACACACACACACACACACACACACACACACATTCATGACCTATAGACATGCACAGACCTCATGTCTTCTGTGAGCTTACCTGTACACCTCTTGATTGCCACATTAGCATGCAGCTGTGTCAGAGATATTGCCTTTTGTGCTGAGGCTTCTACTACCGGGAAACCGCTATGAAATCGGAAAGGCTTACTGAGAGGGGGCAAATGGTCATATTAAGGCTTATCACTCACAGCTTTTCTTAATAGTAGCCAGTGCTTTAAATCTATACCAGAATGTGCATTAACCTGATCTTTTACAAAGAATGGTGCAGTTTTACCAAAAGTGTGACTACTATCGCACATTTTGAAGTGACCAACAGGCGGCCTGAGACGAGCTTAGTTTGGAGTATTTAAATGTAACCCTTCATTCTTGCATTTAACATTTTTTTAGTATCAGCAGTATAACACAAACACATTTTAAAGTGACCAGCAGCAGGCCTGAAATAAGCTAAGTTTTGAATATTTAAACATAACCCTTCATTCTTGCATTTAATGGTCTTTTGGTATTAGCAGTATAACATAAATTGCATGGACAAGAAATGCAGTAAAGAACACATTGAAGTATATAAGTGCATGCTGTAGAAAATGTAATGCCATTTTCCTTGGAAAATGTGTAATTACATAAGGACAGTTTTAGCAAGCATTAAAGGTGCACCGCCCTTTTATGAAACTGGATTCAAACGTAAACCAATGAGGGAGACTTAAAATTACTGTGTGTAAACATATCACCTAAACTTTTACCTAATCAAAATAAATTCAGTAGACTAGTATAAAAATGTATCTGAAGGGTCCTGAAGTCAGACTTTCAAATATTTCCTAGCAGTCAAATACCTTATTAGCCAGGATGTTGTATTGAAGAAAAAGTACACTGATGTTTGGTTATTATGTTTCACAAACCATCCTGATTTTTACTTATGATTTTTTTTTGTATATACCATATTCTGCTGTACAATTAAGTCAGACCAAACCTCCCTTGATAAACATTTAAACCAGTTTGTAAGATTTATGTAAGAAAACATTTTTCAAACTTTCTATTCTTAGAAAGCTACTTTAAAAGTAAAGAGGCACAGAAAAATAATTTTCTTGGGTGGCAAAAGCCAGGGTACCATTTGGCTAGGCTTATATAGGCCCTAGGGCCAATAGCCTAGTACATACCTATGAACCTTGTCCCCTTCTTCCTAGATATTGCTTATTAATCTGGGAGAGGGTGATTAGGGCCTTGCTGAACGGCTTTGTGGACTAGAGGGAAATACCCCCTTATTGATCACTGATGCTCTGGCAACAGCCAGTAGCAAGAAAAATGCTCCAAAGAAAGCCAATAAACCAGCAGCAGCTAAGAAGACAGCAAAGAGTCCTAAAAAGGTAAAGATCTACCAAGCCAAAAGCCCCACTAAAAAGGCAGTGTGAATCCCAAAGCTCCTAAACCCAACAGTATACCAAAAACAAAAAAGGCAGCATTAAAAGCTAAGAAGTAAAGGTGTTCATGTGGTACTTTGAAACCCAAAGGCTCTTTTAAGAGCCAAGTTGGGGTTTGGCATACTGGTTAAGGTGTTTGTCTCACAGACATATAAAGTACAGGGTTTGATTCTCACCTCTGAAAGGGAAATTTACTAGGCTTGAAATAGCCCATAAGGTCAGCTAGCCTGATACTTACCTATTGTTGGGGTTTGGCATATCAAGCTGGTTCCTGGATCACTTTGAACAAAAAAAAGTAATGATGGTATTGAGCAATGTTCGTCTTGTGTACCACCGATGCCTTGATATACATATGAGAGGGAGTCAGCACATCTTGTGTACCACTGATGCCTTGATATACATATGAGAGGGAGTCAGCACATCTTGTGTACCACTGATGCCTTGATATACATATGAGAGGGAGTCAGCAAATCTTGTGTACCACTGATGCCCTGATAGACATATGAGAGGGAGTCAGCACATCTTGTGTACCACTGATGCCCTGATATACATATGAGGGAGTCAGCACATCTTGTGTACCACTGATGCCCTGATATACATATGAGAGGGAGTCAGCAAATCTTGTGTACCACTGATGCCCTGATATACATATGAGGGGGAGTCGGCACATCTTGTGTACCACTGATGCCCTGATATACATATGAGAGGGAGTCGGCACATCTTGTGTACCACTGATGCCCTGATATACATATGAGAGGGAGTCGGCACATCTTGTGTACCACTGATGCCCTGATATACATATGAGAGGGAGTCGGCACATCTTGTGTACCACTGATGCCCTGATATACATATGAGAGGGAGTCGGCACATCTTGTGTACCACTGATGCCCTGATATACATATGAGAGGGAAGTCGGCACATCTTGTGTACCACTGATGCCCTGATATACATATGAGAGGGAAGTCGGCACATCTTGTGTACCACTGATGCCCTGATATACATATGAGAGGGAGTCGGCACATCTTGTGTACCACTGATGCCCTGATATACATATGAGAGGGAGTCGGCACATCTTGCGTACCACTGATGCCCTGATATACATATGAGAGGGAGTCGGCACATCTTGCGTACCACTGATGCCCTGATATACATATGAGAGGGAGTCGGCACATCTTGCGTACCACTGATGCCCTGATATACATATGAGAGGGAGTCGGCACATCTTGCGTGCCACTGATGCCCTGATATACATATGAGAGGGAGTCAGCACATCTTGTGTGCCACTGATGCCCTGATATACATATGAGTGGGAGTCAGCACATCTTGCGTGCCACTGATGCCCTGATATACATATGAGGGGGAGTCAGCACATCTTGCGTGCCACTGATGCCCTGATATACATATGAGGGGGAGTCAGCAAATCTTGCGTGCCACTGATGCCCTGATATACATATGAGGGGGAGTCAGCAAATCTTGCGTGCCACTGATGCCCTGATATACATATGAGGGGGAGTCAGCAAATCTTGCGTACCACTGATGCCCTGATATACATATGAGAGGGAGTCTGCAAATCTTGCGTACCACTGATGCCCTGATATACATATGAGAGGGAGTCAGCAAATCTTGCGTACCACTGATGCCCTGATATACATATGAGGGGGGAGTCAGCAAATCTTGCGTACCACTGATGCCCTGATATACATATGAGAGGGAGTCAGCACATCTTGTGTACCACTGATGCCTTGATATACATATAAGAGGGAGTCAGCAAAAGCCACTGGACGATGCTTTTGTTCTGGAAGTCATGCCAACAGTCAGACTACCCACTGGCAGAGTATCCCATTGGTGAAGACCAGCAGTGAATGCACTTGAATGTCTACTGTATGCCATGTCCTTAACACGATGGTACTTTCTTTGTTCTTGTTTTGCTCAACGTCTCACATATTTCTAGTCCTATGTAGTTTTCTTTGTGCTTAATGCAGTATTCCCCCATTTATCTTTCCAGTGCTTCCCAATACCTTGAGTACTCCATTAGGGTCTTAGTAACTCTTCTCACTTCTCTGTCTTTTATGACTTTATTCAGCTTTCCATATCCCTTCCCACTTCCTTCTGGGCTTCTCTTCCCACTTCCTCTATACATTTGCATTGTCATTCTTTCTCCTAATCCAGCACATTCCTGTTCTGCTTTATTTTCTTTGACTTCCCTTCCATTAAGTCCTTTAGTCTCTGTGTTTTAGTACTTTTCTAATGAGTCTCCCTCTCTGTACCCAATATTCCGTCATCTCTTTTGGTCTCTAGTCGTGTTTTCTCCTTCGGCTCTGTTTTGCACACTATGCATCTTTCTTGTAGATTAAATGTTCTTTACACTGATTGTTCTTGCAGTAATATTGATGATATATGGGTGCTAGTTGCAAGTGGATGTCCACCTAGTGCATTGATCATTTTATTTTTATTTATAGAGTCCAACTCATGGTTGATAGCCAGATATTTTAGGTGACTTTCATTAGGAAAAAACATAGAACTAGAAGGCTTCTCTCTATTCTTGGCTATATAGAAAAACTGAAGGCCCTCTTGCAGGTTTCTGAATCAGAAAAGTCATCTGCAGACACACAGAATGCTTGCCTCTCAAGAAAAATGAAACGTCATAGAGAGGAACATCATCTCAAAGAATAGGAGGATGAGATTACCCTATGGAAAGACAAGAACAAGGAGCAGAAGGCCACTCCCATTACATTTAATAGGCCTGAAAAAATTGCAGCTGGTAAAGACATTTCCCAGTCCCAAGCTTGACATCTGCTTTGCCTACTGGCTTCTGCTTGTCTCCTTTGGAGGTGGACATGTCAGCAGCTTCCAGCATGTCATCCTGTGGGTCATACTATTTTGCAGCTACATTTGATTTGAAGGTGACTTTGACCAAAGCAACTGACACTGACTTCCACGGAGAAATGGTGGCTCCAGCTGGTAAAAAGGAATTGTATCTTCTAACTCATATCACATCTGCTCCTAGAACAGGTATGATGTACTAAGATGGTCCACATGATCCAGTTGGAAACATCATGCCCATAGGAGCAGCATACACCTATGTAGCAAGCACCACAGGATTTTAAGAAACAGGCTGAGGAGCTTTTTACAAACTGGCGTAACTCACAACAGACTTCCACCTTGGGCATGCAGTTCATAAAAGTTAAAAAAGGACCCTCTCCTCTTAGAGGACTGAAATCTTCCCAAGAATATAATGAAGACCTAATGTACACTTCTCAAATGTTCTCTCCCTCTCAGATGTAATTGGAATGCTGAAGAAGTAATTTCATCAGGTGCATCTTTTCACGTCTCATTTGGAGAGTGGGACGACTGCCAGTCTTACAAGAGAACAGTTCAAACAGGTACCAAAGAGATGTTTGATACAAAGAGGTACCTGATCCTGCTAGGCCTATACGAATGTAACTTTAATTGTGTACCGAATTTTCTGAGGCCTTTGACGATGCCTTTGTGGCACCGTACTTGGAGTCACATTCACAATCTCCAGCTCTTATGAATCTAAAAAATTCTGTAGGCCAGCAGGCTTCTCAGTACCAGTACAAGAGTCTGTGGCAGACTTAGCTGTAGTTTCTCCTGATGCTAAGGGCGGAAACATGGCTCCAGGTACCAGTACCTTCCTAAGCAATGGGAAGATTAGGGTGATAGATAGAGTTGGGAAAAGTCTACACCAACAACCTTCACCTTCAGGGCTATCGGTTATGTGACTCAAATAGCAAAATAACAAGAGAAATCTTGAAACAAGTTCAAAATCTGGCATTATTTTATTTTATTTTACATGTGTTAACTCAGATAATCCAACTGGACTGAGTCCATTTTCAGTGGAGGCCCGTGGAGAAAAGCTCCACAAGAAACAACAATAAAACAGCAGTTATAATAGTACAATAGTATAAAAAACATATTTATACACATTTTTACCCATATTTTCAAAATAGAAACAAAATGCTGAACAGTAGTTATTTTGGGAAGAAAAATATTAAAAATCTACAGAGAAGGTTATGAAAGAAGAATAGTAGAGATGCAAGGTATAGAGAGAGGAGAGATTCTGTCTACCAGGTTTGCTATGTACAGATCAAGACCTAAATTGTGTATTGGATTAATTATAGTTGGCAGAGGAAAGAGAAACAGGGTGGGTTAAGTAATGAGTTAGTCATGTTATACATGGGCAGATCCAGATCATGGTTTAATGATGAGACCCTCAAATGTTTACATTTCCAGGTTAACCCATTTGACTCAAAAAGTGTGCAGACTCTAAAATGTAGGTACAATGCTGTTGATGTAGCAGTAATATGATGTGTCACTGGGGGAAAGGCTTATTTGAGAACTGAAGCCCTACCACAGGATGTTAAAGAGCATCTACCTGATCGGCCTCTAGGGAGGAACTTTAGTTCTCCAGCACAGCAAATTTTCAAACAGTAGAAAGGAGACGATGGTAGAGAATGTGTAACCATATTTTCCATCCACTCATTCCTGGGTGCTGCATAAATTATCTGTTCAAACAGCGGCCCTTTGCTGATATCAGACAAGAAAGCAGCAGACCAGGCAAAAGACAGCATTTAAGAGACAAAAGTGGCACAGTATATAAAAGGCAAGTCAGGGAGGCCTTTGGCCTTCTGGTAGTATCTCCACAGGGCCTCTTAGCAATTATGACTTTAACAGTATTTAGCTTTGATTCCTTTTTCTGCCAGCCCTGGAGCAGTTGCTGTACTGGATGATTTAGATTGTTGCATTTAAAGACTTTTCAATTTTAGCAAATCAATTTTCTTTTTAGCTGTCATTCAAGTTACTTGGATTAGACAAATATTTATTTATTTTACATTTGTTGGCCGGGATAGTCCGACTGGATATATGTCCATTTTCAGCGGAGGCCCGGGGAGAAAAGCTCCAAGATAATAATACACATCGAACATTTAGTAAATGCTAGTTTCAAGCAGATTACAGTCATAAGCAATACCAGCATTTAGCACATATAGTACTTATTATAAAACACTTTACAAAACATAACATTATTTTCAAAGTTATATATACATAACATTACATTCAGGTTTAAGACCCATTGAGCAGCAGTTATAAAATTGACCCTTCCTGAAATGGAGTGGTAGAAAAAAAGTTAGAAGTAGTTGAAGGTAAGGCACCTAAGAAATAGAGAGATCACTACTCGGGGTTAGTGCAAGGATATAACCAATGAGTTTTGAAGTATTTCTTGAGTTTGTTTTTGAATTGCGTTAGTGAGAGTTCTAGGGTCAAGTCAGCTGTTCCATGTTTTTCCAACAGAGTTGGTAAATGGAGAGTCCCCAGTTGAGTAGCTGGAGTTGTATGTTTGAACTAGGAGTCTAGTGGATGATCACAGCGGCCGGGTGCTGGTGTAGGGGCTGATAATATTTTTTAGTGCAGGTGTATTTTCTGGTTGATAAAGGCCTTTATGTGCCACTGTTAGCTGGCTGAACTGCACTAGGCTTGGCAGTTCAAGCCATCCTAGGTGATTTAGGTTGTTACAGTGGTGTGTCCGGTAGGCTGTGCTAGTAGCAAATCTGGCAATGTGGTTATAGCAGGATGATAGTTTATTAAGATCTGTTTTGTTTAAGTTGGAGAATAGAGGTGAGGCATAGAGAAGAGTTGATAGCAGATGGGAATGGGCAATTGCAGTTCTAGCAAGTGGGGTAAGGAAAGGTTTGATTCTGTAAAGAGAGCCACATTTTTTATTAATGGTTTTGATTGTTTGATTGATATGTGCATCAAACTTCAGGTTATCAACTATGATACCCAGTAGTTTAGTTTGGGCTTCTGGGGAGATGTTAGTGCCATTGTTCGCGGTTATGTTGAAGGATGGTAGGGGGGCTTGCATGTGGGGGAGAAGAGGAGCAGCTTAGTTTTGTTGGAGATTAGGATTAGATGTTGATTGGAGAGTCATTTTTCCACTGTATTGAAGGTATTTTTGGTTAATGTGAATAAAGTAGCTGGTGAGGTGTCGGAACAAATCAAGGTGGAGTCATCCGCATATTGAATGCAGGTAGCATCTGGGATGACCGAATGAAGGTCGTTGATAAAGGTGGAGAAAAGAAGGGGTCCTGGTATCAAGCCCTGGGTGACTCCTAATGTGATGGGTAGGTGAGATGATAGCTTGTCCTGTCATACGACTGCCTGTTGCCTACCCTGCAGGTAGGATTGAAACCACTGGAGTGCACGGTTGTTTAAGGAGAAGGTCTTCAAGGTATTTATAAGCATTTTGTGGTCTACCATGTTAAAAGCCTTGGATAGATCTAGAAAGGGTGCGGAGGATAGTTTGTTATTATTATAGTTGTGGTTAATGATGTTAGAGAAAGAGAGGAGGGCAGAAGTAGTACTGTGGTGTGGCTTAAAGCCATGCTGAAAGTTGCACAACAGTTTGTTCTGTTTGAGGTAGTGCATGAGCTGTATGTTTACACACTTCTACATAAATTTAGCTAGAGGTGACAATAGCTATGGGCCTAAAGTTTGACAGTTCAGTGGAACTGCCTCCTTTATGAAGAGGTATGATATGGGAGATTTTCCATATAGTGGGAACAGTAGTTTCAGATATAGCTCTGTTGATCAAGATTGAGATGGGGTATGCTATGGTGTCAGCAGCCTTTTGTAGATAGTCTGCTGGGAGGAGGTCAGTAGCCAGGGTGGTTGGTCTTAGTTTCTTAAGTAGGGCATGAAAAAGTTGAGTAGGAACAGGTTGGAAGGTAAAGTATGTTTGGTTACTGGGTGTGGCTACATTAGAATTAGAGCCATTGGGAAAGAGTTGGCTGGCTAGAGACTGGATAGTCTCTGTAAAGAAGCTGTTGAAGTTATTAGCAATGCCTACTGGGGATTTTTGTTGGGAAGCTGAAGGGGGTGGAGTGGCAGTTTGGCCTGGGTGGAGTTTTGTTTATTGCTGCCCAGACCTTTTGAGGTTTGTTTTGGTGTTTTTGTAGTAGATGGTAGTAGTGGTTCTTTTTGTCTAAGGTTATGGATTTTTTGTTGTAATTCCTTAGCTGTCTGAATCTTAGTTGATCAAGTGGGGCTTTTGTTTTTTGGTAGGTAGCCCATGCTTTGTTTCTGAGTGAAATTTTGGTTTTGGTATCTTTAGAAAGCCATGGTGCAATATTAACTTTGATTGTAATAGAGCGGCTGGGAGTTAAGAATAGCAAGGAATTTGGTGTTAAAGTATGCTACTGCTTCATCTAGGGGAGACTTTTTATTACTGACTAGTTGCATGCCTTAAGTTCATTTTGAAACTTGGCGAGAATAAAATTCTTGTTGTTTCTTAATGTTCTATAGGTGGGTTGGTAAGAGCAGTCTACTTTGAGCTTGATTAATATGTCACTTGTTTTGGTTCTCTGTCAGCTACAATTTATGACTTGTCTCTGTTTCTAAGATTGTTGTTAGGAGGTTCAGAACTACAATAGCACTAAATGCTTCTGAAAAAACTAAGCGGAAGTTACTATGGAGGCGTTTTTTAACTGTATTTATTGATTTTCTTTAACTGCAATCTGACATGACATTTGTACCTAGGTAAAGCAAAGTAACCGATGGGCGAGTTGAAATGTACATTTGTGTGTAATAAAAGAGATATTGGCATTAGAGGTGAAATTCAGGTATCTGAAATATACTGTCTACAGAACAGGTATAGGGGTTCTGCTAAGTACTGACCTTGCTGGCGTTTACTTGTTTTTTCTTGCTGTGTGGGACTTGTGTATTTCTGTAAACTAAAGCAGTAAAAACTTCATTGTATTGCCATTATTGTTTAGCACATTCTGACCTCAGAGGTGCCACACGCACAAAGGTAGCTTCAGTTGTGCAGGAGCTATCTGTGCGTGGAAGCAAATGGTAGCTACTTTCTACCTTTGCCAAACTAGTGGGAATTTGTGAAACAAGGTGCAACAGTCTTGTTGGATATCTGAGGTTTGCACATTCAGTAAACTGATTATAATAGGTGTGGGAGTTGCTTCTGGGCAAATTATCTGGGGTGGGAGTGCTTTGCAGTTTAAACATTTTATTTTACATTTATTTATCAGGAAAGTCCAACTAGATATGGGTCCATTTTCAGCGGAGGCCTGGGGAGAAAAGCTCATAATACAGCTTATAACTTTTCATCAGTCTGTTTTGTTTACATCAATAATTTTAAATACATAGTAACAGTACACAGTAGCTTGATAGTCATTAACAATGCAACAGTGAGATACATTTGCATAAAGTACATAATTTCTGACTTAAAACAATTTATGTGTGTTCTAATCTGTGAAAAATTCCATATATATTATACCAAGCAGCTTTGCAGGACCTCAAAGCTAAGGGTATAATAGAAGTTAGTATAAAAGGTGTGAGGGGTTAATGAGAGTGGGTACATTAGTGGGGGAGTAAAGTGCTGAGAGAGAGGGTGCAGGAATTATAAGGATTAACCAGGGTGGTCACATTTGCAGAGCCAGGTTGCACGACGTGGATTATGAGGCTAAGGATGTAATACTAGTTGGAAAAGGGGGTGGGAATAGGAATAGCAATATTTGGACACAAAGGGATGGGGTACATTAGTGGGAGTAACAAAGTGCTAAGAGTGAGGGGACTGGTGATAGAGCAGTAAGATAGTCATGGTTGTCACAGTTACAGGGCCATGATTGCTGTAGCTGGGATTTTAAGGCCTTTTTGAAGGAGGCAATAGACGTTGTAGTTGAGATGTTGGAGGGAAGGTTTTTCCAATCTTTGGCAACAGTGTTGCTGTAGAGGGATGTACCTGTGGAATTTCTGGCTTTGGTCACATTTAATAGGATTTTTTGATTGGCTCGTAGGACCCTAGTTTTGGTGCTTGGGTGTAGTATGTTTTGTAGAGCAGGGTTTTTCCTCAGGGTAGTGAATTACTTTGTGGGTTAGAATAAGCTGATTGTAAAGAATGAGGTGGGGAAGTTCCAGCCAGTTGAGTTTTGAGAAGAGTGCAGTAGTGTGATCTGTAAGGGGCATTGGTTGCAAATTTGGCAATTTTATTATAACATGCTTGCATCTTGGAAAGGTCAGATTTTCTGAGATTGGTGAAGATTGGTGAGGCGTATAAATAAGTAGAGATGAGATGGGTGCGTGCAATAGTGGCTCTGGTGGGGGAAGTTAGAAATTGTTTTTGTATAGCATGGCAAGGTTTTTGTATACTTTCTTTATAGTACTTGTATGTCAAATTTTTGCTGCTGTCGATTACAACACCTAGCAGTTTGGTTTGATTGACAGGTGATATGACTTTGTTATTACTGGAGATGATGTTAAATGTGATGTTATGAGTAGAATGTTGGGTGGGAGCAAAGATAAGAAGCTCAGTTTTATTGGGATTTAATATAAGTTGTGATTTGGAGAGCCATCTTTCAACAGATAGAAAGGAGGATTGTGTTTGTTGTAGTAGTTCCTGTAGAGAGGAAGAAGTACAGATTAGCATGGGGTCATCTGCATATTGGATGATAGAAGCATGAAGTGTGGCAGTATGTAGGTATTAGTGAAAATAGAAACGAGCAGTGCTCCACGAATGGAACCCTGTGGGACTTCTACTGAGAATGGAAGTAATGGGGAGTTCCTGGTGCCATCTGGCTGCCTGCTGTCTGTCTGTTAAGTAATTTCTAAACCAGGAAATGGTGGGTGAGCTTAGATTTAATTCTGAGAGACTCTTGATGAGTTTATCATGATTAACCATGTCAAAGGCCTTGGAAAGTTCTAAGAATATAGCTGTGACATAACACTCATTCTTCCTGTGGTTGTTGACTGTCTTTGTGAAAGGCATAAGGGCTGTGGTAGTACTATGTGATGGTCTAAAACCATGCTGTGTATTTGTGAATAGATTATGAGAGTTTAGGAATGTCATGATTTGTGTGTGTACAGATCTTTCTAGGATTTTGGAGAGGGGGAAGAGTATGGCGATTGGTCGATAGTTGGTTAGTTCTTTGGAGTTGCCCCCTATGTGGAGTGGAGTAAAGTAAGAAATTTTCCAAAGGTGGGGGACTAGGTTTTCAGTTATACAGTGATTAATGAAAAAGGTTTCAGGATATGCAATTGCATTACTGCAGTCTTTAAAAATTCAGCTGGTAGTCTATCTGTGGAGAGGGATGTGGGTTTTAGTTTATTGAGCAGTTTTTTAATACTGGAGATAGGGACAGGTTGCAGTGAGAAGCATTGTTCATTGGTATTATTTTTGGGATGACCTGGTAGATTTAGCAGGCTTTTGGGAGTTAGCTAGAGCTAGGATGGAATCAGTAAAGAACTTCTTGAACTGAGTTGCTATGTTAGTTGAGGTACCACTGGTTGCAGGGGCAGGGGTCCCAGATTACCTGGGGGGAATAATTTGTTGATGGTTGCCCAAATGTTTTAGGATTGTTTTGATATCTGTTTTGTATATTGTGATAGCAGTTTGTTTTGTCTCCTTTAATCATTTTCTGTTTGATATCTGTTTAGTATGTTATGGTAGCAGTTTGTTTTGTCTCCTTTAATCATTTTCTTTATTTCTGAGCTCAATATTAAGAATTAAGTCAGTAAGGGTATTGGTTTTCTTTCAGTTTCCCCATGCTTTGTCTTTGTTATGTAGTAGAAATCTAGTCTCTTTGGATAACCAGGAGGCATAGTTAGCTTTAATTCTAATGGTCCTGGGAAGGGTGCATGGTGGTCTAGTATGTTGAGGAATGTTGTCTTAAAGTAAGATATAGAGTCATCTAGGTTAAGTGTTTTCAAGGGGTACCAGTTGCAACTTTCTAGAGCAGCAATAAAATTGTTGGGATTAAAGGATTTTTTACTACATATTTCATGATAGGTGGTGGCTTTTGATAGACCGGTTTGACTTCTGATTAAATAGGTTGGTAAAGTGGTCACTCAGGCTGTCTGGGAGACAGCCTGAGATACTAATTTTGTGTGGTCTGTTTGACAATGTCCAGTCGAGTGTTGATTCTCTCTCTCTGTTGTTTTATCAACTCTAGTTGGGGCTTGGCTAAGTTGAGAAAACCCATGGAGGTTGACGTTTGTAGGGTTGGAGGAGTTAGATGTTATCCAATCAATATTGAAATCTCCTAGTATTATGATTTCCTGAGGTAGTGAGTTAGAAGCCCAGTGAAGTAGATTTTCTATGGTATCTATTATGTTACCTGATGGTAGGTAGCAGCCGATTAGATTTATGGCTTTTTTAGTATTCAAGTGTAGTTTAGTAATTATAACTTCTTCTGCTGCTAATGTAGGTAACAGAAGGTCTACTATTTCAATGTTAAGTTGGTTCTTAAATAAAATAGTAATGCCTCCTCCTTTTTTGTTAGTTTTATCTTTTTGCACTAGGTTATAGCCCGTAGGAATTATTTCATTGTTAGTTGGGTCAGGTTTTAGAGATGTTTCAGTGTGAAAAACAATATCAGGAGAGTAGAGGGGAAGGTGTGCATGTAGGTCTGAGATCTTGTCTGTGATGCTTTTAATGTTTATGTTAAGCAGAAGCAGGTCAGAGGCTTTTTTGGGGTGGTGTGAAAGGGTGTTAGTGGAGTATTGTGTTGTTGAGTGGTTTATGAGATTGATAGGGCCAGGGTTAGGGTGTACATCTCCGTAAAGGGCTGGTTTGGAGGCAATTTGCATTATGGTGTGCAAGATGTTAGTAATATATAAGTGGTACGTTGTGGGTAGTTTGTTAGTTTGGTATGTTGGCAGTGGGGTGAATAGGATATGGGGAAAGCGAGGTTT